>NC_090448.1:562989639-563297541 GCF_031143425.1 Pleurodeles waltl | reverse complement strand
ATTCCTCCACCATCCCCCCAGCCCATTTTACAACTCCCTCCACTTATTTGCACAGAAATAAACACACTTCAATCACAATACAATCTGGAGTCAGTCTGTGCTTTCACAAATGTGTAATTGCAATAACCATGGAATATAGAAATGTCAATCTACTTGTGCTCATACCAATGTAACACAGCTGTAGGCCTGGAGGAAATATAGCAGAGGGCACAAAGTGGGACGCAAATCTGTGAAATGGAAAGGCAAAGTGACAAGTCAGGGTCCATACACTGAGTGAAAATGACAGACTTATGCTAGCTCCAGAAATTGTATGAGATGTGGGAGGCAGTGACATCTTCTTACCTGTGTCTCACTGGAAGTATTGCATGATTATGTTGTTTCGGTTGTCGATATCCTCTTCTTCTGCCTCCTCTTCTTCACTGTCCATAGGCTCCACAGCTGCCACAAGACCACCAGCTGGCCCATTCTCCTGCAGGAAAGGCACCTGCCGTTGCAAAGCCAGGTTGTGCAGCATACAGCAGGCCACA
Organism: Pleurodeles waltl; assembly: GCF_031143425.1. Classification (NCBI taxonomy): domain Eukaryota; kingdom Metazoa; phylum Chordata; class Amphibia; order Caudata; family Salamandridae; genus Pleurodeles; species Pleurodeles waltl. The sequence continues at coordinate 563,297,014 of NC_090448.1, read as the reverse complement.
ATTATCTGGCACACCTTCTTTGGTGAGTAGTATAGGGAACCACGTGTCATATGGAGGCACCGGAATCTGGCCTTAAGGAGGCCGAAGGTTTGTTCGATCACCCTCCTAGTTCGCCCATGTGCCTCAATGTAGCGTTCCTCTGCCCTTGTCCTGGGATGCCTCACTGGGGTCAGTAGCCACGACAGGTTGGGGTAACCAAAGTCACCTGTAAATATCGAGGGACAACTGTTAGACACACACTAAACCGTAGGGACAACCCCATACCCAGAAACCTATTCACACTTTATTGGGTCCTTGGCCTCACCTATTAGCCACACACGGTGCCTCTGGAGTTGCCCCATCGCATAAGGGATGCTGCTATTCCTAAAAAAGTAAGCGCCATACACTGAGCCTGGAAACTTGGCATTCACATGGGAGATGTTCTGGTCTGGCAAACAAACCATCTGCACATTCATTGAATGGTAGCTTTTTCTATTTCTGTACACCTGTTTACTCCTTCGGGGAGGAGCTAATGCCACATGTGTCCCATCAATGGCAGGACACGTCAAGCAGCAGTGTGTCCACCACTACAGGGAACCCAGGCTAACCCACCAACCCAACAACACCAGTGGGGGCAGTGGTAGTGGGCACACGGTTCAGGGGACAGAGGCACAGGAACACAGGGGAACTGGGAGGGCTGCTGTGCGACAGGGGGAGGACAGGACCAGGGAAACCACTTTCCACGAGGCCCTCTCCAACATCATGGGAGCCTACCACCATTCCCAGGAGACAATGGCAATGGTACTGGCGAAGTTTCAGGAGACCCAGCGGCTGCAGGAGGAACAGTATTTGGGCTTCAGGGAGGAACTCAAATCCCTCAATTCCACCCTGGGCACTATTATAGGGGTGCTGAAGGAACTTGTGAACACCAGGAGGGACACTGTGGCACAACAAGGGGCCCCTGACACTAGCCTGGACGATGAAGTGCCCACCACCTCCGCCAGCGCTAGTGGACAGGAGGCACCGCCACAGGACCACCACACCAGCACCCGACCCACTGCAGATGGAGAACCACCCCGCAAGCGATCCCTGAGATCCAGGACAAAGACAGAGAACAATGCCAAGACCCCCCCCAAGAAATGAGACCACCCTGATTGTCATCCTTCTGTCCCACGTTGTCCCCCTGTCTATCCTTAAACTGTCCTAGCTCCACTTCCTATGCCCCTTTGGACAATGCACCTGTGAGACTAATAGACTGGACTCTGCCATAGACATTCCTCCACCATCACCCCTGGCCATTTTACAACCCCCTCCACTATTGAGCACTTAAATAAACACCCTTAAATCACAAAACAATCCGGAGTCTGTCTGTGCTTTCGAAAATGTGTATTAGCAATAACAGTGGCAAAATGCTATATCAAATGTAATGTCCACATACCTATGTCACACAGTTCTAGTCCATGCGGAAACAAAGCAGATGTCACACAGTGGGACCCACATCTGTGAAATCATAAGGGAAAGTGACAACTCAGTGACCATACACTAGGTGAAAATGACAGACAGATGAGAGGTAGTAGAATTAAATCAGATGTAGCAGCCAGTGTTGTCTTCTTGCCTGTGTCTCACTGGAAGTGTTGCAGGATCACCGCGTTCCTGTTGTCTATGTCCTCTTCTTCTGCTTCCTCGTCTTCACTGTCCACAGGCTCCACAGCTGCCACAACACCTCCATCTGGACCATCCTCCTGCAGAAAAGGCACCTGTCGTCGCAAAGCCAAGTTGTGAAGCATACAGCAGGCCACGATGATCTGGCACACCTTCTTTGGTGAGTAGAATAGGGAACCACCTGTCATATGGAGGCACCGGAACCTGGCATTCAGGAGGCCAAAGGTCCACTCTATAATCCTCCTAGTTCGCCCATGGGCCTCATTGTAGCGTTCCACTGCCCTTGTCCTGGGATTCCTCACTGGGGTCAGTAGCCATGACAGGTTGGGGTAACCAGAGTCACCTACAAATGTTGAGGGACAACTGACTCATAGGGACATTCCCAGACCCAGACACCTAGTCACACTGTATTGGGTCCATGTCCTCACCTAATAGCTACAGACGGTGCCTATGGAGTTGCCCCATCACATAAGGGATGCTGCTATTCCGTAGAATATAAGCGTCATGCACTGAGCCAGGAAATATGGCATTCGCATGGGAGATGTACTGGTCTGTCAAACACACCATCTGCACATTCATCGAATGGTAACTCTTCCGGTTTCTGTACACCTGTTCACTCCTGCATGGGGGAACCAAGGCCACATGTGTCAATGGCACCTATGATGTTAAGGATATGTTCCAGGGCATAGAAATCACCTTTCACTGTGGGCAAATCCTCCACCTGAGGGAACACGATGTAGCTGTACATGTGTTCCAGCAGGGCAGAAAACACTCTGGAAAACACGTTAGAGAACATTGGCTGGGACATCCCTGATGCAATGGCCACTGTTGTTTGAAAGGAACCACTTGCCAGGAAATTGAGTACTGACAGGACCTGCACTAGAGGGGGTATCCCTGTGGGATGGCGGATAGCTGACATCAGGTCTGGCTCCAACTGGGCACACAGTTCCTGGATTGTTGCACAATCAAGTCTGTATGTGACTATTATGTGTCTCTCTTCCATTGTCGACAGGTCCACCAGCGGTCTGTACAACGGAGGATGCCGCTATCTCATCACCTGCCCCAGCAGACAAGCCCTTTGGAGGAGAACAGCGAGCAGAGAGTCAGCCAACACTGAGGTATCCCAAAATGTCATTTGAACAAATGTATTAATCCGCAATGTGCCTTTAACTGTGTGTATTCCAGACCTACATAGGTGTGACACAGTTATTATTAATGCCATGTGGCCCTCAGAAATGGCAGCTGCCTGACCTGTAACGTGGGACAAGGGGATATGAGGTAACTGCGCTGGTGTTGTACACCGTTGCGGTGGGCAGTTGAAGACCGTGCCGCAATTCTGCATTGGTTAACATTGGGTCCTATGGGTCAGAGGAGCCAATGGTGATGTACGCCGGCTGTGACGGTACGCAGCGCCACAGATGTGACCGCCATTTTCTGTCTGTTCAGTCACTTGATACCTGACCTTCAACAGGAGAGGACCTACACTGCAAGTGCTGCTGTGACCTCAGTCTGGAAGCGACGATGGCTCATGTGTCTGGGGAAAGGGCCCCTGCCTTCACTTCGGAGGAGTTGGAGAAACTAGTGGATGGGGTCCTCCCCCCAGTACACACAACTGTACGGTCCTCCAGACAAACAGGAAAGTACACTGTGAGCATGCTGCATGGGCAATGCCTGTTTTGAGTGGTGTGGATGGAAGATACATGGGGGGGCTGAGGCCTGCATGTGCGGATGGTAAGTGTATGTGCGTCAGGGCAAGGGTGGGAATGGTAGGCAATGAGTATGACGGTCCGGACGGGTAAGTAATTTCCTTTCCCCCTGTACCATTCCTCTAGGTCAGCACCCACCAGAAGAAGGGTATTTGGTGTGCCATCGCCAAGGACGTCCGGACCCTGGGGGTCTACCACAGACGGAGCACCCACTGCCAGAAAAGATGGGAGGACCTGCGCCGCTTGAGCAAGAAGACGGCGGAGGCCCAGCTGGGGATGGCCTCCCAATGTGGGAGGGGTGCCCGTCGCACCATGATCCCCCTGATGTTCCGGATCCTGGTGATGGTCTATCCGGAGTTGGATGGGGGCTTGAGGGCACCACAGCAGCCACAAGGGGTTGAGTACACTCTAATTCAGCTGACATTGAGCACACTACGAGGTGTCTGGGCGGGGGAGGTGGCCAGTGGGTTCCCCTAGGCCAGGGCGATCTTGGTAGGCAAGGTCCCTTGTGAGGCAGGCTATGTGTCACCCCAATCCCACTAGTGGTTAGAGCCATCTACACCTAGCCAGGCTCCTGTGACTTCCAGGTGTGCAGCAATTGGGCTTAGGCCTCGTACCCCATGGGCATGTGATTAATCTAGGAACTATAAGTGCATGGCGTAGTGCAGAGGGCTGCTCACTGTCTGTTGTGTCTGCCAACGGTAGTGGTGTTGCATGCACTGAACATGTCTTTCTTCTGTCTCCCCCCCCCCCCTTTTTGTGGTCTCCCTGTTCTTGTGTGCAATAGCATCATCAGGCAGAGGAGCATTGGCACCGGAGCAGGAGGGAGCTGCATCCCACTTGGCCCTGGAGGGTGAAGCAACGGAGTCTGAAGGCAATAGTGGGATGGAGGGTGAGGGGAGCTCCACGTCAGGGACAGGAGCAGAGACCAGCGATTAGCCTCTGATGGGAGCTCCCTTGTGGTGGCAGGCCCCTCTGTGCCCACCGCATCAACAGGTTCAGCTGCCACCCCCCCACCAGCACCGCCCTCCCAGCAGCCCCTCAGCGTGTGTCCCGTGCCCGCTCACCCAGGAAGGTAGGCATCTCCTTCGCCCCAGGCACCTCAGGCCCTGCCCCATTCAGCCCTGCTGCCCTCAGTGAGGAGGCTATTGACCTCCTGAGATCCCTCACTGTTGGGCAGTCTACCATTCTGAATGCCAGGGTGTTGAGAGGTATTTGCAACAAACAAATGCATACCTGGAGGGCATTCATTCTGGCCAGGCAGCCCAACAGAGAGCATTTCAGGCTCTGGCCTCAGCACTGATGGCAGCCATTGTCCCTGTGTCCAGCCTCCCCTCTCCAACCTCCTCCACCCAGACCCAATCCCCTGTACTTCAGCCTATCCCAAGCACACCATCAGACCAGCATGCACACACATCAACACACAAGAGTGGCTCAGGCAAACATAAACACCACACATCCCACAGGCACTCACACAAGCACCATACCCATGCACACATACCAACATCCACTCCCTCCACTGTGTCCCCCTCCTCCACGTCTCCCTCCTCCCTCCCAGTCTCATCTCCACTCACACCTGCATGCACTACATCCTTAGCCATTACCTCCATCACCAGCACGCCCATCACCATACACCGCTCACGTGCACTCACCACCCCCACTACCATTCACACATCCACAGTGTCCTCTCCCAGTGTGTCTGTGAGCCCTCCTCCCAAAGTACACAAACGCAGGCACACACCCACCCAACAGCCATCCATCTCACAACAGCCTCCAGCCCATGCACCTTCACCCAAATTCAGCAGACGTGCACCTCCTACAACCACTACCTCTTCCTCCACTCCCAAATTTCCTCCATCTACCCATCCCAGTCTCTCTAAAAAACTTTTCCTGTCAAACCTTGACCTCTTCCCTTCACCTCCCCCCCGTCCTTCCCCTAGGGCCATGCTTTCCAGGTTCCAGCCCAGCACCTCAGCCACCACATCCCCAGGCACAGGTGTGCCAGCAACTGCGGGGTCATGGAGTGCGCCAACCATCAGGGCTGCCAGTGTGCCATGTCGCGAGTGCAAGGACATTCCGCCACCTGCCAAGGTGAAAAAGGTGCCCACATCCCGGAGGGAGAAGCCGAAAACACCAGCCACCAAGGGGTCAGCGAAAACGAAAGGGGATAGTGGCAAGACAACTGCGCCACCATCAAAGGTGGGGAAGGGCCAAAAACTGAAGGGCAGGTCAGGAGAGGGCATGGTGGCACAACAGTGTCACACCTTCTGTCCACATCCACGCCAACCTGTATGGCGGCAAACACCACCACCTACTCCGCCTCGGGCACGTCTACAGCCGCTGCGACATTCCCCAGCCTCTTCCCTGGTGGGCAGCCGTCCAAGGCTGCAGGAGACATCCTGCTTTATCCCTCAGCAGGTGCTGACACATGCCCCACCGACACAGATCCCGCTGCCAGCACCGCAGCCACAGACACCGCCGCCAGCAGCGCCGCCACAGACCCCGCTGCCAGCTCCGCCGCCACAGACCACGCCGCCAGCACCGCTGCCACAGACCCCGCAGCCAGCACTGCCACCACAGACCCCGCAGCCAGCACCACCATGACAGACACCGCAGCCAGCACCTCCACGACAGACACTGCTGCAAGCACCGCCAGCGGCCCACAACGTCCTCAGACAGTGGCACCACCGCTGACATGCCTACCATCCCCAGTGGTCAGTCGTCCGAAGCTGGTGGTGAGTTCCAGGACCCTGGGCAGCTTCCATGTCATCACTGTTGTCACCTGCAGGTGGAATGCGAAGCCACAGCAGTGTGGGGTATGTCGCTGCCTCCATGGTGTATCATGCTACCTGTACCTCGGCAATCTCGTGGCACACACACCCAGGTGAGGGAATTGTACCGGCCACACTGCACGTGGAGCACTCTGGGCACCAGGCCCCCTCCAGAACCAGTGGAGAGATACATCCACTACCTCAGTCCTTGGCAGGATGAAGCACTCTGGGCACAAAGCCCCCTCCAGAACCAGTGGAGAAAGGCATCCACTACCTCAGTCCTTGGCAGGATGAAGCACTCTGGGCACAAAGCCCCCTCCAGAACCAGTGGAGAGATATATCCACTGCCTTAGTCCTTGGCAGGATGCAGCACTCTGGGCACAAAGCCCCCCTCCAGAACCAGTGGAGAAAGGCATCCACTACCTCAGTCCTTGGCAGGATGAAGCACTCTGGGCACAAAGCCCCCTCCAGAACCAGTGGATCGATACATCCACTACCTCAGTCCTTGGCAGGATGAAGCACTCTGGGCACAAAGCCCCCTCCAGAACCAATGGAGAAAGGCATCCACTACCTCAGTCCTTGGCAGGATGTAGCACTCTGGGCACAAAGCCCCCCCCCCCAGAACCAATGGAGAGATACATCCACTACCTCAGTCCTTGGCAGGATGAAGCACTCTGAGCACAAAGCCTCCTCCAGAACCAGTGGAGAGATACATCCACTACCTCAGTTCTTGGAAGGATGAAGCACTCTGGGCACAAAGCCCCCTCCAGAACCAGTGGATAGATACATCCACTACCTCAGTCCTTGGCAGGATGAAGCACTCTGGGCACAAAGCCCCCTTCAGAACCAGTGGAGAAAGGCATCCACTACCTCAGTCCTTGGCAGGATGAAGCAATCTGGGCACAAAGCCCCTCCAGAAGCAGTGGAGAGATACATCCACTACATCAGTCCTTGGCAGGATGAAGCACTCTGGGCACAAAGCCCCTCCAGAAGCAGTGGAGAGATACATCCACTACCTCAGTCCTTGGCAGGATGAAGCACTCTGGGCACAAAGCCCCCTCCAGAACCAGTGGAGAAAGCCATCCATTACCTCAGTCCTTGGCAGGATGAAGCACTCTGGGCACAAAGCCCTCTCCATAACCAGTGGAGAAAGCCATCCATTATCTCAGTCCTTGGAAGGATGAAGTATCCACTACCTCAGTCCTTGCCAGGATGAAGCACACTGGGCACAAAGCCCCCTCCAGAACTAGTGGAGAAAGGCATCCACTTGAGAGACTGTGGCTTTGCACTCCCCAGGGTAAAGCAGTGGGCAAACCAACCACTGGAGAGACTTGAGAGACTGTGGCTTTGCACTCCCCAGGATAAAGCATTGGGCAACCCACCCACTGGAGAGACTTGAGAGACTGTGGCTTTGCACTCCCCAGGATAAAGCAGTGGGCAAACCACCCACTGGAGAGACTTGTGAGACTGTGGCTTTGCACTCCCCAGGATACATCAATGGGCATGGAGCCCCCTCGTGCAGCAATGGCGTCGTGCGTTCATCTGGCTGAGGTGCCCCCTCTCCCCCTGAGGTGCCTGTTTCATTTCGATCTGATGCCCCAGCAGTGTTCTCTCCGTTTCCAGTCAGGTATCATGTGTGGGCTTTGCCCATGGATTTTGGGCCCAGTGGTCCACGGACAATGATTGGTGCACTATCCGGACTTGTGTAGTTGGTGTACATTATTGTGTTTACTGGATTTTGAACTTTGATAATGAGATTTCACATGATTACATTTGTTCAAATCAATTCCTTTTGTCATTGCGTTCTTCCAGGGGTTGGGGGGGGGTGTATGTGTACTGTTGCTGCATGTATGTGTGTGTATGGTGTTGTGGGTGGGGGTGTTGCGTGTTGCCTGTGTGTGTCACTCTATGTTTTCTCCCCCCTTCCCTGTGTTGTAGGTGCAGTACTCACCGTGGTCATCGTCCCCGTCATTGGTGCTCCTGATAGAACAGAAGGAAGGCCAGCATCTGCAGTATCTGCAATTCGGGCTCCATAGCGTCCTGGTTCCTCGTGGGGTGTGGAGAGGTGAGTGTTTTCCCTTCTGTGTACTGTTTCCGCCGTGTTTTTGTTCGCGTTGGTTCTGCCCCGGAAAAGGTGGCGGATAGGCATTTTGTGATAGGGTGGGCAGTACATTGTCTTCCGCCTGTCTGTTGGCGGTTACCGCCGTGGTGGTTGGAGTGTTAAAGTGGCTGTCTATGTTGGCAGTTTCCACCACGGTCGTAATCCCATTTTTTTTTTTCGACGGCCTGTTTGCAGTATTACCGCTGCTTTAACACTGACCGCCAGGGTTGTAATGAGGGCCTATATTTCACAACAAGGCCTACTACAAAAGTATAACTAACACATATAACACAAACAAAATACTGTAAAACAACATCCAGTTACAAATATTAGCCTAATAGGGCCTGTTTCACAAAGGTAAACTTACACTTCTGTCTAAGATTATGATTGCTTTCTATTCACAAAGGTATTTTTACTAGTAGTATCTTTACAACTATGGACTCTCCACACATAAAAAGATAGGACTTCTTTTTATGTGTGGAGACTCCATAGTCGTAAAGATACTGCTAGTAAAATACCTTTGTGAATACCAAGCAATTGTAAACGTACACAAAAGTGTAAGTTTACCTTTGTGAATCAGGCCCTTAGAAAATATGGATCAAATAGTTTTACTTATACCAGAGACCTGCAATGGGAACAGTCAACGCAAACTTCACAAACAATTGAAAATAATGAAGAAAGACTAAAAAATCAAAGGAACTGGAAAAACAATGTTGGAAAGTAAAAATAAAAAAGACATCCATCCCATAGAAATTAATGTAAGAAAATGTATTGTATTTATTAATGGCTATGAAATAATAAATATGTTAAGATGGTTAAAATATGTTCTGTTTTTGAAAATGTACATAAATATTTCTATTTAAATATATATTATTAAACATACAGTTAAATCTAAAGCCAATTATTCCTGACCATTTTAATACATATTATTGGTGATATTTTTTTTTTAAATAATGCTTATTAAAATTAATGCTCAATATGTATAAACATTGTATAGGTACAAATACAAATGTATGTTTACTACGACTTTTTCACATATGTAATTTTAACTATGCTCAAGTAAAATAATGTTTTTTTTTAGAAATAAAATAGAATTTAAAAAAACTTTAATTATTGAAAATATGCACAGTATAAAATGATGTATACTAAAAATATGTTTATAAAACATATATAACAATAAAATTTAAAAACGTTACTTTACAAAACCAATAATAAAAACTATATATAATATAAATTATAATAAAATTATATTTAATAAACATACAGTTGCTACTATAAATTACTATAACATTTTAATGTGCAAAATAAAAAATAAAAAAGTAAATGCTACAAGTTTATTGAATACCACATTTACTAATCCCAATTTTTTTTTAGCTTTATCTATGAAAGAGTTATACCTTGAGGAACATCTAATTTACTACTGCTACTCCGAACAATTCTCCGTTAAAAAAAATTAACTTTGGTGGGGGATACATTGTAAACTAAAGCACCTTGGGGAAAGTGTTGGACTGGGGGGGGTTATATTTTCGATTCATGCTGCAAATTTAACCATATTGTGTAAACTATAAGACTTCGAGTTGTTCAAAATTACTATTCCAAATCCAAACGTAACCACGTTGGGGAAAGAGTAGCACTTTGAAGAAGTTCGATTTACTATTCCCCCTCCAAACTTAACTATATTGGAAAACATGTTGAACTTTGGTCACCGTTACTATTCCAACTTCAAACATGGCTGCATTGGAGAAGGAAAGTGTAGGACTTTGGCGGTATCAAATTTACATTTCCCACTCCAATATTAACCACACTGGGGAAAGTGTGCTACTTTGGAGGCCTGGGGTCAGATTTATTATCTCACTCAAAACTCAACCACTGTGGGGAAAGTGTTGAACTTTGAAGGCTTTAGATTTTATATTTCCACTCCAAATTTAACAACATTGAGAAGAATGTTGGTCTTCGGAGATTTCATATTTAATATTCCTGCTTCAAACTGAACCACGTTCGTTGGGGAAAGTGTTGTACTTTTAGGTTTCAAAATTAACTCCTCCCACAAACTTATATCAGAGATTTCAGTAAACATAATACAGTAGAGAAATAAAATTGTATTTATCCCAAACAGTAAACCACAGGACATAAATAAGGTAAATTGAGAGTACTACCAAAGAGGGTAACAAATATTTATTATAACTTTAAAATTGGTATTATATTTAAAAATATATGTTTTACGTTTTTAAATTACATTTCTCACATTTTATACTTCTAATGAGGAACAAAATACACAAACTGCAGAAACACTTTTATTTAAAACCATAAATATATTAAAAATAAAGATATACATTTATTGTAATTTAACAAATATTAAAGAAAATACATACTGATACCAAGCAACACAACTGTTTCAACAAACTTATATCCAGAAGAAAATACATATTACACATTTAAAAAATATATGAAAATATTAAAGCAAAATTAAAATATATTTTTAAAACAAATACATATATAAATGTAAATGTTATTTTATTTGAATAAACAAATAATAGATTACAAATATAATTTCATGGCAAATAATCTATTTGAAAACAATTAAACAAGAATCACACAACATGACATTTAAACATAGCACTTTTGGAAAATTAAAACTTTTAATTTACTCGCTACCCTATTTTCCTATGAACCCAACAAATCCGACTGCTAAAATTATTATACAAAAAATGCAAGCATTTTAGGAACAAAAAAAAATTCAAAAACAATATGAACTACAATACACACACAATAATATTTTTAACAATATTTTTTTTAAATATTACAAAACAGGTTGTAATCTTTACTGTGATATTCTTAACCATATTATTTTTGACAACTCTGTATATAAGATATGATATTTTGTCTCATGATGTTCTTTACACAATATTTTGCTGGAACACCTTTTATTTCAATGTCGCTGCAGGAGCCTTATTGAGATGAGGGGAGAGAATATACAAAAACCCTCGATATTGAAACCCTGCTACAAATGTATTGTATTGGATTAGATTGCAGCATTCATATAGTACTTACTACCCCTTTGTTGGGTGCCAAAGCACTTGATCATGCTATACCATGTAGGGTTTGGTTGGAAGGATGGTGTTTTTGTTATGATCCTATGTGGAAAGTGATTACATGTCATGTGTGATGGCCACCGAGGTGTAGTTATTGGGTTATGTGACACAGTATGTAGCAGTGTGTTGGATGATGATGTGTAAAAGACAGTTTCATGGTTTTCAGTATGCTGTTTGATTTGAGGAGCTGGGTAGATCCCTTATGGTATTTCATATGATACAGTCTTCCTACAACTGGTTACTGCACTGGGTTGTCCAATATGAGATTTTGTGTATAGTTGTAGCCCTGAGCTGACAGGATTGGAGGAAAAAAGAAGTTGAGAGATCTGTTGGGATGGGCATGTTTATTGCCATACCATATCTGAATGTCTTTCTGAGATGTATAGAAGGGGTCAGATTGTAGAGATTTTAGGGGACGACTGTGAATGGAATATATTAAAGCCTTCCAAAATTGACTAGGAGTGGTGATAAATTCTACTTCGCAGGCGGAGTTGGTGCAATTTTTGGTCAATTCCTGTTGCACTTGTAACATGGAGTTCTGCCATCTGCAGTGCGGCAAAGATTTTTATTGCACTCTTCTCTACAATGGTAAGTTGGCAAGCATGAGCAAGAATTGACGACCCCTAGAATGATTTTTGGGAGGCAAGATTCTCCCAACATGGGAAGTCATTGCCGTTTGCGGTGAGAAATCTGCTGCTTGAGTAGATAATCTATCCGAGCAGCAGCCAAACCAACTTGAGAAGCAGCGCCCTCTGCTGCACCATGTGGTGCCGTCTACACTGATTTCTCAAAGCAGAACAAGCTCCCAGTGCTAAAAATCAGCATGAGCAGCACAAGGTGCCAATTTACTTCATCAGCAGAATCTTGCAGATTTTTTATGGAACTCCACAGAATTCCATGGAGTGAAACTCTGCAAGTTCCACTCACCCCTAAAATTGACCAGTAATATGTCACATATCTCTTCAGTTATTCAATGCCTGTTCATTTGGTGATGTTTGTGTTTTGGATGTACAGGGCTGGTAATGGATAACACTCATAGAAGATATATATTATGTCAATTAAATAGGTATATGTTACAATGTGCTGTTTATCACTGCACAAAATGGCTTTAGTATTATTGTAGGCCATAACTGTTATATAGGGAAGTACATAACGATGTAATGCCTCTCTATACTATAATTCAGCCCTTTTTTGCTTATCTGCATAATGAGAGCCATTTGCTGGTTGAGTTGTTTGCAATTTGTGGGTTGTAAACTGAGGATTAGTTTGAAGGTGCAACTGTTTTCTTGACTTTGTTGTTGGTATGCAGGTGGTGCAGGTATCTACGAACTTGCCAAGTTTTCAACTGTCTTCAGAAGTGTATATACTGGCAGGTGCTAGTAATGGTGGGTGCTAATGAGTTGAAGAGATTGGGGATTTGTAATGGGAAATCAGTAGCTCCTATGGATTTTCCATAATCAGGTGGTATGATGATAGGTTGTGCAAGCCTGGACTGCAGTGTTCTGTTTGGTTTCTATTGCTTGAATTTAACTATATATGTATAGCAGTTCTTTGGGATGCTACATGGAAAATGCAGAGAGATTTGAACATTGCCCTTCTAGCTATGGGTTACCAGTGGATTGATTGCAAGACTGGATCATGAATTATCTTGGGTGAAGGTGGGGAAGAAGCCTTGCAGCTTCATTTTGAATGAGTTGTATTTCAGGTATAATGATTAGAGATACACAAAGGTATATTCTTTTGGCATAGTAAAGCTTGGAAATTATGCAAGTGAAGATGTCTTGCAGTTTATGTTGGTATGTAAATTACGGAAAGATGCAACAAAGTGGTTTCATTATGTAGAAGGCCCTCTATGTGACATTGTTAGCATAAGGTATCAAGGGTAGGCCACAATCCTTGGTTATTCCTTTGTTTCTAACTTCTGCTAATGTTGTTGGATGGGCTTCAAGTTCCTTAGGTCATATGGCAGCAGATTGGTAGTTTTGCCATTGTGCACATGCCATAATCTCTGTCTTTGCGGTGGTATTCATTATCCATATCTTTCTGACATGAAGGCAGTCATCAAGTTTTGAAATAAACATGGCCGCAGGATATCCATTTTCAGAAGCAATTTGTGTGTCATCTGCATAATTGTAACAGATGACGTTGCATGATTAAATGAGATTAGGTAAGGAAGTTAGGTTTATGATGAATAATAAAGGGGAAAAGATGGACCCCTGAGTAACACCACAGTGTTGTATGTGAGAAGGTGATTTGAAAGGGAGTTTGTAGTGTACATTTTCACCATATGTGAGATAAGAAGCAATCAATTTTAAAACATTTTTACAGAGTCCGATATTGGAATGTCTTTGCAGTAGCCTGTGGCGGTGGAAAGTGTTAAATGCAGCTGATAAATCCTGAAGTAATAAGGCAGCCATTCCGTTTTTGTTCAGTGTGAGTTTTAGATAATCCCAGATGAATGTGATGAATGACTCTAGGCATCTACCTGGTCTGAAACAAGACTGCACATCTGACAGTAAGCCATAGTGTTTGGTACAGTTAGAGAGTAGAGAAAACACTGCTTTCTCAGAAATGCTTCCTAAGAAAGGTCTATTTTTTAACGATTGTATCAGTTGGGTTGAGCTTTTTCTTTCTGATGAGAGGTCTGATGTATGAGGTTTTGACCTCCAGAAGGAATGACCTAGTTACAAGAACTTGGTGATTAGGCATCTGGCTAACCCTGCACAGGTTGAACAATGGATAGCTTTAAAGATTCTTGGCAATGCTGGGTCTGATGGCAATCCAAATGGTCTGGCTGAAATTGTAATACTGAGGAAATCTTTTTGTGACAGGTATTAAAGGTATGCATTGATTGATGGTTATTGGGGTATCTTCCTGTGTTGGTTAGGTCATACATTGTTATGGTGTTATCCTTGTTCCACTTCAGGAAATTTTCAATCTTTGTAATTTGTCTTCATTCGAGATTTTGTGACAGAAGTTTTGTGATTGTGATATTTCTGTGTTTAGGCACTCTGGATTATGAAATTCTATTACAATTTATGGAGTTCCTTGGAAGGGCAGTCTGTTTCAGCTACGCACATGAAGTAGTGGTGTTTTTGTAGTTCTGATGGGTTTTTTTTTAGGCTCTGTTGCAGTGATGTAGGATGCTTTTATTGGTTTCATCTCAATTTTCTCCATTTAAGTTATAGTATGTTGAGTTGTGTTTTCTGTCAGGTCACTCACCTTGAGAACTTGTCTGCAGAGATGATATTGGTTCCTACTCTCTCCCAACACAACACCCGACCATGGAATGATAACCTCAAATAAGACACTGTCCTAGGAGGGAAGGAGGTCGGGACAAAATAATAAAAGAAACAAAGACTTGCGCCTTCTGAGTGGTGTCCAGATAGCCATACTGCTCTGGAATGCCCCAAGTGTCCTCCTCTTTCGCCGTGTGCAGGAGAGTCAACTAAAGAGAAGGAATACACACAAAATATTAGCATTGTCATGCATTAACATAGTTAGTTCAAATAATACTTGAGCAATGGAAGTACATACACTCAGAGATGGTTATACCAACACAGAAAATATGCACTCTTTTAGTTCTTGTGGTATAGAAATTCCCACTCTTTTCGGTAGCTTCAGATAACAGTTCACAGTTTTTTCCCTCACCGCATATTACATCATATGCTCTTGTTATATGACTCTTCTTCCTTTTCTTATTTTAGAATTCTCTTTTTCACTTTAAAAGTTTGCAAATAGTCTCTTGAACTTCCAGCAGATAGTGTGGGAGTCTTTATTGCGGACATGAAACAAAGAATAGTGCACTAACCTTGTTTTCTCTTCTTTTGCTTGCCCTATTTTTCATTGCAGGTTACACCCTCACATGTCAGAATGACCAACAGGCTGATTCCTGCAAGGCTGCAGCCGCAAAGAGGATTCACCACTGTTGCTCACGGGAGGTCTTTTCTGCAATGTGGGGATCGAAGGTGTCCGATGAACTGCTCTGAGTTGACTGCGGGGGCACAGATTTCACCGGGTTACGCTAGGAAGCTTGGACCAGGGAGAAGAGGGTGCGATGATCCAGGAAAGTGGTAGGGAGGATAAGGGTTGTTTTTCAGGAAATAAAGCCAAGCGCAGGACTAGGGTTTGACTGAATATTTATAGGTGGATAATGCTTTCTAGAAGGGCACTGAATCACTCTGGAAAGTCCCTGATAGGAAAGTCCCCGTATTGGTGGTGCATGAATCACTCTGGAAAGTACCTGACTGGAAAGTCCCTGTCTGGAGGCACATGGATAATTATCAAGCACATGAATAATTACAATAACAGAAAATGTCATCATTGAAACAAGACTTGTACAAACATGTTGAAAAAAACATGAGGCCCTTTAATCAAACCTAGGGATAATTACAAGCACATGGAACATGCCAAACACAAATAAAATTTAAAGGTTTGGTAAGGGCAACATTGATACAAACTTAGTGCAAATACTTAACTTAATGTGTGTAAGGTTGAGGAGCATCTACATGATTTATAAAGTGATCAGTTTCAGAACATAAGGTGCATGCTTGGGTGTGGTAATTAGTAATCGTAACATTTTCATTCTTATAATGTTGTCATTCACCCATGTGGTGTTCGTTTTGTTGTCAGCTCTCAATGTATTTTTTGTTGGTATTTTTTGTCCACAGCAGTGAAAATCCAATTGTAGAAGTTGGGTATGGCTTTTGGATGCATGGTTATTGGAGTTTTTTTCAAGGGGGATGTTGATTTGGTGAATCTCTAAGTCTTTTCCTTTGTCTCTATGAATGTTTATTGTTGTTGACTTTTGTTGCCTTCATATGTGTGTGGATCTTGAAACTGATGATGTTGTGGTTGCTCTAGTGTATGACGGAGTTGTTTTTAACTGTTCCTTGCCTTAATGGTGCAAATATGACATTTGGTGTGTCTCACGCATAATAAGTTGGGCAACAAATGCTTTTTCATAATTTCAAGGTTGGTTGTGATCATTGTGATTAGTAATAAATTCTTCTTATCAAACCATATGTTGAGGATTCCTAGAATGTATAAATTTGGGTGGTCCAGATCGGTGTTGGTTACAGTATAAAAGTAGAACATCTTTAAAATTAGAATTGCTGTGTGGTGGTCTACATATTGAGAGAAAGAAATAGGTCATTGTTGGAGTGTCTTATCATCAAGGATTCACAGCCATCCATTGTGAGATTTTCAATGACTGTTATTCGTAGTGTTTTTGCATGGATGACAGCTATGCCTCCTCAAATTTTGCTAATTCAATTCTTCCAAATTATGTGAAGATCTGGAGGGATGGCTTCATGGCATGAAAGTGTAGAATCTTCGCAGAGCTGTGTTTCTGTAATGAAGGTGAGGTCCGGTGTTGTTCTTGAGTGTAGGTCAACAATCTTAAAGAGATTTTCGCATTTCTTCATGTCCTGCAGTAAGAGTGGACGGGCATAGGGTATTTTCTGATGTGGCTGGTTTGGGGGTGGAATGTTCTTAGGCTGTTGGAGATGGAAGGGAGGATGTTTGGTTAGAAAAATGTGACCTTCAGGATATGTGCGTGTGTTTGATTGTTTTATGGTGGGTCATTTTGATGTGACTTCTATGTTTTCTGGTGATTTGAATAGAGTGTGGGGGGCTGTTGTGGATAGTGTCAGAGTCACCAGATCCTCGGGGTCTGTGCACGTTCCCAACACGTCCACCACTGAACAGCTCCAAGACTCTGATAGATAAATCACAGAGACTGAGAGAGTTCAAGAGGGGAAGAGGGGATTAGGAAGGGAACAGATGGGAAGGAGACCTGTAGTAAGAAAAAGGTTAGAATACACAATAAGAAAATTATATCTTCTGAAATCAATACTAGACTATGATTCTAAGCCTAGTCACTCTGAAAACATGAACAATCTAAAAGTTAAGTTTAAAATGACTAAGTTTCAAGATGGCCGGATACCTGTAGGGGAATCAGGATGAATTAAATGAAAACTTTCTTATTCAAGTACTTTCCTTTACATGAGAATCAGAAAAACATTCTGACTAAATTTTAAATCAGTCATATAAATCCTGTTTTGAGAATGTATACTAGGACCATACAATATTGCATCTAGAGACTCTGGCCTTCAGTGTACTCTTAAAATTTTTCAACACAAATTGCGCATATTGCAGATATATATATAATAAACACCAGAAAAGGATTGTGCACCATGAATAAAACAATATGGATTCAGGAAACAAATCACATAACTTGTCAACTCGAATATTATATAATAAATATCTTAGAATAGTGGCATACAATAAACCACATGAATTAACCCCTTCGGTGCCAGGCCTTTTCCCCCTCGTTTGCCGAGCCTTTTTTTGGCTATTTGGGGCAGTTCGCGCTTAGGCCCTCATAACTTTTTGTCCACATAAGCTAGCCAAGCCAAGCCAAATTTGCGTCCTTTTTTTCCAACATCCTAGGGATTCTAGAGGTACCCAGACTTTGGCCTAAATATAATTTACCCCCTAGGGGAGTGACCCTTGCCTAAGGGGTCGCTCCCCACACCTAAAACATAAAATAAACAAACACAAAAGAAAAAATATATATATCCCTGGTGCCCCTCTGGGGGCCCCCATAGGCTGATCTGCCCCAGGGGGGGCAGAAAAGGCCTTCCCAAAAAATGCCCCCCTGGGAGCGACACTTGCCCAAGGGGTCGCTCCCTTATGACAATTTAAAAAAAAAAAAAAAAACCCTGGTGTCTAGTGGCCGTTTCAAAAGCCGGATTGCAAGCAATCCGGCTTATGAAACGCTCGGAGAGACTTCAAAGGGAAGGAAATACATTACCTTCCCTTTGAAGCCTCTCTGGGCCTCCCCCACGTGATTGAAAGAGAAATGCAAAGCATTTCTCTTTCGATCGCGCTGGAAGCTGAGCTTCCAGCGCGATGGGGGAGGCTCTGTGACAAACAGCGTGCGCTCGCGTGCTGCTGTCGCAAGGGGGGTGGGGGGGTTGGGGTTGGAAGGGGAAGGGCTTCCCCTTCCATCCCTGCCTTTGGGGGGGTGGGGGAAGCACACAGAGGGAGCGAGAGCGCTCCCTCTGGGCTGTGTGCCGAGGACGTAATGGTTACGTCCTCGGCACAGCAGCACTGTGCCACAGGACTTAACCACTACGTCCTCGGCACAGAACCGGTTAAACTCGAGGAGAGAATCGTACGTCTTGCCGATTCGAGTGTCACCATGTAAAATACCAAGAAATGGTAGCACGCAATGAATATCAAAGTCAAATCATCATTAATCGAATCGCGCGTCTTGCCGATTCGTAAAACACGATGTAATTGTCAAGAAATAACAGCTCACAATAAATAACAAGATCAAAGTACAATGAAACGGATCGCGCTTCTTTTGCCGATTCTTGAGCCACCATGTAAATGTCAAGAAATGTTAGCGCGCAATAAACAACAAAGTTAAATACTCATGAAACGAGTTGCGCGTCTTGCCAATTCGTAAAACATCATGTAAATGTCAATAGTAGCGCGCAATGGACAACAATGTTTAAACACCATAAAACGAATTGCGCGTCTTGCCGATTCTTAAGCCACCATGCCAATGTCAAGAATTGGTAGCACGCAATGAATAACAAAGTCAGACCTTTATGAAACAAATCGCGCATCTTGCCTATTTGTAAACTACCATATAAATGTCAAGAAATGGTAGCGCGCAAGTAATCTGTTACTCATTTAAGAATTAAACCAAGAATATGAAAATTCTAAATAACGGTCGGGATAGTCCAACCACCGTCTTACCGCCTGGAACAATGATCACCAATGAAGGATGAAGGGCAGAAGACTGGAAGATCCAATTAGGCCGCCAGGACAGGAGCTCAGGAAGAAGCACCGGGACCTCTGAATAGTGAGCACTGGGAGTTGGGCTGGCTCTCTGTTATAGAGTCTTGGCCCAGCCCAGAACCATGCCCAGGCATGTTGCAGGCAAAGTCTCTGGAAGGCTCTGGAAAGGGACCACAACCTAACACACTCTGAAAACCTGCAGCAATACATTGCAAAGGAACAGTATTAGTAAGCATATTAAAAATAAGATTTCAGGATTGAACTCTGCAATGCAAAAGGTTATACCACAACATATCAGCGCAATGCATAAATTACGTTGTTTTGAGAGTGCTGGGTTTTTGCATTTTTGTCGCCAATAGAGCGCGTACTGCTCTGGTGTTGACAGATAGGTATAGTCTGGGAACTATGTGGTCATACGTTTGCACCTTCCTTTGATTTCTAGGTCTAGCTTTATAAATGTTTTGCATCACCCATGCATCACACACGGGGACGCAAGGTGACACAAAACTAGAATGAGATTTACCAAGCCATGCAAGGCCACTTTGTGTGGTGCTATGTGGTTAGCTAAATCTGGAGTAATGTAAGGCAGCCCACATCACTGGCTTGAGTTACATAGGTGGAGCAAGGTATTCCCACCCATTTATTCTGAAGCATTCCCAGATTTACCAATACTTGGGAACGCATAAGAATTATATGCATTCCCACCAGTAGTGCAACAAGGAGAAATATCTTTAGTTCTCTCCATTATTTTCTCTTCCCAAGTGTTCTGCATTCTGCATCACACTTAGGAAAAAGAAAATGCCTCTAAGCATTGTTTTTTTTCCAGAATGGTGTCCCTTCCCTTCCTGCACAGCACAATCCTGCCTGTAAAGCAAGCAACATTGGCGCCAGATTATTTTTGTGCAGGAAAGGACACATTCCTGCAGAAAAACAATTCTGTGAGGTTTTTTCCTCTTTCTATAGGTGCTGCGGAATGTAACATATAAATAAAGAGGAAAAACACGGAAGAAATAAAGACATTTCTCCTTGTTATGCCTCCCCTGGGAGGGAGTAGCATTTTGATGTATTCCCAAATCTACCACTCACAGTAAATCTTGAAGATCACCAAATCCATGGGTGGATGCGTGGGAACACCCACTCTCCACCCATGCAATGCAATTTGTGCTGCCTTGAGTTACTCTAGATTTCCAAACCCATTCAGGGTCATGCAAACCCATGCAAGACCAATTTGATTGACATATAAAAATCTCATTCTAGGTTTTGCTTCACCCTTGTGTCCCCCTGTGAGGCACACGGGTGACGCTAAACTTTTGATAAATCTAGCTCTGTGTTTGTAGATTATTTGGGTTGTGGTGAATGAGTTGTTGTATGGTTTGTGGTAGGTTGTGTTGTGTTGCACTTGTTTTTGTTTTGAAAAAATTAGATTGTTGATGGAGAGATTTGTTAATATTTAAAGTTACTCAGTGTTTGTATATGAGGGGTGTGTTGTAGAAGAGGTGGCGTTTCAGGGACTATTCGTTGATAAAGATTTTGTAAATGAGAGATGGCTTATGTGAAACTCATTGGGTGGAGATGCTGAGATTCTGGCACTAGGTACATTTGTGGTCCTTACTGGCCAAAACAGACAACACACTTAACCTGACAACCTTTACTTGGATGAGTGGGCTGAAATCTCTCATCCCTATGGGTAAATAGCCATAGAGATCATGTGAACCTGGACTAATGGGGATTCTAACCAATCAGAACCTTAGCCCTAAAAGCTAATGCCAATGGGAGTCCTAGCCCTAGGGAGAAATAACAGCCATAGCCCTATACACTAATAAGAACCTGAACCCTAAGTCCTAGGTGCAGTTGAAACCCTAGCACTTTGAGCCAATCAGGACCCTAGTCCTAAGCACGAGGTCCAGTTGAAACCCTAACCTTGGGAGTCAATCAGAACCCTAGTCCCGGGAGCATTTCAGAATCAAAAACCTAAGCTCTAGGTCCAATTGAAACTTTCGTCTAGGGAGTCAGTCAGAACCCAAACCCTGTAACATCTATTGTTAACTGACAAAGGGCTTAGAGCCAGCCCATTGCTTGCCATTAGTTGGCTTCATTCTCATTTTCATTTGCTTCCTCCTTATTTATCAGGTTTTATAGGCATTCTATCCCCTTCCTGTGTTTGTCCCTCTCCTGGATCATGGACACATTACTTGTGTCCTTCTACTGCTCATTTTTAAAATGGTAATTTTCTTTCTGTTTATGTTCTCTTCAAGAGTATGTGTGTTTTCAAGCTGTCTCCCTCATGTACTTCTCCCCCTTTATGTTCCTGTTTTATACCCTGCTTCAGCTGCCATTCTTGCTTCTTCCCCACTCACCTTCTCATGTTATTGTTGCTTCCCCACCACCATCCCCTTGCCGTCTGCCAACCCTCTGTCATCTGTTTGTGTTCTCAGCCCCCAACCTCCATTGTCTATGTACTTCCCCTCCCGCCCATACTATGTTGTCACCTTGCTTGCTGAGTCCCTCTCATCCTCCCTCCAATGTTAGCTTAATTTTGCAGCTTCATCTGCCCACCCTCTGTTGTCAGTTTGCTGCCCCATTTGCTCCTGCTCACCTTCCTTTATCAGCTTGCTTACCCAGACCGTCCTTCCCACCCACCAATGGCAGCTTGCTGCCCTAGCTATCCCGCCTACCCTCTTTTGTCAGCTTGCTCTTCCAGTCCCTCCCGCCACACTCCATTGTCAGCTTGCTCCCCCAGAACTGACACCCATCCTTCATTGTCAGTTTATTCTGCCAGCACCTCCTGCCCACTTTCCATTGATAGCTTGCTTTCCTAGCCACTCTTGCCCATCCTCTGTTGTCAGGTTGCTTCCTAAGCCCCTCTCTTCCACCCTCCATTGTCAACTTGCTTTTCCAGTCACTTCTGCCCAGCCACCATTGTCAGCTTGCTACCCCAGCCCCCCTTCATTGTTAGCTTACTGCCCCTTACCTCTGTTATCAGCTTTCTGTCCCGTTTACTCCAGCAAATCCTCTTATCAATTTACTCTTTCAGCTCCTCCTGCCCTTCTGCAGTTTCCAGCTTGTTGCACATCTCTCCTGCCCTCCCTTCATTGACTACATCATCACCTCCTGCAACCTTTACATTGTCAGATGCGTTTTCATCTACCCACCCATCCTCCATTGCCAGCTTGCTTCCTAAGCCCCTGCCACCCATACTCAGTTGTCAGATTACTTTTCCAGCCCCTACCACCCACCTCTGTTGGAAGCCTACTCTCCTAGCCCTTCTTGCCCAACTTCCATTGTCAGCTTGCTTCCCTATCCCCTCCCACCCACCTTCCGTTGTCATTTTGCTCTCCGAGCCAATTGCTCCCACCCTCTATTGTCAGCTTGCTTCCCCAGCACTATCCACCCGCCCTCTGTTGTCAGCTTGCTTTTTCATGCCCACTCAGCCCACCCTCCATTATCAGCTTCCTGACCCAGCTTCTCTCACCCTCAGTCTTCTGTCAGCTTGCTGTCCCAGCCCTGTCTGCCCTCCCTCTGTTGTCAGCTTGCTGTCCAGCCCCCTCTGGCCACTCTTTGTTAGGTAGCAGAGGACCAGACAGCACAACTGTCCAGGTATGCAAAAGACATCTTGGGTTGTTTCACAAGGTTGACCTGGGAACACATTCTGGTAGGTGGATGCCATTGGCTTCGTGGCTTGTAACTCACAATGTTTTTTGTTTTCAATTTGCGGGCTCAGGCTCTCCAGATTCACTTCCTCCCTCCCCCCATGCTAAAACCTTACTTATCCTAGTGTTCTCTTGATGTAAACAGGCCTGTAAATCTTATTCTTATCTTGTCATGTTTGGTGTGCATTTAACTGCAGAGGGTCAAGCTGTGTCTTCCAGAAAGATCAGTGTTTGCTTATAGCAAAGAGGAATTTAGATTTTCTTTTAGGCATGGAGAGATAAGTGATTTGCCCAGAATCACAGCACGTTGCAGGAGTCACAGCATCCCTGCGTGTTATTATTTTCGTATTCTTTCTGTGAAACACGCTGCCATTTATCTTGATTGATTGTGGAATGAAAATATTTACTAATTTACATAAGATTTACAATGCCTCTCTGAAGGCATTGTGTTACATAGGTATATACATAGGTCGGGCTACTTTTTGTCTAGCATTGTTATAATCAAGCAAGACACACACTGTTGAACTCAAGCATGGTTCACTGAAAAGAAAAGAATCGTACATAACATGAATAATAAATACAATCTTGATTACGCAGTTTAGGATACCGAGCTGACATAGACGCAAAAAACCCTGACCCAGTGCGGATGTGTGTATTAAAAAAGGGGTACATTTTAATCTCCGTTTTTACCACTCTCCACGTTCTGGGCCTTCATGTTCGATGCTTCCTCTTCTCGTGATAGACCTCCATGTAATAAACTTAAATATTGTCAAAGAGACCTATGTAGCGACATCTTCATCGAGACATGCTCCTGTGTTTATTTCAGACGCTATCAAGGGACTATCGAATCCATCTTGTCAAAATGTGAGACTGCACTCTCGAAGGAGTATCGATAATTAACTTAAAGTGAATGCGAAATTGGAAGGAATGGTTGTGGGAACTGAGTCAGAACACCATTGTGGCGTGGGATTCATAACGTAGTCCACAATTATTTTGCTATTTCTATTTTTATTCAATTTTCCCATCGCGATGTACATATTTCTGCAGTATTTATGAGCATGTGATAATTCCTTCTGTCAGCTGTGCGATATGTTTGCATTGGGCTGTGTGGGGAAGGAGAATTTATTTCGATGGCAGTGGATTTATTTCTAAAACCTTCTGGGGCATATTTATACTCTGGTTGCGCCGGAATTGCGTCGTTTTTTTTTACGCAATTCCGACGCAAAACTAACTCCATATTTATACTTTGGCGTTAGACGCGTCTAGCGCCAAAGTCCATGGAGTTTGCGTCATTTTTTAGCGTGGACACCTACTTTGCGTTAATGATATGCAAGGTAGGCGTTCCCGTCTAAAAAATTGACTCCGAGGCATGTGCACCGTATTTACACTCCCGGGCAAAATTCACGCCCGGGAGTGGGCGGGTCAAAAAAAATGACGTACGGCCGCTTTTGCGCCGTTTTTTAGCGCCTGGACAAGGCAGGCGTTAAGGGACCTGTGGGCTCGGAAGGAGCCCAGAGGTGCCCTCCCATGCCCCCAGGGACACCCCCTGTCACCCTTGCCCACCCCAGGAGGACACCCAAGGCTGGAGGGACCCATCCCAGGGACATTAAGGTAAGTTCCGGTAAGTATTTTTTTTAAAAAAAATTGTTGCATAGGGGGGCCTGATTTGTGCCCCCCTACATGCCACTATGCCCAATGACCATGCCCAGGGGACAGAAGTCCCCTGGGCATGGCCATTGGGCAAGGGGGCATGACTCCTGTCTTTGCTAAGACAGGAGTCATTTCTATGGGGGTTGGGAGTTGAAAAAAATGGCGCAAAACTTGCCCCATTTTTTGGCGCCCAAGCTCCATATCCCCCTACGCTGGCGCTGCCTGGTGTACGTCGTTTTTTTTCACGCACACCAGGCAGCGCCGGCAGTTAACGCCGGCTAACGTAATTGATTAAATACGGCACCCGCATGGCGCTTCAGAATGGCGTTAGCCGGCGCTAATTTTTTTTACGCAAAACTGCGTTAGTGCAGTTTTGCGTCAAAAAGTATAAATATGGCCCTTTATATTTTGGACACAACTGAAGATAGCATCGTGCCCTACCCTGCTGACATTGACTAGTCTAAAACACCAGCTTGCAGAAAGTAGTTTAGTAAATCGAGGCCTTTCCAAGCAATTCCTAAACAAGTGCCACTAGGCCAGAAAAGTGTTCTTCGCAACAGAGGTATTAATATTTGTATAAAACTCAGAACCCCAGAGAAGGCGCTGATGCGATTTTTACTCTGTGGGGTGCAAGTATTAGTGATTTAGTCAGGCAAAATTGTTACAGTTAATCCTGATGTTTCCATTTGGTGTCAGGTCATTGGCAGTAATTCCTATCTTCAAAATTTTGCACTAATTTTGTTTCACTTCTATATCTAGGTTTAAACTTCATGTGTTCAATTTAATGTTCTCTTTGCTCTAATCATAACCTGTTCATGACTATGTATACTTGCTATCTTGAGGCGTATGATCTAGTTATCTCAACCCTTCCTTTAACTACGAGAATAAACACAGCTACATAGTAAGAGTGATTATAAAACATGTACCCAGAAACTACGTGGAAGCAACCCACTGGTGGCACTGTTAAACCACAAATAAATATTCAGCGTCTACCCAGGGACATGAATGCAATCAGGAGTTTGAGCACATAAAAAAGCTATTCTGTCTACTCACGAGGAACAGAGGAGTAACAGAAAAGTAGCCCAGTGGATGCACTTTTAAAACACTAGTGTGCAGAATAAGCAGTCATCCCAGGAGCAACGGAGGAACAATCCAATGGTGACACTTTCTAGTTTGGGTTATATCATGACCGGAGCCCTGTGCTGGTTACCACTCATCAAGTCAATAATCCTACTGACTGATATTTTATTCGAACGTTTATCGTGTGTGAGGATCAGTGTACAATATTCAAGCAATTATCGTGAATATACAGTAGACGTCAATATATATTGTTATTGCACTTTTATTAGAAAACATATTAAAAAAATATTTTATTAACTTATTCCCAACCTATCACAAATTATTGTCCCTTCATAATATTAGGAATACCATTAGAAATGTGTAAACACTTGATCCTAGAGACATCTATGTCATCAAGTTTCCTTATTGTAAAGTGTAACCTTCACATACTGTTGCTCGAATTACTTAATTTGAATTTGTTCGTCATATGTAGATCACCAATGCTGGATAAATATTTAAAAAATCAGTACAGGCAACACATGATTCGCAGCGGTAAGCCACTTCCTCAGGGCTGTTATAAAAACGTATATTTATGTACATATTAACTTCACATTATATGACTCATTTGAAAAAACATTAATAGATTTACAGAAATCGCATAGTAGTACTTGACAACAAAGGTTTATATGAGATCAACATATTCACATCATTAATATCTTAGCAGTTTCAACCCTCATCAATTATGTGCAATGGACCCATGAATATTATTCACCTAGTACACTCTACTGAGATATACTTGCTACTTATCAAGGTAGGAGTTATAGTGTACCCATGGTCGCTAGTTTTAGTATGTCTATGTATAAACTCTATTTCAATCTCATTAGGATATATCGTGCTATTTATCACATGTATAAAGCATACAAAAGCTACACAATCATGAAGAGCATTACTCTCTGCATAAGCATAAGAGTTATTAATAATATCTCACCTAGATAATGCAGTAATTGTACCTTTCCCGGTTATGTGTTTTTTCATTCCTAAATTACATTACTTGCTCTCATACGACTCTATTGGTAACCGTACTATATCTCCAATGGTAGGCTACATGGCACCTATTTACTCCAGAAACATGATGAAATGAAGAACAGAAATATAGGCCCTCATTATGACATTGGCAGTAAATGCCACTTACCGCCGTGCTGACAGTCACCAACTTATCGCAGCGCTGGTGCACATTCGTCCACCATATTATGACACACACATACCAATCCGACAGAATACAGCCATATACACAAATCCGCCAGCCCAAAGGTCAGTGTTAAAGTGGCAGTCCAAAAACCCACACCGTTACGCCAACAGAACAACAACCATCACATAATGACCCGCAAATCACCACGGCGGACATTCAATGGCGGTAAACCATTGGCGGTACATACCGCTGCGCTCACAATGGACGCCCACAGACAAAATAACACTACATTGGAGAATTCAAACACCACACACCTGACACCCATACACACACCACACACACACACCACTCTAAAACAAGCACCCACATTACCCACAACCCTTTACGAATACAAATCATTGCCACCAGACTGACGCCAAGACCACTGCAACAACTAGACACACACACCACTCACACCCATACACCCCTCACACACTCCACATCACACACCCCAACACATTGCCCAACACACCTTCACCAACACACATCACATAACACCCATGGCACCACAAAGGCACCCCTGCTTCACTGAGGAGGAGTTAAGGGTTATGGTGGAGGAAATCGTCAGGGTAGAGCCACAGCTATTTGGAGCACAGGTGGAGCAACTATCAATAGCAAGGAAGATGGAGCTACGGTGGAGAATCGTGGACAGGTTCAATGCCATGGGACAGAACCCAAGAACAAGGGACGACATCATGGAAGAGGAGGAACGACCTATGGGGGAAGGTACGTTCCATAGCAGCGAGACACCAGATCGTTATACAGAGGACTGACGGTGGACTCCCATCTCCTCCCCCACAACTCACAGTCTGGGAGGAGCAGGTACTGGCAATACTGCATCCTGGGGACCTGGCCGGAGTTGGAGGAGGACTAGACACTGGTTAGTCAACTTTCAACAATTATCACCCCCCATACCTGCATGCCATCACACACCCTCACCCTCACTCCCATCACTCCACTCCATCCCACACACTCCACCATCACATCACACTGATTCCAATGCAGAGCTCTGCAAGCTGTACCAATGCATGGACACCCCTCCCAGCCCTGCATGGACACTCATCACCAAAGCATGCACAGCATAGGGATACAATATACAAGAGCAAAAGCTGGAATGGGAACAACAACCATAGAGGGGAAGCTACAATAGTACAAATGTCAGACACCTGAAGCATAATACATCATTTACATCCCCCCAGGTACCCCAGCCAATGTCACTGGAGAGGGTGTGCCACCACTATCCAGTCCCCCAACAGAAGAGGCCCACAGTGATGACAGTAACTCTGGACTTCTGGATCTGTATGATATACCTGGTCCATCAGGGACCACTGGGCAGTCGGTCACCCAAGCACAGTCACAGACCACCACAGAGCCTCCCCAATCAGGAACCAACACCACAGCACCCACCCAGCGTACCCACACCTCTGTCCCCAGGACACGTCAATCAGCAGTGTGTCCACCTGTACAGGGACCCCAGGCCACACCTCACACCCAAGGCAATGAGGGACCTGGTGTCAGTGGGCACACGGTTCAGGGGACAGAGGCACAGGCCAACAGGGAAACTGGGAGGACGGCTGTGCACCCGGGGGAGAACAGGACCAGGGAACCGACTCCCAGGAGGCACTCTCCGAGATCCTGGGAGCCTACCAACATTCCCAGGACACAATGGACCAGATCCTTGACAATGTGCAGGAGAACAGGCGGCTGCAGGAGGGACAGTATCAGGGGATCAGGGAGGACTTGCAGGCCATCAACAACACCCTGATTTCCATAGCAGGGGTGCTGGCAGACATGGCCAACATTATGAGGGAGGCAGTGTCACACCAGCGGGCCCCTACCACTAGCCAGTCATCTGAACAGCCCTCCACTTCTGCTGCCGCTAGTGGCCAGGAGGCCCGCAACAGGACCAACAGGCCACCAGCACCCCTCTCCCTGCAGAAGGTGAACCACCCTGGAAACGTTCCCTGTGAACCAGACAGAAGCCAGAGACACTTGCCAAGACCACCACCAGGAAATGAGACTCTCCTGATTGCCCCCTTTGTGTCCCACTCAGTCACCTTGTCCACCTTGAACTGCCATAGCTCCCCTTCCTATGTCCCCATGGACAATCCACCTATGTTACAAACATACTGGAACAATACCTTGGACTTTCCTCTATCATCACCCTATCCCATTGCACTTTACCCTCTAGATATTAGCACTACAATAAACACCCTTGGATAAAAATTGACTACTAGTAATTCATTTATTGCTAATTTGTATTGATTAAAACAGCAACAACCATTGCACATTATTTGTATATAGAATGAGCATAGCAATAATGACCTGTAGCTGGCTGTTGTGATCACACCAGCAGAATGTGTCATATCACTAAAATCTGCAAAATCAATATCCAGAGATAATAGAAAGTAGGTGTAGGAAGTTGGCTCTGTATATACTATTTCAAAGTAAGAAATAGTGTGCACAGAGTCCAAGGGTTCCCCTTAGAGGTAAGATAGTGGCAAAAGTAGATAATTCTAATGCTCTATTTTGTGGTAGTGTGGTCAAGCAGTAGGCTTATCAGAGGGTAGTGTTAAGCATTTGTTGTACATACACAGGCAATAAATGAGGAACACACACTCACTCAAGGCTAATAGGTTTTTATATTGAAAAATATATTTTCTTAGTTTATTTTAAGAACCCCAGGTTCAAGATTTACATCAAACACTTTAAATGTAAGGTACTTCACTTAGATACTTTAGGAACTTTGAATGAAAACAATATAATGTACAGTTTTTGTAAAAATGTCAATAAGCTATTTTCAAAGTGGACACATTGCAAAAATCAACAGTTCCTGGGGGAGGTAAGTAAAGGTTAGATTAGGAGGTAAGTAAAACACTTACAAGTCTCAGTTCTGGGGCATAGGCAGCCCACCTTTGGGGGTTCAAGGCAACCCCAAAGTTACCATACCAGCAGCTCAGCGCCGGTCAGGTGCAGAGGTCAAAGAGGTGCCCAAAACACATAGGCACCTATGGAGAACAGGGGTGCTCCGGTTCCAGTCTGCCAGCAGGTAAGTACCTGCGTCAACGGGGGCAGACCAGGGAGGTTTTGTAGAGCACGGGGGGACACAAGTAGGCACACAAAGCACACCCTCAGTGGCACAGGGGCGGCCGGGTGCAGTGTGCAAAGAAGGTGTCGGGTTTCAGATAGAAGACAATGGAGGGACCCGGGGGTCACTCTAGCGGTGCAGGCAGGCATGGGGGGCTTCTCGGGACTTATCTGTGTGCCAGGGGTGTGCCAATTGTGGAAACAATGGTACATTTTTAGTAAAAGAACACTGGTGCTGGGGCCTAGTTAGCAGGGTCCCAGGACACTTCTCAGTCAAGTCAGCATCAGTATCAGGCAAAAAGTGGAGGGTAACTACAACAGGAAGCCATTTTCCTACAGTAGGGGAAAGAAGTAGGTAATGCTAGCATGGCAATGCCACACAGAATACAACAATAGTCATAGAAAAGTAAACTTGCACTGTCTACTATCTGGCAGACCTTCTTGGGTGAGTAGCACAGGGATCAACCTGTCAGATGGAGGCACCTGAATCTGGCCTTCAGGAGGCCAAAGGTCCTTTCTATTATACTTCTGGTTCTCCCATGTGCCCTTGTCCTGGCATTCCTCACAGGGGTCAGCAGCCATGACAGGTTTGGGTGACCAGAGTCACCTGCAAATATTGAGGAACAACATTTAGCCACACACTATCCTATATGGCCAACAGCATGGGCATACACCAACATATACTGGGTGGGAACCAAGGCTCACCTCTCAGCCACACCCTGTGCCTCTCTAGTTGCGCCATCATGTTTTGGATGCTGCTATTCCTCAGGACAAAGGCATCATGCACCGACCCAGGATACTTAGCATTGACGTGGGAGATGTACTGGCCCGTCAAGCACACCATCTGCACATTCATGGAGTGGAAACTCTTACGATTCCAGAACACCTGTTCATTCTGGGGGGGGTTCTAATGCAATATGTGTTCCGCCAATTATGTTGGGGGTATGTCCCATTGCATAGAATCTGGCCTTCACAGTGGCCAAATCCTGAACCTGGGGGAATGCAATGTAGCTGCACACGTGTTTTATCAGGGCAGACAACACTCTGGTTAGCACGTTTGAGAACATTGGCTGTAACATTCCTGATTGCCAAGTCCACTGTCACTTGGAAAGAACCAGTTGCCAGGAAATGGAGAACTGATAGAACTTGCACAAGAGGGGGGATCCCAGTGGGGTGACGGATAGCAGATATCAGGTCAGGCTCCAATTGGGCACACAGCTCTGTGATTGTGGCCCTGTCCAGTATATAGGTGAGTATTATCTGCCTGTCCGCCAGTGTAGCCAAGTCCACCAGGGGTCTGTGCACAGGGGTATATCTGCATCTCCGATTCATCCGCAATGGTAGGTATCTAAGGGACACAAGAGTGAGTAGGCAGTCACAAACTTAACAATGGAGCCACAACAGCACTCCACAAAGTGCAAGCATGTAATGGGACATTGTAAGTAATGAAGTATGCGCCTATTGATCCTGTGACGCAGCAATAATCTCTAGGCCTGTCCACCCCCCCCAGAAATGGCGACCTCCTGTCCTGTGTGGAGGTGGTAGTAATGCCACTGACATTGTGCGCCGTGGCGGTAGGCAGTCGTGAACCGCCGTGCAATTCCTCATTGGTTAATAGTGGGCCCTATGGGGTACAGTGGCCAATGGTGATCTACGCAGGCAGAGACGGTATGCACCGCCGTGGATGTGACCGCCATTTTATATCTGATTCCTCACTTGTTTCCTGACATTCCATAGGAGAAGACCTACACTGCATGTGCTGCTGTGACCTGTGTCTGGAACCTACCATGGCCCGTGTGACTGGGGAAAGGACCCCAGCCTTCACTTCGGAGGAGTTTGAGCGACTGGTGGATGAGGTCCTACCCCAGTACGGACTGTTGAATGGGCCTCCAGACCAACAGGTGAGTACATTGTGGGCACAATGCATGTGGCATGAATGCTTGGAGTTGTGTGTGAAGACCTCGTGTAAGATGGGTGGGTGGATGTCCTCTAGACAGTATACCTATTGTGGGCTGGGCTGTGTGTGTGCCAATGGTGATGGAAACGGGTATGGTGGACCATGTGTGTGACAGGCTGGACTGTTAGTTTAATGGAGTTCTCCTGTATGTATTACCTCTGCAGGTCAGCGCCCATCAAAAGAAGGGATTATGGCGTGCCATCGCCAAGGAGGTGCGGACCCTGGGGGTCTAGGGCAGACGGAGCACCCACTGTCGGAAATGGTGGGAGGACCTGAGACGCTGGGCATGGAAGACCGCAGATGCCCAGCTGGGGATGGCCTCCCAATGAGGAAGAGGTGCCCGTCGACCCTGACCCCCCTGATGGCCCGCATACTGGCAGTAGCCTACCCTGAGCTGGATAGGCACTTGAGGGCATCACAGCAGCCACAAGGGAGTACAGTGGATATCAATACATATGTTGGCTGGTGGGATGGTATCCGGGTGGTGGTTGGGTGCCCCTAGGCCAGGCCAGACATAGCAGCGTAGGTCCTCTGGTGGCAAAGGGTCTGAATGGAAAATACTGCTTACCTAGCTTGTTAGAACTCACTCCTTGGCAGGGCTGCGTGGGTCCCAGGTGTGCTGCAGTTGGCGGTGTGTGCCCCTCCTTACTTAGTGACTAGCCATTTCACTAATAGTGCAATGCATAGTGCCTAAGCCTGTTCCCTGATGTTGAGGGTGCTGTGTACGCCAATGGTGGTGTTGGTGCAGCCATTGACCCTGTGTATCCTTTGTCTCTCTCCCCCCTTTCTTGTTTTGTCATCCTGTCCTTATGTGTATTAGCATCATCTAGCGGAGGAGCAGAGGCATCGGCGACAGAGGGAGCTGCATCCCACAGGACTCTGGAGGCAGAGTCCACTGACGCTGAGGGCATCAGTGGGACAGAGGGCGAGGGGAGCACCATGGCGGAGACTAGAGGGGGACAATACAGACTCAGATACCTCCTCCGATGGGAGTTCCCTGGTGGTGGCAGACACTTCTGTGACCACCCCAGCTGCAGGTACAGCTGCCACCCCGTACCAGCACGGCCCTCCCAGTAGCCCCTCAGCGTGTTGCCCGTGCTCGCTCACCCAGGAGGGTGGGCATCTCCCTCGGCCAAGCCACCTCAGGCCCTGCCCCAGTCAGCCCTGCTGCCCTGAGAGAGGAGGCTATTGACCTCCTGAGATCCATCTCTGTAGGGCAAACAACCATTGTGAAAGCCATCCAGGGGCTGGCAGCCCAGATGCAGCAATCTAATGCATTCCTGGAGGGCATTCACTGTGGATTGACGGCCCAACAGAGATCGATTCAGGCTCTGGCCTCCTCATTGATGGCAGTCATTGTCCCTGTTTCAACCATCCCCCCTCCAACCTCCACTTCCCAGTCCCATTCTCCTCAACCCAAACCCATCCCAAACACACAAGCAGACAATCATGCACACAAGACAACACCCAAGAGTGGCACAGTCAAACACAAGCCCACACTTCATCCCACAAACACCATTCAGTTGCAGACACGACAACATCCACTATCTCTACTGTCTCCCCCTCCTCCTCCTCCTCCACCTTCCACTCAGTTGCATCTACACTCACACCTGCATGCACTACATCAATATCCACTACCAGCATCATCACCACACCAATCAGAACACACACCTCACTGGCAGGCACCTCCACAACATCCATGCACACGGCCCCTGTGTCCTCTCCCACCGAATCTGTCCCCCCTTCCTAAAGTGCACAAACACAAGCACTCAGACACCCAACAGCCATCCACATCACAACAGCACACAGCCCATGCACCTGCACTCTAATCCAGCAGACGAAAACCTCCAACATCCACTCCCTCATCCTCCACTCCCATTACCCCTCCGTCTTCCCGCCCCAACGTCCCTAAAAAGGTTTTCCTTTCCACAAGTGACCTGTTCCCTACACTTCTCCACCCGTCCTCCACATACGGCCAGGGAAGCAAGGACCCAGCCAAGCACCTCAGCCAAACAGTCCACGGGCCCGGTGGTTGCACCACCTACTCGTGGTGAAAAGGATTCCAGGATTCCAGGACAACAGAACTGAAGGGGAAGGAGCCTACAGCAGCTGCTAAGAAGGGGAAGGAGCCTGCACCAGCTGCTAAGAAGGGGAAGGAGCCAGCACCAGCAGGCAGAGGGGGGAAGAGCCATCCACCTGTGCCAGGAAGGGATCCCCAAACCATGAGCAGGAGGAGAGGAGGCACTTCATGCCAGCGGAAGCTGCCAGCCAAACACCGCCACCACCAGCAGCTGTCCCAGGCCCCCCCCCCGGCCAGCTGTGGTTGTGCAGCCATCAAAGGGTGCAGTGACTGAGCAGGAGCCTCCCACAACCACCACTACAGTGCAGCCATCAGAGGATGCAGGGGCTGAGCAGGAGCCTCCCACAACCACCACCACAGTGCAGCCATCAAAGGGTGCAGGGTCTGAGCAGGAGACTCTCACAACCACCACGACCACAGTGCAGCCATCGGAGGTTGCAGGGGCTGGGCAGGAGCCTCCCGCAACCACCACCACAGTGCAGCCATCGGAGGATGCTGGTGCTGAGCAGGAGCCTCCCACAACCACCACCACAGTGCAGGCATCAGAGGGTACAGGGGCTGAGCAGGAGCCTCCCACAACCACCACCACAGTGCAGCCATCGGAGGGTGCAGGGGCTGAGCAGGAGCCTCCCACAACCACCACCGGAGTGCAGCCATCACTAACAACGGACGCCATATAGTCCAGCATCCATGGACTGCTGTGCAGCCTGCCCCCCACCAGAACCAGTGGGCAAGACACCCAGTCGAGAGACTGTGGCCTTGCACTCTCCAGGACAAAGAGCACAGGGCATGTTGCCCCCTCCAGAACCAATGGGCTTATTCCCACATCCAGCTGTTATACATGTGTACAGATGTGTATCAGGGCCACATCAGAATTATAATTTTATTGTTGGACTGATTACAATCTTTTTTGTCAATTCCTGTTGTCGTTGCAATAATGTCGTTGCATTATTCAGCAGATTTTCGTGGTCAGATTGTTTTTGTAATGCAGCTGGTTGTGTGTATGGTGTGTGTATGTCGGGTGTGTGTGGCGCGTGTGCCTCTCTTTTTCCTCTCCCCTCCCTTGTGTGCTAGGCGGCGTACTCACTGTCATCGTCTTCGCCAGCGTTGGTGTTCCATTTGGAGCATAACGTGGAATATCATCGGGAAGACTTGCAGTTCAGGTTCCATGGTGGCTGTCAGGGAGACCAGATCCTCGGGGTCTGCTCACGTTCCCAACATGTCCACCACTAGACAGCTCCAAGACTCTGATAGATAAAATCACAGTGACTGAGAGAGTCCTAGAGGGGGAAAAGGGATTAGGAAGGGAACAGCTGGGAAAGAGACCTGTAGGAAGCAAAAGATTAAACAACACAATATCAAGATATAATAACATTGAGGTTCATAAAAACTCTCTGTTGAATCTAGAGTTCAATGGTACTCGGAACATGAAGTAACACTATGTTGAATCTAGAGTTCAATGGTACCCGGAACATGAAATAACACTCTGTTGAATCTAGAGTTCAATGATACTCGGAACATGAAATAACACTTTGTTGAATCTAGAGTTCAATGATACTCGGAACATGAAGTAACACTCTGTTGAATCTAGAGTTCAATGGTACTCGGAACATGAAGTAACACTCTGTTGAATCTAGAGTTCCATGATACTCGGAACATGAAGTAACACTTAGACTGCGAAAACATGAATGACCTAGCACTAGACTCTAACTAGGCCTCAAAAAATCTAGGTGCCTGGAAAGGAATCAAGAATGGTTAATACAATGTTTCATAGGGACTTTTCATGAGTTGTAACATACTGTCTAGGAATATAAGAACCTTCTTGAACAATGTCCCAGAACAAACACTGCCTCATTACATGTGGACAAAAGGCAATCCAAACATTCCCTGGAAAACAATAGGAATTGTACTAAGGACTTAACATGCACATAGAATGTAACATCTTGAATTTAACACCTCTGCAGAAACTTCAAGGGCCCTGGATAATTGTGTGCACTTCAGGAAAAACTACACATCAAAGTGTTGATTGCCATAAAATGATTGCACACATTGTAAGCGATCTGAACATCAAGATTTAAATGAAGGAAATGAATCGCGCACACTACGGATTCTCACAAGTACATGCTAATGCCATGAAATGATCGCGCACACTGTAAGCGATCTGAACATCAAAGTTTAAATGCGGGAAATGAATTGCGCGTCTTGCCGATTCGAATGTCACCATGCAAATGCCAAGAAATGGTTGCGCACAATAAATATCAAGAGTTAAATGCAAGGAGGAATGAATAGCGCGTCTTGCTGATTCGAATGTCACCATGCAAATGTCAAGAAATGGTTGCGCACAATGAATATCAAGAGTTAAATGCAAGGGATGAATCGCGCATCTTGCTGATTCGAATGTCACCATGCAAATGCCAAGAAATGGTTGCGCACAATGAATATCAAGAGTTAAATGCAAGGGATGAATCGCACGTCTTGCCGATTCTTATGTCACCATGCAAATGCCAAGAAATGGTTGCGCACAATGAATATCAAGAGTTAAATGCAAGGGATGAATCGTGAGTCTTGCCGATTCGAATGTCAACATGCAAATGTCAAGAAATGGTTGCGCACAATGAATATCAAGAGTTAAATGCAAGGGATAAATCGCGCGTCTTGCCGATTCGAATGTTACCATGCAAATGCCAAGAAATGGTTGCGCACGATGAATATCAAGAGTTAAATGCAAGGGATGAATCGCAAGTCTTGCCGATTCGAATGTCACCATGCAAATGTCAAGAAATGGTTGCGCACAATGAATATCAAGAGTTAAATGCAAGGGATGAATCACGCGTCTTGCCGATTCGAATGTCACCATGCAAATGCCAAGAAATGGTTGTGCACAATGAATATCAAGAGTTAAATGCAAGGGATGAATTGCGCGTCTTGCCGATTCGAATGTCACCATGCAAATGTCAAGAAATGGTTGCGCACAATGAATATCAATAGGTAAATGCAAAGAACGAATCGCGCATCTTGCCGATTCGAATGTCAATATGCAAATGTCTAGAAATTGGTGTGCAGACTGTTGCCGACCCGGATCTCAAAAGTCAAATGCCAAGAGTGAATCGCGAGTCTTGACGATTCAAATATCAACATGTAAATGCCAGAAAACGAAGAGCACATTCACATGCACAAGGAAAAAATCTTCCAACATGAAAACTAGGCCCAAGAACTCAAATGCCTTCGAAAACGGGATTGGGGGCCCAGCCCGACCTCCGTCTTACCGCCCGGATCAAGGATCACCAATGCAATGAAGGGCAAAGGCCTGGAAGATCAAGGTAGGCCTCTGGAACAGGAGCTCAGGAAGTTGCTGCTACTCTGCACCAGGACCTCTGAATAGTGAGCATGTGGAGCTGGGCTGGCTCCCTTATATAGAGTCTGGCCCAGCCCACAAACCACACCCAGTCATGCTGCAGAGAAAGCTTCTAGAAGGCCCTGGAAAGGGACCACACCCTGAAACATTCTGAAAGCCTGTAGCAATAGATTGCAAATGAACAGTATTTACAAGCACCTTGAATATAAGTCTTCAGGATTAAACTCTGCAATGCAAAAGGTTAAACAATAGCATATCAACATAATGCATGAATTACGTTATCTCATAAGTGCTGGGTTTTTGCATTCCAGTCTCCCATAGAGCGCGCACTGCCCTGATGTTGACAGTACTCCCCTCTCCCAAGCGCGCTCTAGGGCCTTGTTTGCCTGGGTTTAGGCGATGAAACTACCTCACTAATCGTAGAGCATGAATGTCAAAAGCGGAGTCCCATGAGTTACTCTCAGGACCGTAATTTTTCCGAGAGAGCTGCAGTTCATAGGTTATTGGGTTGCCTTGTTGAAAGACGGTGTAAGGACCTGTGAACTTGGGACTAAACATGTGTCTTTTCTTGAAGTCAATATGTTGTGTAGAAAGCCACATTCTATCTCCGGTTTTATATTGAGGTCCTTCACAGTGTTTCTTGTCATAATGCTCTGCATGATTTTGTCTGTCTTTATTGCGTTGCGATAACACGCCACCACTTGTTCCATCTGAAGCACCTGTTTCTACTGTGACTGGATGTCAAGATCGGGATGAGTCAAGACTGGGACGGTGGAGATGTCTTCTTTTTCAGCATCCTTGGTTGTGTGGGCTTCTTGAAGATCTATACCACTGGATGTCTGGAGACAGCTTTCTGTGACAATGAGACTTTCAGCCTCTGAACGAGCCAGGACAGGAGTACTGGAAAATACTTCCTTTGAAACCGAAAAGGCCTTATAGGCTTCTGGGGACCACAAGAAGGGCTCTCCGTTCTTCCTTGTCCCCTCCACACCAGGACATGATACGTTTTGTGAAGGCAATGTAATTTCCTTTGTAGCGCTTATAGCTAACAGAGATTTACTCAGATTTAGAACATTCAAAGTTTTAAGACATCTTGTCTTACAAAGGGATGACTGGAATATTATCTTTCTCTCCTCCCAGTCTATCTAAGGATTATGGTAACTCAACCAGGGCATTCCGAGGATGATTCCATACTGAGGAGCGTGAATAACATCAAAGGTTACCAACTCAACGTGTTTAGTGTCATAAGTTTGTCCATCACAAGTTATTGACAAGGGCAGGGTCTGTAGAGTCACTGGACCTCCAGTTAGGAGCTTGCCATCTGCGGTCTCCACTAACTCCGGTGTTTTGTTTTTCTCACACGGGATCCCCCATACTTCCACCAATTGAGTGACTATGAAATTCTCAGTAGCACCTGAGTCCACTAAAGCTTCTCTTAGGTAGGTGTGTTCTTCTACTTGAATTTCTAGATCCAATTTCAAATACCGTGATTTCCTTCAGAAGGGTCTGTGGTAACGCTCAAGACTAACCCTTCCTTGCACTCTGGGGATTTTAGTTTTTTCACCACCTTTTTGGCAACAGCCAATTTGCTCTTTGGTTTTACTGGACACTCTTTAACAAAATGACCTTCCTGGCCACAATACAAGCATTGTCTCTTTTTCCGGCATAGGTCTTTCTCTGCAGTCGTTAAGGACCGCTTGATAGTTCCAATTTCCATTGGTTCCTCATTGTTCTCTTTCTGAACTTGTGATTCTCTGTTATCATGAACACGCCAGGAATATTGCAAGGTTTATTAGATCTTGACAATCAGTAGGCTGCGGGTCTATCTGAGCAAGAATGTCTTTTAACTCGTCCTTGAGTCCTTGGTAGAACAAGGCCGCTTGCTTTTCTTTAGGCCAGGATGTTTCGCCTACCAGCCGTTTAAAAATTAGCTAAGTAAGAAACTAGATCTTGGTTACCTTGTCGCAAGTCTAATAGTTCATGATCTGCCGACAATGTCACAGTTATACGATCAAACACTCGTTCAAACTCACAAACAAAATTTCTCCAGTTGTAAAGCAGGGGACTGTCTTTACGCACAAGAGGAATTGCGCAGGTGACTGCGTCCCCAGTCAGGTATGATAACAAGAAGGCCACCCTGGATTGGGCATTAGGGAAAACACTTGGTTGACAGGTAAAGTGCAATTCTACTTGTATCAAAAAGGATTGCGTTTTCAAAGGATCACCTGAGAACCGTTCTGGAGGAGCCAGAGGAATGGCTGAGGGAGCGTTGAGAGAAATGTTAGTTGGAGGATTACCTCTTGTACTTTGAGGAGGAGGACCAAGCCAACCCGCACCCAAAGGACCCTGCTCCATCTTTCCCACTCTTTCCTGCAACTGACTCACTCTCTCAGCTAAGCTGGCTGCTATATCCTTTGATGACACTACCTCTGCTTGGAGCTGCGTAATCACTTTGACTAGCTCGTCCAAAGTGGCCATGCTGAGAACACACGCAAAACCAGGAGGATAATAAATTTGTGGGCTCACTTTCTGTCAGGGAGACCAGATCCTTGGGGTCTGAGCATGTTCCCAACATGTCCACCACTAGACAGCTCCAAGACTCTGATAGATAAAATCACAGAGACTCAGAGAGTCCAAGAGGGGAAAAGGGGATTAGGAAGGGAACAGCTGGTAAGGAGACCTGTAGGAAGCAAAAGATTAAACAACACAATCACAAGATAATAATCACATAGAGGTTCATAAAAACTCTCTGTTGAATCTAGAGTTCAATGGTACTCGGAACATGAAGTAACACTCTGTTGAATCTAGAGTTCAATGGTACTCGGAACATGAAATAACACTGTTGAATCTAGAGTTCAATGATACTCGGAACATGAAATAGCACTTTGTTGAATCTAGTGTTCAATGGTACTCGGAACATGAAGTAACACTCTGTTGAATCCAGAGTTCAATGGTACTCGGAACATGAAGTAACACTCTGTTGAATCTAGAGTTCAATGATACTCTGAACATGAAGTAACACTTAGACTGAGAAAACATGAATGACCTAGCACTAGACTCTAACTAGGCATCAAGAAATCTAGGTGCCTGGAAAGGAATCAAGAATGGTTAAAACAATGTTTCATAGGGACTTTTCATGAGTTATAACATACTGTCTAGGAATATAAGAACCTTCTAGAACTAAGTCCCAGAACAAACACTGCCTCATTACATGAGGACAAAATGCAATCCAAACATTCCCTGGAAAACAACAAGAATTGTACTAAGGACTTAACATGCACATAGAATGTAACATCTTGAATTTAACACCTCTGCAGAAAATTCAAGGGCCCTGGATAATTGTGTGCACTTCAGGAAAAACTACACATCAAAGTGTTGATTGCCATAAAATGATCGCGCACATTGTAAGCGATCTGAACATCAAGATTTAAATGCGGGAAATGAATTGCGCACACTGCTGATTCTCACAAGTACATGCTAATGCCATGAAATGATCGTGCACACTGTAAGCGATCTTAACATCAAGGCTTAAATGCGGAAAATGAATTGCGCGTCTTGCCGATTCGAATGTCAACATGCAAATGCCAAGAAATGGTTGCGCACAATG
The DNA here is from genome assembly GCF_031143425.1 of Pleurodeles waltl. Taxonomy (NCBI): domain Eukaryota; kingdom Metazoa; phylum Chordata; class Amphibia; order Caudata; family Salamandridae; genus Pleurodeles; species Pleurodeles waltl. Next base: position 563,256,215 of record NC_090448.1, on the reverse strand, counting down.
AATTTCAAGAGTTAAATGCAAGGAATGAATTGCGCGTCTTGCCGATTCAAATGTCACCATGCAAATGCCAAGAAATCGTTGCGCACAATGAATATCAAGAGTTAAATGCAAGGAATGAATTGCGCGTCTTGCCGATTTGAATGTCACCATGCAAATGTCAAGAAATTGTTGCGCACAATGAATATCAAGAGTTAAATGCAAGGGATGAATCGCACGTCTTGCCGATTCAAATGTCAACATGCAAATGTCAAGAAATGGTTGCACACAATGAATATCAAGAGTTAAAGACAAGGGATGAATTGTGTGTCTTGCCGATTCGAATGTTACCATGCAAATGTCAAGAAATGGTTGCGCACAATGAATATCAAGAGTTAAATGCAAGGAATGAATCTTGCGTCTTGCTGATTCGAATGTCAATATGAAAATGTCTAGAAATGGTCGCACATACTATTGCCAACCCGAATCTCAAAAGTCAAATGCCAAGAATGAATTGCACGTCTGGCCGATTCAAATATCAACATGTGAATGCCAGAAAAACAAGAGCACATTCACACGCACAAGGAACAATTTTCCAACATGAAAACTAGGCCGAAGAACTCGAATACCTTCGAAAACGGGATCGGGGCCCAGCCCGACCTCCGTCTTACCGCCCTGATCAAGGATCACGAATGCAACGAAGGGCAAAGGCCTGGAAGATCAAGATAGGCCTCCGGAACAGGAGCTCAGGTAGTTGCTGCTGCTCTGCACTGGGGCCTCTGAATAGTGAGCACGTAGAGCTGGGCTGGCTCCCTTAAATAGAGTCTGGCTCAGTCCACAAACCACACCCAGTCATGCTGCAGAGAAAGCTTCTAGAAGGCCCTGGAAAGGGACCACACCCTGACACACTCTGAAAGCTTGCATCAATACATTGCAAATGAACAGTATTTACAAGCACCTTGAATATAAATCTTCAGGATTAAACTCTGCAATGCAAAAGGTTTAACAACAGCATATCAACATAATGCATGAATTACGTTATCTCATAAGTGCTGGGTTTTTGCATTCCAGTCGCTCGTGGAGCGCGCACTGCCCTGATGTTGGACAGTGGCGTGGTTCTTCCCTGTGTCTCCAATGGTGAGTCCTTTCACTTTTGTGCTCTGTTTCCAGCAGGATTTTGATGGTACCACCCCGGAAAAGGTGGCGGGTTGTGGTGTCACAATATAGTGGGTGTAACTTTATCTTCCGCTTAGCTGTAGGTGGCTACCGCTGTGGTGACTGTTGTTTCCGCCTTGGCGGTCGGTGTGGTACATTGGCTGTCTATCGGAGAGAACACTTCCATGGTCATAATTTGGCGGTAATTACCGCCAGCCTGTTGGCAGTATTACCGCCACTTTATCACCGAACGCCAGGGTCGTAATGAGGGCCATAGTGTCTGTAATGATTTAACATGATGCACAATGATTCCTGGTGACAGATAGACACTCTTTTATTTCGTTCTTCAAAAGACACACTAAAAAATGTGTCCAAACTTAATTTTGTTTGTTAAACATTCCAAATTCATATGTGATCACCCTAAGCTTCTCATTAAAATTATTTATTGCCACATTTCCATGCCAAGCTTTTAATTAAAATCTGAGTATATCCCACTCTATCCCACTCTCTGCCACTCCTTTCTATGCTACTCCACACTATGTCACTCAATTCTACACTGCTGCACTCTATGCCACTGCACTCTACACCAATGGTTTCCATACCACTTTACTCAAAATCAATACACTCTACGCTATTGCACTCTAAGCCAATCTACTCTGCACCGCTGCACTGTATCCCTCTATACTCTACTCCACTGTATTCTCCACCAGTCTACCCCATTGTACTTTGTCACTTTACTCTGCACCTCCCTATGCCACTGCACTCTAAACAAATGCACTCTGCGCCAGTCTACTCTACACTACTGCACTCTATGACATTCAACTCTGCAGCACTGCACTCTGTCACTAAACTCTATGCCACTCTACTTTGCACCACTCTACTCTGTGCCACTGCACTCTACTCTGCACCACTCTATGCCACTGTACTGCGCTCTATGCCAGTGCACTCTATACCACTCTAATCTACTGCACTGTGCTCTATGCCACTTCAATCTATGCCTCTCTACTCTAGAGTACACTGCTCTACTGTATGCCAGGGCATTCTACCCCACTCTACTATGCACCACTGCACTCTACACCACTCCAGTCTATGCCGCTCCACTGTGCACATCTTCACTCTGCAGCACTGCACTCTACACCAATGCACTGTACGACATAGCTTTATAACACTCCACTCTATCCTGCACAACTCCACTCTACCCTGCAGCACTCCACTCTACAACTCTTCACTCTACTCTGAAACAATCTACTCCATGCCACTGCACTGTACGCTCCTCTACTCCACTCTGCACCACTCCATTCTACGCCTCTGCAATCCAGGCTCCACCATATTGCTCTATGCCACTCTGCTGTATGCCACTGCTCTCTTTCCTGCACCACTATACTCTACCCTGCACTACTCCACTTTCCTCTGAAACAATCTACTCTATGCCACTGTCCTCCATGTCACTGCACTCTATGCCACTATACTCCTCTCTATTCCACTGCACTTTATGCCACGCCACTCTATGCCTCTGCAGTCTAAGCTGTGTCACTGTACTCTAAAACAATGCATTTTATGCCAATGCACTCTACACCACTTAACTCTAAACCATTGCACCCTATGCCACTACACCTATACCAACTACTTTGCATCACGCCACTTTACACCAGTACACTCTACAGCATTCTAATCTAAGCCACTTCACTCTACACCACTAAATGTTACACCACTACACTATTGCACTCTAACTCACTGCACTCTATGTCACTGCACTTTATGCCACTCTAATCTACTCTGTACCACTCTACTTTGCACCACTCTACAGCCCTGCATTCTATGTCCCTAAACTCAATAGCCCTGCACTCTGACACTCTACTCACCATGACTGCACTGTATGTCAAGGCACTCTACTCTGCACCATTCACCTCTACTGTGCTCTACACCACTGCACTTTATGCCACTCTACTCAACATGTCTGCACTTCATCCTGCACTACTGCACTCTACCCTACACCACGCCACTCTATGCCGCTTCACTCTACGTCATGCTACTCCACTCTGCGCCACTCCACTCTACACCATTGCACTCTACACCACTGCAATCTACTCTGCATTGCTCTACTCAATGCCACTGCACTCTACGCTACTCTACATCACTGCACTCTTAACCACTTTATTCAAACCAATGCACTCTACACCCTTGAACTCTATGCCAATCTACTCCGCACCAATGTACTTTACTCCATTTCACTCTAAGCCACTCTACTCCACTCTATGATACTCCATTCTATGATGCTCTACTCTATTGTCCACTGACACTTTACTGCACTCTGTGCCATGACTCTCTACTTCACTCCATGCCCTGACACTCTACTCCACTCTATGCCATGCTATGACACTACTGCTCTCTATGATACTGTATGTAACTCTCTCAATGCCACTCAATGCCAATTTACTCCACTCATTCTGTGACATACTACTCTACTCTACTCCACTCCACTCTATGATAATCTATTCGCCTCTACACCACTCTACTTTACAACTGTGTACTCCACTATAAGCAACACCCTCTGTGCCACTCCACGGCACTGCCGCTCCACGACACTGCCACTCCACTCTATGATTCTCTACTTAACTCTGACACTAATCCACTATGCCACTCAACTCTACACCCTTCCTCTCTACAACACTCTACTCCCTCCATAACACTCCACAACACTGTATGCTACTCCATGACACTCCATTTCCCTCCTTTCCATGCCACTCCTCTCTACTTTAAGCCACTCCATGCCACTCTACTTTACTCACTCCACTCCATGCCACTCTCATGGACGTCATTTAGGAGTCGCCAGGGGTAGCAACTGTGACCCCTGGCTTGCCCTTTGCGACCCGTGGCACTGCCTTTGTGACGATGGCCTTAGGGGATGGCAAAATCAGTGCCAGGAACACAGGGGCAGCTAGGTTGGGGCTCCACTTCCTTGTTTAAAGTCAGTTTCTTTTATTACACTAATAGCGAACAATATTATGTTATTTACTAATAGTGTGATAAAAAATAGAGTGTAATAGCTAGAATATGACCCTCCTTGGAGCTGAGGTAAGTAAAAACTCTTTTAAGTGTAAGTTGTGTTCATGCTTGTGGGTGAGAGTGTGCTTATGTAAGAGGGAGTGCGTGCACGAGTGAATGTGTGTATGTGTAAGCATGTGTGTGAGTGAAAGTAAAGATGAAATGAAGTTTGATCTAATTTCCGCTACCCCTGGCATTTTGGTGAATTGACGTCCATGGCCACTCTTCTTTACCCCACTAACTTAGCCGTGCTGACTACCAGCCACTCTGGTGTACAACCTTTCTAAAACATATTGCCAAATCCAAAAGCTCTTGCATAGGCGAGACATACTGACTTTGCCAATGCTTGTTGAAAGCTTGCCTCCTAGTCCCTCCTGCCCACCCTTGATGGTCAGCTTGCTTCACCAGCCCCTGTTACCCACCTCCCATTGTCATCTTACTGCCCTATCCCCTCCAACTTATCCCCTCCCACTTACCTTCCATTGTTAGCATGATAACCCAGCTCCTACCGCACACCCTCATTTGTTACCTTGCTACCCCACCCTCTCCCACCCACCCTCTATCAGCTTGCTTCCCCAAACCCAACCACCCACCCTTTATGGTCAACTTGCTGCCACAATCTCTCCAGCTCACCCTCCATTGTAAGATTACTTGCCCAGACCCATTCTGCCCACCATTCATTATCTAATAGCCTTCACAGCTATTCTTGCCCACCCTCTAGTTTCTGTGTGCTTCTCCATTATCTCGTGTCTTCTCCCCCGAATGCATCCTTCTCTCCCACCTTTCTTCCCTCCATCTCCTAACCCTGTCCTCTGTGTGTGTTTTTTTTATTTAATCACATTAGCGCTGACTTAACCACAGGACTTTTTCAAAAATAATTTTTAGCTTGCTGTACATATTTCTCCCTGAATTACAACATGATTAAAAATCATTGCCAAAACTAATTACTCTCAGAGGCAAGACTTTTTGTCTTTGCCAATGGTAGATTTCACTCTAAACTGAATGTGGGCCCGACGTACTGCGTGTGAGTCACTCAAGGTGATCCTTCGGGGATACTATGAGAAACTGTACTCTTTCCCTTTGTATGATTTCTAAGACATGGTAAAAGACTAAACCTTCACGTTTGCATGGTGATATAGCCACAGTATTTGGCTAGGTCACAAGCATGGTTGCCCCGGCCAATGTTATACAGGCCTGTCTGGTATATTCCAAGAAACACCAATAGAAATATTCGAAAAAATCAGCAAAGGCCAATATTTCTAGGCCTGAGTTTTGACAGCTAAGCTGTAAAACACTCCCATTGTAAACAATTTACATAGAGCTAGCGTTGTGTCCTCCCTTTTCAACTACTGGTTTTATTCTGCAAGCTTCCTTTAGCTACTCAATCACTTCTTGACTCATTCCATTGAAGTATCTTCTCTCACCTTATGCTACCAGCTGTTTAGGTGTACCATTAGGTGTGATTTCAATGGTATTGGCATAAGACACTATTACAGTCCTCTCGCTGGCTCCTGTTGACTCCCCGCTATGTGTCCTCGCCCTTTTGTGTTAAGCCTATATGGGTTAGCACATTAAACGTAGACCTATTGGCTTTGTCAATTCACATTCCCCCTTGGAAATGTAACCTTTAAAAAGCTCGTATAAGGAGAAATCACTTAAAACGTATATCCCAGCATTCTAAATTATTTCTATACCTGGCTGTTTTTTCATACATTGGCTTCAGAGAGCAAACATTTAGCTCTTTTTGTGTGTGCCACGACCCTTTAACTAAAAGGGCAAGAGGTCCAATAACAGTTGGGCTGAGGGTGACTCACCTGACCCCTGGCACCTTCTGACATCTTGCGCTGAGCCTGCTTTATGACAAGGGGAGAAAAGGCTCACGTTGTGTTATTGAAACCAGATGTCCGCTTACTCTCGTGTGAGTTTCTGAAGGGAGTGGTTCTTCCTTCAAGGCTTTTGGCTAGGTTCTATTTACTCAGTGGTCTTGTTTCGCTGGATCTTTCGTCCCAGGCCTCCAGTTAAATTACCCACATTTGTTGCTTTTTGTCACGTTAATGGGTTCTACGCAGAGGCTCAGAACTAAGTACAGCTTCACTGTGAAAAATATACAATTTGTTGACAGGCAACGGAATAAGACATGCGTGAAGATTTGAAGACCTCTCTGGAATACTGGGCACTGCTGCAGCTTCCACGCTAAAGCAATTCATGGCCGGTTTTAGCACAGTGCAACCGGTGCAGCCGCACCTGGCGCTGAGCTAGGGAGGGAGCGCTGTGGTTAGAAATGACTTAACAGATTTAAAAGCACCAGCTGCAGAAGTCCTTGGAATTCCTGCTGTTTTCAGGCAACAATAACAATGTCAAGAGAACTCTGGTCATGGCCGCTGGAGAGAGATGGGAGTTTTGATTAATGGCAGTTTTGACCCGACATAAAGTAATACAGAGAGATAATATGCCTGCTGCAAAGAGCGTGTACCATGCAGATCACAGAAGTGCATTTTATGTGGCTAGCTCAGCGGGTTATTGCCTTTGTCACAAAGATAATTTTGTTACATACTCCACAGATCCAATCCTTGCTCACGACTGAATGGCTTTCCTGTCAGTGTCAGGTGCATTGCTCCTGGATCTTTCATTCTTCCCTTTCTGTGTTTGTCCTGCGCACAGCCGAATTTTGGTTTCATTAGAAGAACATTAGTGTAAAGTCGGAGTCCTTATATTTAGTATAAGGGATTTTATTATGTATTAATAAATAATAAGGCTTGCCGAGTCCACTATGCTGCGTGTCTCTGTGTCTCTTCTTCAACCACCCTCTCCGATCTCCTCCTCCAACTACTGAAAGTCCACTCTCGAATCCGAACGGAGACACGCGATGAAGACACGCGACAACCTCGCACAATACAACAATACATTTCAAATAACAACTTAGTACATTTCAAAATAATAACATACATAACAACACAACACATCTTCCCCCTAAATAAAAATACAAAAGAGTAACTAAAAATACATACATATTAAGAATAAACCACAAAATATAATCATTCAACCACTTGGGTTTACAAGAAATCCTTTTACCCATTAAACTTGAACCTTCTTTGTGATCAGCATTTCCAAGGGCTAATTGCTTTTCCATAGATCTAACATTTTCCCCTACTTCACTTCCTCCCACTTCACTTCCTCCAACATCACTAGTCACACATGCCGGAACCTCCTCATCCTGCAAATCTTCCTCAATACACTCGGAATTCTTTTTAGACACAACGTCCTCAACCCTGTCACTCATTAAATTGTTACTCACCATATTCTCTTCCATTCTAATATCTTCTAAAAAATCATCTACGTTCCGCCTATTAATAGGCTGTCCCTTAAATACCGCAATCCTTTTAAGGTTCCATACCTTCCCATCACTCAAAAGAACCGCATTGCGCAGAACTTTACTTACTTGAATAGGTTCCGAAAATTGACTCTCACCCTTCTTCACTTTCCATGGTTTCTTCCCTTTAACCCAACTACCTACACGAACTTCTACATCCTTCTTTGAACCCCTACTCCTGTCAAAAGTTTGCTTATATTCCCTATGTTTTTTCACAATTTGATCTCTAACTTCTTCAAATGTTACCTTGCATTCAGAAGCCTCCAATAACCATTCCGGATTGCATTCTGTCCGTGGTACCCTACCCCTCATTAGCTCAAAAGGGGATAAACAAAGTGCTTCATGATAACAAGTTCTATAAGACCACAACGTTTTATTAACCTGGACCATCCAATCACTTCTGTTCTTACACGCAATCTGAATCGCACTCTTCATAATTCTATTAAATCTCTCAATCATACCATTTCCACTAGGATTATATAAAGATGTAGTTCTATGTTTAATACCAACACTTTCAAAATAATTATTCGTCAAAGCAGACATAAATTGCACCCCATTATCACTAATGATTTGTACTGGTAAACCTTCCTCAACAAAAGTAGTGTCCATAAATGTTAGAACCTCCCACGAATCCACTTTATCCACAACTTTCACCACTGGCCACCTGGAGAAAACATCAATCATGGCAATAATAAACTTCCCAGGATTACCAATGGGACCCATGATGTCAATGGCAATAGTATGCCATGGTGTATTTGGAACAATTGGTTCACACATATTAGGCCTTAAGGTATTTAAGGTTTTATCAGAATTTGCACAAATAACACACTCCCTCACAACCCTTTCAGCCTGAATATCTATTCCTGGCCACCAATACCATCTTTTTACCCTCTGTTTAGTTTTAACTATTCCACAATGAGTTTCGTGACATAACTTCACAATCCTGTACCTAAGTGTCATTGGTGGAATAGCTCTATCACCTCTAAAAACAGTTCCCTTAACAACTGAAAGCTCACTCCTCACTTCCCAAAACAGTTTAAGTGTATTAGGCATTTTAGATTTGTTAGACCAACCATTCATAACACATTTCAACAAAGATTGTAAATCACAATCCTTGGAATATTCTTCCTTCCACACCTCTTCCTTTATGCTCAAAGTTTCATCATCATGAATCAAAGCAATTTGTAACTCCTCCACTTCATCTTCATCCCATTCTAAAATCTCAGTGGGCATACGGGACAAATAGTCTGCCAGTACATTATTTCTTCCAGGAACATATTCAATATTATATAAAAAATCTTGCAACCGCATTGACATTCTTGCAATTCTTGCTGATGCCTTATACATCCCTTCGGTGGTTAGTAATTTCACTAACGGTTTGTGATCAGTTCGTAAAATACATTCCTTACCCCACACAAAAGATCTGTAATGCTCCAGTGCCCAAATACATGCAAGTGTTTCCTTCTCTATTACCGAAAAATTCTCTTCATTCGGTGATAATGCACGAGAAGCAAAAGCAATTATGACCTCTTTTCCTGAAGCATGAATTTGTGTTAGCACACCACCCAATCCTTTGTTGCTGGCATCCACGGTCACTACACTTGTACAATCAGGATCAAAACTACCCAAAATAGGAGCTTGCACAATTGCATTTTTAACATCTTCAAACTCCACTTCACACTCACGTGACCAATTGAATTTAACATGTTTTTTTAGCAACTGTCTGATATTGTATACTCTGCTAGAGAAACCTTTCACAAATTTCGCATAGAACTCAATCATTCCTAAAAATGACATGACATCATCTTTACACGTAGGATGTGGAGAATTCAAGATGGCATCTACTAATTTAGGTTTCATGGTCACACCATTCCCACATAACACATGACCAAGATAGGTTACTGACTGTACTCCAAATTTACACTTCGAGTGTTCTACAGTCAAACCCTTCTCTTCCAGAATACTTAGCACATTCTCCAAGACTTTATCATGTTCCATTCTATCCCTACCAAACAGTAGTATGTCATCTTGGAAACATCTTACATTGGTATGTTTCCCAAATAACTGATACATCAATCTCTGAAAGATGGCAGCTGCCGAAGCTAAACCAAACGGTAATCTCTTGTATTGAAAACATCCCACTGGAGTAATAAACGCTGTGTACTTTTTACTCGCTTCACTTAATTTGATCTGATGGTACGCTGCGGATAAATCTATGGTAGAAAACCATCTAGCCCCCTTAATTAGTGTCAACATTTCTGAAATCCGTGGTAAAGGAAATTTGTCCACTACGATATTCTTATTCGGGTGGCGCAAATCTATACATAAACGAATCTTCCCATTCATACGTTTAGCTACTACCACTGGAGAAATCCACTCGGAAGATTCGATTGGTTCGATGATATCCTCTTCCTTCAACTTATCTAATTCTTTCTCAACTTCACTTCTGATTAGAATGGGAATGTTCCTCACCTTGTGAATTTTTGGACAAGCATTAGACTTGAGAACAATATTATGTTCAAAACCCTCTAAAATATCAATTTTGCCGCTAAAAACCTTAGGAATTTTTTTTAACATTTCTTTTGCAATGCTTTCTCCCTCATCCACTACCATGACTGGTTCCGAACTATTCGGATCAAGTGTGATGTGCAAATCTCCCTGATCCTTCCAACCTAGGACTGAAGGTCCCTTCCTTGCTATATATAATTTTCCAATAGACTTCCTGTTCTTAAAAGCAAAAGTAAGTTCCCTGAAACCTAACAAATCTATTTTTTCCCCAGAAAACCCTTCTGGGCTAATATCAGGTTTTTGTAAACTTTTACCTAATTTTCCAACAAATTTTGATCTCCATACTTAATTATAGTAAAAGGAGAACCTGAATCAACATAAACTTGAATTTCTATCCATCCTATGTGCATTAAACATACTGGTTTCCTTTTACTGCAAAATGACTCTTCACGTACATTGAAAACAAACATTTGATCCTTGCTTATCGGTTTACTACTCTGCATGACCCTATTGATCTTATCCTCATCTTCACTTGAATTATCACCTACTCCATCCACATACTTCACAGTATTATTATTTTTCTTTTTCTTACATACCCTAGCAAAATGTCCTATAACTCCACAAGCTGCACACTTCTGCTTCAATGCTGGACAATATTTATAAGAAGCCAAATGTGAGCTACTATTACAGCGATAACACCTTTGACCATCAAAATTTGATGTATCTTGATTCTTCCCACTTTCTTTCTTTAATTTACTCACATCCTTATATTTTATTTTGTTAACTGTGTCATCTGCAAACTCCCTATTTTCCATTTTAACTGCCTTCGCACTACGACTTGATAATTCAGGTTTCCTTACAATAGCTAAAATATCATCCAACTCAGCATCTCCATTAATCCACAGTCTTTCCTGAATTGCTGGATCACAGGTATGCATTACTACTTGGTCTCTAATTAACTGCCCCTGCAAATGATCAAATTTGCAATCATTCGCTAAAACTCTGAGCGCAGTAACATATTCATCCACAGTCTCACCACATTCTTGTTTTCTCTGAAAAAATTTGCATCTGAGGATACCTATGCATACTTTAGGTGCAAAGTAATTATCAAACTCCTTTAACACATTCTCAAATACATTAGTGTCCCCACTGCCACTAATCTTTGTCATGGATTCGTATACTTTTAGTCCTTCAGGGCCCACCGAATGTAGAAAAATCTTTTTCTTCCTTTCTGAACTCATTCTTCCTTCCTCGTCTATAGTCTCTAAGAAATTTAGAAAATACGACTTCCATTCTGTCCACTTCATACATGGATTCGCACCAGCTGGCCAAAATGTCTGTGGAGGGTGAAGGGAAAATTGCTGTGTAGCCATATTGGATCTGTTAACGTTCAAAATTATATATTAAAAGGTTTTTTTTTTTACGTACAATAACTGAAATGAAAATAATAAAAAAATAACATTCATACAAAACCTAATAAAATAAAAAAATAAAAAATGTAACTAGGATGAAGTGTTTCACTAAATGTACTTGTGTAGATAAATCTCTTGTTACAGGTTTCCATCCGTTCAAAAGATATCCAAAATAATCAACAAAAACAAATCTTTGTATTTCGTTTCCCTGCTTGGTTGCTCCTCGTCCGACGATACAACAAAACGCTCCAGCTTAAGCTTTATAGTGAATTTCCTCGTAACAGGAAGCGTTGGCAAGGTTTTTTCCTTTAATAAACGCGTAAGCGTAAGAGCACGTTCAACGTGGTTCAATCAATGCCACTCACGCTCCCGTCATGGAACGAAGAGCACGGTTAAAAAAACGCCCGATCCAACGGTGACACCTCAACCACGAAGCTTCCTGAAACCACGGTAACGACCGCTGTTTTATACCATAGGTCTGTAAACCTGGATGAAAGTACCGAATACACGAATAATCCGTCAGTTGTACCGGCATGCCTTACCAGTGAAGCATATCTTCCATGTGCTGCGTAGGTTCCTTAAATATGGAAGAGTTCTAATTCCCTCGTCGCCAATCTGTAAAGTCGGAGTCCTTATATTTAGTATAAGGGATTTTATTAAGTATTAATAAATAATAAGGCTTGCCGAGTCCACTATGCTGCGTGTCTCCGTGTCTCTTCTTCAACCGCCCTCTCCGATCTCCTCCTCCAACTACTGTCACATGCTCATTGCTGGGGTTTAGATACCTTTGCCTGTCCTTCACATGGCTGGGAGCGCGACTCAAAAGGCACAGTCACCAGTAGATTTTGCCTGAACCTAGTATAGGTACCTAAGAACCCTACCCTGACCTTGCACTGACAACCATGTGCAGAGCATACCATTGGAGGATCTTAGCTTCAGACGGACGTAGGTTGTGATTCAGATATCTCGCAAGGGGCTCGCGCTCCTTCTCTCCGCACACACTGTGAGATGGATAAGAATTGTAAAGATTTTGCTCTCGGCTGTTGCTCTTTCCTTATTACCAGGCGGAGCCTGAGATAGCCTCCATTCTCTGTGAGGCAGTCCGGTATCTGGGCTCAGCACCACCCGCGAGTACCGCTGTACTTGGGTGCATCATGTCTGCGGTGGGCATCGATGTGGGCTTTCAGAGCTGCTATATTGCAGTGGCCCAAGCTGGTAGCATCAAGACTGTAGTCAACGAGTACAGCAAACGCTGCACGCTGTGAGTATCCGACCATTTCCTTCTGACTCCCACAGAACGAATTACGACATCACTAGCCAAGGAGGCCTCAGTGTGTCCCTGCCCAGAGATTCTGAAACTGTATGCTCCATGGCATTCCAGGTTCTTGTGCCTTCATGCCTCTCACCGGTAGGTAATCGTATGACAGTATACCCAGGCGTCCATTCTCAAACAGGTGCCATGGATGAGCTACACACTCACTGCTGCACCTGGACTGATAACCCAGCACTTCCTCAGTTTAGGATCACAAGCAGTTTTCTGCAGTTATCGGAAGCATCACGGGGTATCACCAGCAGTACACAGACCTATCGACATTAATGTGCATACTCTTGACCGCTGGGTCGCCAGCTAGAGGCAATAAGGCTTTTTGTGGTGGAACCTTGCTATATAAATAAAGTGATAATGAAAATATGCAGCACTCTGTTTACCAGCTCACCCTCCCCAGAACATAGAGTGCTTGCCCACAGATTAAAAATTACAGACTGACAGCCCATCTGTGCCGTCTCCGTATCATACACCAGAAATGTTTTCATTCCGACTCCACCTGAAAATGAGCAGACATAGTTGCGAATTATTTTACATAAAGACCCAGTTCGTATCCAGATTTCTATGGATACAAGCTCAATTAAATGACACTTAACACTCATTTATTTAGAAAATGTGATGCTTTGTTGATTGCAAGTAGTCAGGGCAACACCACCTCAGCACCACCGCAGCACCATCGTAGCACCACCTCAGCATCAGAGCAGTACCACTTCAGCACAAGTCAGTGTCACTCAGCACCGCTTCATCAGCACCACCTGAGACTCACTCAACAGCATCACTCAGCCCCAGTGTAGCACCACCTCTGCCACAGAGGAGCACCACCTCCACCCCAGTGCTGCAGCACCTCCGCCATAGCACAGCACCGCCTCAGCCCCAGCACAGTACCACTTCAGCACCAGTGCACCACCTTAGCATCAGCACAGAACCACCTCTGCACCAGTGCAGCACCACCTCACTACCAGCACAGCACTACCTCAGCATGAGTGCAGCATCACCACCTCAGTATCAGTGCAGCACCAGCACAGCATCACTCAGCACCACCACAGCCTTTTTATTATAGATTTTCAACATGCTGCACAGCAGCCACTATGCTCCACAACATAGCTTAAAGGCATTAGCAAAGCCAATAGCTCTGGCTAAACACGTATAAGGCCCCAAAGGTGAGACCTATTGACTATACCAGTGCTTGTTTTTTTTTGTGGCCCAGACTCAAAAGCTAAAAGCCTCCTTTTGATGACAATGAAAATATGGCTGAGGTTCAGCATTAGTTGTGCCTGTGATGATGTCCATGCTTCTATTTGGGCTAGTGTGTGGGTTCTCTACCAAGGAATGGTGGCATCCTTAGCTAAGGACATTTTCAGGCCTGCCATTCGGCCATCCCTAAATACATTTGTGCAGAATTCTAAGATGGAACTCGATAAAATCAATTGTTTACGTTTGGTGCCATTGTGTTGAGTTGTCTTCACCAATGTTTTGTATTTTACAATAAATTCACCAGAATGGTGGGCCACTCATTTCCCTATTGGTGATATCATACTTCTGACACCATCATGCACCCAAAGCATCCGCTCAGCCACACCACGTGAAAGTTGTGGGGTGGATGACTGATGGTGACAGAGCTTTTATGTGTCTTTTTTGGTATTAGAAAAAAAAGACATGGATGCTGGTAAGAAAATGGACATTGAAAAACAGAAAGGAAAATAAATCAGGCCTGGTATTTCTTTGAAAGACATGGGGTTGAACTGTAGCTGCTTGCAGGATATACTCATTTGGTAAGATATAAAGCTAGTACTAGGAGCAATGCACCATTACTTTTATGCAAGAGGTGCACTTGTTAGAGATTTACAGGGCATCTGTTTGGTCATTTCTGTATTAATATTCTCTTCATTATTATCTAGAATCCGATTTCTGAACCAATAATTTGTAAGAAATAGCATTTATTTTCTATTTATCTGAGGTCTCTCCATCCACAATGTGAGTATTCTTGGTCAATATTTCAAAGAAAAAGACCTGCTGAGGGTATGACTTCACTTATGGGATACATGTGCATTGTTTTAGTATCATTGATTCTTGGTAATACCATGTTTCTATTGCAAATTGTTTATAGTCCTTTCTGATTCAATGGATCTTCTGCATCGCTCTGTAGCTGGTAATACCTGGGAAGGAGGAAAATGTATATGCGCTAATGGGTCATCATGCCCCTTTAGCATCAGGGGACACCATGAAAACCACTGGAATGTAACTAAAGCTGCCCAGCACTGTAAAAGTGAGAATAACAAGCACTGGTAAAGCCAATAGGTCGCACTTATGCAAGAGCTATTAGCTTTACCAATGTCTTTGGCCTTGTTGTACCCCAGCTTAGCTGCCGTTCAGCATAGGTAAAAGTTAGTGGAGTAGAGGAGAGTGGTGTGAAGTAGAATGGAGTGCCATAGAGTGGAGTGTCATGGAGTGGTGAAGAGCGTGGAGTAGTGTGGTGTTGAGTGGCATATAGTGAAGTACAGTGTTGTGTCATGGAGTGGCATAGAGATGACTGGAGTATCATGGAGTGGTGTAGAGTGGAGTAGCATAGAATGTTGTGGAGTGTGGTGAAGTGAGTAGATCTGAATGGAGTAGTGTCATACACTGGAGTGGTGTAGAGTGCAGTAGAGTGGCGTAGATTGGAGTAGAGTGTCATAGAGAGGAATGGCAAAAAGTGGAGTAAGGTAGTGTCGGTTGGCAAAGAGGGAGTTGCGCACAATGGAGTAGAGTGTTGTTGCACAGAGTGTAGTAGATTGTCGTAGAGTGGAGTGTCACAGAATAGAGTTGGAATGAGTTGCATGGAGTAGAGTAGAGTAGAGTACAGTGGAGTGTTGAGTGGAATAGACTGTTGTGGAGTGGCATAGAGTGGCATGGAGTGGGGTGGAATGGCGTGGAGTATTGTGGAGAAAACAGAGTGGGGTGAAGCAGAGTGAAGGGTGTAGAGTGTAGTGAAGTAGCATAGAGTTGAGTAGAGTGTTGTGGAATGGAATAAAATGTGATAGAGTAGAGTGGAGATGCAAGGAGTAGAGTGTCGTCAAGGGAGTAGAGTATCATAGAGTGGACTAGATTGGAGGGGCACAGAGTGGAGGGGTGTGGAGTAGAGTGTCATGGAGTTGCATTAGGTGTTGTAGCAGGGAGAGAAGTGGCACAGAGTGGAGTAAAGTGGTATGGAGTGGTGTAGAGGGAGTTGCTTAGAGTGTAGTAGAGTGTTGTAAAGTAGCATGTCATGGAGTGGAGCAGAGTGTCATAGTGTAATGTGGCATATAGTGGAGTAGAGAGTTGTCGAGTTAAGTGTCATTGAGTGGATTGTTGTAAAGTGGAGTGCCATAGAGTGGAGTATCGCATAGTGGAGTGAAGTCCAGTGGAGTGGAGTCCAGTGGAGTGGAATAGAGTGGAGTAGAGTATTGTAGAGTGAATTGGCATAGTGGAGTAGAATGAGGTAGAGTGGAATAGTTGTCATAGAGTTGAGTGGAGTAATATGGCACGGAGTGGTGTAGAGGAAGTTGCGTAGAATGTGAGTAGAGTGGAATGTCATAGAGTGGAGTGGAACAGAGAGTAGTGGCGAAGAGTGGAATGTCATTAAGTGGCATAGAGTGAAGTAAAGAGTCAGAGAGGAGTGGAGAAGAGTGGAGTAAAGGGTCAGAGTGGAGTGGTGTAGAGTGCAGTGTTGTAGAGTGTTTTGACATAGAGTTTTGTGGCGTAGAGTGGAGGGGCATAGAATGAAGGGGTATAGTGTGGAGGAGCATGTCATACAGAGGCATAGGATGGAGTGGTGGAGAGTTGAATGGCATGTCATAGAGTAGAGTGGAGTAGGGTGACCTATCTTAGAGTGAAGTGTCGTAGAATGTCTTAGAGTGGCGGGACGTACAGTGAGTGGCATTTCATGGAGTAGAGTGGAGTGGCATGTCATAGAGTGAAATGACATGTCATAGAGTGTTGTAGAGAGGAGTGGCATAGATTAGAGTGCAAAGAGTGGAGTGGTGTGTCGTAGAGTGGAGTTGCATGTCATAGAGTGGAGTGGAGTGGAGTGGCATAGAGTGGAGTGGCATGTCATAGAGTAGAGTGGAGTAGAGTGACGTATCGTAGAGTGAAGTGTCGTAGAATGTCTTAGAGTGGCGGGACGTACAGTGAGTGGCATTTCATGGAGTAGAGTGGAGTGGCTTGTCATAGAGTGAAATGACGTCATAGAGTGTTGTAGAGAGGAGTGGCATAGATTGGAGTGCATAGAGTGGAGTGGTGTGTCGTAGAGTGGTGTAGCATGTCGTTGAGTGGAGTGAAGTGTCATATAATGGAATGTCATAGAGTGATGAAGAGTAGAGGGCCATAGAGTGGAATAGAATCTTGTCCATGGAGTGATGTAGAGTGGAGTTGTGTAATGTGGAGTATGTATGGTGTGGTAGAGCACTGCCATTACAGACAATATATGTTCAATTGAAATGACCATAACATTTGCAGAGACATACTGTTTTACTGATAAAAGTATACAACGCACATACAATAATGTGTGGAAATGTCTTGGTTTGTATTGATTGAATTAAACAAAAAAATCCACCACACTGTGTAATTACAAAAAAAGTGCCTAATTTGTACTTTCCTAATTCTTATATATTCTGAAATGTTAGCACAGTTCATTTGCACATTTAAACTTTGTTGTGTGCTAGAAAAAAAAGTATTTCCTTTCACAGTAGGAGTGTCACATAAAAAATCTCTCTTTGAAGTCAAAGTGAAATGACCATAACATGTGCAGTGACATACTGTTTTACTGATAAAACTATACAGCGCATATACAATAATGTATGGAAATGTCTTGGATTGTATTCAAATATTTTTTTCCACCACTGTCAAATTCCAAAAAAGTGCCTCATTTGTACTTTCCTATTTCTTATATATTCTGAAATTTTAGCACCGTTCATTTGCACATTTAAATGCTGTTGTGTGTTAGAGAAAAAGTCTTTCCTTTCACAGTAGGGGGGTCACAGAAAACATCTCTTTGAAGTCAAAGAAAGAAAAGTAAACACCAAGCTCTCTCTAAAGGCAAAGGATAACATATGACTTCTGTCTTTGAATGCACAGGAAATGTGACAAGATAAGAACACAATTTAAAGCCCTGTTTACTGAAAGTGAGCACTCGAGAAAGAATACAATAAGTAGGTTATGCTCCATAAGAGGGACAAACATAAGCTGGACACACTAAAACAAATAAAGACAGAAAGCAAACAACTGTGAGTCACAAAACACAAGGCCAGTGGTAAGCAATGGGTGGAATGCATTCTTATGGAAGCTTTCAGAATGTACTAAAAATGACTGTAGCATCTTAAATAATCTTTTTAGGAATGAGAGAATCCATTAGATTCAATATTACCAAAGGTATGCAACTTTGCCTATTTAGACATGCGCAAAATGCATAGGGTTTCCCAGTGCCTAAAATGGTAGATCTCTCAAAGCTATAAGCATTTTATTGCCCCTCCTCTATATATCTTCATGGCCCCTCCTCGCTATGTTGCTAGCATATAAATTGCACAGTCTGTGATTAGTATGCCAGCATCCAAGTGTTTTTATAGCTCCCGAAAAGACAGAATCCAGGAGCTGAACCTAAAACGCATACACCTACACAGTGTAGCGACAGAATTTCGACATCAAAATATCTTCTTACAAAATCATTGCTTACTAAATATTGTCTACAAAAATATTGCACCGTTAAAGGTTATAATGTAATATCTACACCCCACTGGACGATAGTTTTGTGAGCAACATTTACAAAGCAATATTTATGTTGGACAACATTTATGTATGCAATACTATCATCATGTCTGCTCAGAGCCTGATTTAGAACCTGGCTGAGGGAATACCACGTCACAAACGTGACTGATATCCACAGTATTACGATCCCATTATATTCTATGGGGATCGTAATATGGCAGGTGGGATATCCCTCACATTTATAACAGATTCCCTCCGCCAGGAGATAAATCAGGCCCTTAGTCAAAGTTATTATAGTCCATTTTAGAGGTTGTGGCTGTGGTGAAAATGGGTGAGCATTGAGTTTTCTCCTGTTTATAGCATGGCCAAATGTTAACAGGGCAGTTTTGCAATCCCTCACTTTATATGTCAACCAGTTTAAATCTGTTAATAAAATAAGCACTAAAGCAGGGGTCTTCAAACTAGGGGGCAGGCCCCCCTAGAGGGGCCTCAAGTGATCCCAGGGGGGGCGCCAGACTCTGGCCAAAATAAGCATTACACAGATAACAGTGTTTTGTTTTAAGCAGAAATTATTATTGCATTTTTAAAAAGGCAACAGTCCTTAACTGCAATGTTTAACTAAGTCTAGACACATTTAAACACTGCCAACTTTATATAAAAATTGTGAAAAATTCTGAGGGGGGCCCAATGATTTTTATTTTTCAATTGGGGGGGGCGCAGCATTAAAATGTTTGGAGACCACTGCACTAGAGAGGGCACACATGTGGTCGTAACGTGCACATAAGAGGCAGGTAAATTCAGAGTGCATCCAACTTAATTGTGATTTTCCCGGGGTATTCACATTCGATTTTGCTGGGAAAACTAAAGGAGTGCCTTAGGATGCAGATGCACTCAATCATTATCACGACCAACATAAAATATCCTTATACACGCATGTACAAACTAGCAAACAAGTAGGTATAATTAGTAAAGTTTTGTAAAAGCCCACGGACGCATCCCAAAATTGTGCTGCGTTTGCACCACCAAACCTCAATAAAAATGCCCCTGTCTGCGTTTCCCCTCCTCCATCTCTGTCTCACCTCTACACCCTTCTCTCACTCTCCCGGAGGAGATTTCTTTTCAGAGTATATTTCCTTTATCGGGTACTAGGAAAGTATTGTTTCCTCCAAAATAATGCATGTTCTCTAAATTGGCGTTTCTTTTATGCTGTTTTCCAGTCGCGCCTGTATCCCTCTTTTCCTCTTCTAGCCCACTTCCCCCCACCCTCGTAAGCCCCCGCCCATGAAATCCTTTCCCTTTATCACAGGTCCCTGCTGGCCCCTGCAGGCTCTACATCGAGAGGATGACATTACACTGCTGTCTTCAAACATGTGCCAAAGCATGATTCACGGGACCTCTGACCCCTGCAAAACCCTCAACCACCACCTCTCACTCCGTGATTTGTGTAAATAACTAGAGGCTAGTCAGCTTTTTAGTGTCAAATGCAGATGGTAAGACAGCAGTTCTATGGACCTCGCCTGGGACAACTGCTCATTTACAAGAACAAGGTGTTCATGTCGGTTTACTTCACGTCTTTCAAGTTGCACTTGAGAAAGAAAGCCATAATTGTAACTTTCCATTGGCCAAGCTGGGTACCCCTTCAACCCTGGCATAGGCGTCAGAACCTTTTCTCGCAAGCGGCTCATAGCAATAGAAAGACCTTTAACACCTGTACTTTCCAAAGTCGCTGTTTTCCTGTAAATTCAGACAAAAGCCGTAAATTCTCTTTATTTAAATTATCTCGACTGTTTATTCATTCCTAATATCCTTCTATGTCTTTCACAAACTCTTGTGACTTCATCTTTTCTGCTTATCTCCTTCACTTCTGTACTTCGTGATTACTCCTTCACTGCTCCTGCTTATGTTGTTTTGCAATCCTCCCTCATCCCTTTACCAACTCATCCAGCGTTTAGTCTGTGGTTGTACGGGATGGGTACCAGCACTAATTTTTACGTACTGGGGGTAGCATATTATCATCAGACATTGGCTCCGTGCAAGAGAGAGAAGTTCCTGAAAGGGAAAAGTGCGATGGGAGAAACATGGGAAAACAGTGACAAAGAGTGAAAGCATGGATGAAAAAGAACCCGCAAGAGTTAATTAAAGAGAGAAGGAAGTGGAGGGTGGTTAAAAAAAGAGCGATGAGTGGAATCAAGACTTGGCAGTCTCGGGGACCGATTTAGACCCTCTAGCGCCTCCGTGCACCACATTAGCGGCATTTTTTTTTTTTTTTACACTAATGTGGCCCAATGAGGCCAAAATGGCCACGCCAAATTTACAAAGTGGCGCAATGCATGCATTGCGCCACTTTGTAATCCCTTGCGCTACATTATGCCTGTGCCAGGCATGTTTGCAAAGGGGGCGTTCTCCCGTTAAGGGGGGGTGAAAAATTGGGCAAAGAAATCTAAGAGATTTCTTTGCATCATTTTTTTAGCACTTTTAACACCTGCTCAGAGCAGGCGTTAAAAAGAGGCACACCATTATTTATAATGGGCCTCAGTAGGCTATGCAGGATTTGCGTCAACATTTTTAACGCTAATCCTGTAAAGCTCCAAAGATGCTAGTTCCCCTAACTACTGCCATGGTGCGCTGTATCTTAGATACAGTGCACACATGGTGACGTCAGGGGGCACTAACGAGCTCAAGAAAAGTGGCGCTGCACTGGGTGCTGTAGTGGATCCTATTTAGTTTTAATGGGAATCAGGAGCTGGCTTAGCCTTCTGGTTTGCCGGCCTGTGCCACTGTCACCCAGTGAAGTTTTACCTCCTTAGCTTGCTCTGTTTTAGCACATTTATTTAATTATTTCTTCCAAAATAGCTGCTACGTTTATAGTTAGGAAGATGTTTTATTTTCATGTTATCAGTGCCACTCTGTAAAGGCATCACTATCAGCGTCAAAGATAAATGAGATACGTAGATATTCACATTATGGCCCTCATTACGACCTTGGCGGGCGGCTTCAGTCTGACCGCCGGGCGGACGCCAATGCAGCCGCACTCCCGCCGTGGCCATCAGGAGATCCCCGCTGGGCCAGCGGGTGGAAACCTGGTTTCCGCCCAGCGGGGATCTCGGCCGCAACGCAGTTGCACCCGTCGCGCTTTTCACTGTCTGCATGGCAGACAGTGAAAAGCTGCACGGGCCGTGGCAGGGGGCCCTTGCACTGCCCATGCCAGTGGCATGGGCAATACAGGGGCCCCCAGGGGCCCCGTGACTCTCCTTACCGCCAGCCTTTTATGGCAGTTCAAACCGCCATGAAAAGGCTGGCGGTGGGGGACTCGTAATCACCTGGGCAGCGCTGCAAGCAGTGCTGCCCTAGCGGATTTAAACCACCGGGACCACTGTGGCGGGAAACCGCCGGGACCACTGTGGCGGGAAACCGCCGGTCCCGGCGGTGCGACCGCAGCGCTTCCGCCGCGGTTGTAATTCCCTGTGAAGCACCGCCAGCCTGTTGGCGGTAATTCCTCCAGAACAACCCTGGCGGTCTTTGACCGCCAGGGTTGTAATGACCCCCTATGTGTTTTCCCACTTTCGTGTGACAGTAACATAATGTGCCTTTTCAGGGAATTTTTATATAATTTCTGCCCTCAGCATGCTATCTTATCTATTGTTTGGGAACATACCTGCATCAGGGGTCCTACCAGATCTGTATAAATACATCCCACACAGACAAGATAATCAGAGGTATTCCTACCAGATGCCATTGACGCTATCTATGCTACAAGTCACCTTGATGCTGACCCAGTCTTCGGGTCCCCACGGAGTCTGATCTAGAGAACTCATTTGAAGATAACAAGGGTTGGGGGGGCTCTTCTCATGGACATGGCAGTGGTAGATTAGGTTTAACACACCTAGCTCTCTTTAGGTTAGAAATTAGGTTCATCATACTAGGGTATTAGGGCCTGCTTCACATTTATTTTACATCTCATGTTATTGCAAGATGGTGAGGGTCTTTGTATTCATGGCTCTCGTTTTTACCATTCTGTTTCTTGCATTGTTCATTATCCTAATCATTGCAGCCCATGCAATTTACAGTAGATTGCAGTCTTGTTAATAAAACCTATTGAAAACTTTACTGCATCTCTTTTTGCCTGTGTATGAACGAGACGTTGTTCATGTGAGAAAGGGGTAATCCCTGTTTAACCACGACCTCCCTGAGATGTCGCACTCGAGTCCATGCATAAAAGCTGCCACAAATCACCTTTTACTGTTTGCGTTTTTGGTGAGGCACTGCTTGTGAGCCGGGAGGGTTGGGCCGACAGTTGCGACTTGTTGTAGTTACCTATAAAATAAAAGTGCTGTCATCCCTAAACCAGCAGTCTTGCCTAAAGCACAAGTCAAACTGTGACAGTGCAGCACCACTTTTCTTAAATCAGGCCTTCAGTATTTTGATGTCTTGCTATTCAACAATACTGGCATTTGGCAGTACCAGCAGTGGGCTTCTAAGAAAAGCTTTTGGCTATTGAATTCATTTTTAACGAATACTGCTTGTACTATTTATCTCAATCAGAAATGTTAAAGTCTCAGTTATGCCATCCTATCTGGGAGATATAGTTGTTCAACTATATCACGGATGTAGATATTTTATGTTAGATTATGGACCATACTAAAATCGTGTTTAAATTATATATATTTTTTTTAACGATAACTATGGTATCTCTAATGTTTGTGGAGTTTTTGTTGTAATGTAATAACCCCCAACTATAACTACATTTTAATCTTTGTTTTTTTAGGCCTGGGCATAACTTGTGGAGTTTAGCTCTGTGAAATTCCACAGAGTTACAAAAAAAATCCCTGAGATACCAGGGAACTCCACGAACGGGCAGAAAAATGCTTGTCCACCTCTTCGTGTTTTTTTTTCACACCAGTAGCGCATTTCATGCAGAAAATCAGTGCGAACACCACCAAACAGTGCAAATGTGCGCTGCCATTTTGTTACTTGCTTTCTGCTTCTCTGCACGCAACTGGGCCTTTTTTACGAATCTCTCTCAATCCTCCCACATCTGATCTTTATCCCACTCATTCAGCCCTCATTTACTTATTTATTATTATTATATGTCTTCCTGGGTGTGCATTTTATGTTTTTGTCTTCGTTTTCTTGATTTTTACGGGACTTTTTGTACTTTGTTTTTTTGGTTTTCCTTTCCTTTTGTGACTGGCCTCCTCCTCATGTTCCACTTCCTTCTTCCCTTCTGCTTTACTTGCCTTACTTCTTTCTCCCAGCCACATGGCAGAAGCCGGCAGCAGCTTCAGCGCCACAACCATGTGCACACCTTGTAGGCACTGGTGCTGTTCAGGGGTTTAGCCCTGCCTCATTTTTACTGAGACAAAGGTAGCTGTGCTGTTTTTTTGGGTTTAACACCAACTCCCCTCCATGCTGCCAGCAAGTGGCAGACCTGGGAAAGGATACCCCCTGCAGCAGCGTTGGGTGCTGTGGGGGAGAGTGTGTAGGTTCATGCACCACAGCACAGAGGTGGCATGCACCACACACAACTAACACCCCTAGGCTAACCTTATTGACCACAAACAGGATCTGCTTGACATGCTAGGTTTCGAGGTTTCGACGCTTGGTGAGAAATAATATATTTTTTGTTTTCTAAAAGTTCTAATATTTTTTTCAAATACCATACTGCTCACACTCGGACGCGCACGCTTGACCAGTTTATTTAAGAAGTGATGCAGACCCCTCTGTCCTGTCATTATTAAGATAATAGTATATCAGGGAGTTAGCGTTCTTTATGCCTTTCTTAATGTGGCTCATACAGTCTGAATCTCCATGATGTGTAGTATGCATTGCTAAGAGAGACTGAGTTGGCCCATCAAAAGGGGCAGAAAAGAAAGTTCATTTGTTGCAATGCATTAGTACTTAGCAGTTCAAAATTTAGTTTAGGAAATTAGGAATAGGGAAATATAATATCTGATTTAGAAAGTACATGCTACAGATTGTGCTTGCCAAAGTATTTTAAGTGAGTAACTGTAGCACTAATCATTGTCTTTGTCTTCTTTATTCCTTACATCAGCACCCAAGGACAAAAGGGTATCATTGCAGGGTGAAGGGGGCTGCCACCACCAGCTCCACAGTGGGTGGAACCACCACTACCAGAGCCGCAGCAGATGGTTCTGCTGGCCCCAGTAAGTCCTGTTGATTATTAATTCCCTAACCTTTACCTCTGCCGACTAATAAAATAATTTGGGCTTGTGTTTGTTTTATACTCTCTATCTTTTATCGAACTCCTCCATCTACTGATATCAGATTGATGTCCCTGCATTATCCTTTTTATTATATTCCCTGTTTCTATAGCTGAATGTCTCTGGTCTGTAGCTTTCTTCTGCTTTTTTAGCGAGCTTTCCCTCTCCCTTCAGTTATATGTCTTGTGTTACTGTAAGACAAAGAATACAGATTTTTGGTACCATCAAGAAGAATTCAGGCCTATATAAGCTATTATTCACCACAAATGATTGTTAAGAAGGCTTTCCTTCTAAAACAGTGAAAATGACAGTGTGGCCATGATCATGGAGCTCCCAATTTTGTCTTATTATTTAGACATAATACTTGCAGTTTCTATGACCGTGGAGCACAGCAAGAAGGGAATGAGATCCCATTTAATTTGCCAACCAAGACCATATGACCTTCATTTACCATTCTATACCCCATCATTTCGCTTCACTCTCCATTAGGAGAAAAACTTTTTTGGTTGACTTGACAACCTGGCTTTTCTAACATGTTCAAACAACAGACCTCCCTGAGTGAGAACATTGAAATAAGATTATGCAGCGTTAACCAAAATGTTTTGAGGCATTACTGTTGCACTTTGTTCAAAATGAAAATTACCTTGGTGGTGAATCTGCTATTCAAAATAGATATTTTTTTCAAGCAGTACAGACCACCAGTGCTGGAGCCAGTGTCAGCCACGAGGCAGGAGGGAATGTGAAGGAGGAGGCCCATGCGGTTGGATAGGGAGGAGGCCCAGCAGTGGCAGGGGCGAGTGGTAAATCACATGATATTTTTTACTGACAAATTAAGCATATTGTTTTTTTGCTAAGAGAGGCAAATATCATCCCCACCATCATCACCCCCCTTGCCACGGCATTTTGCCACCCATGACTTAACTGCAGCATGATTCAATTTGGCACTTCAGTTTTGGCTGTGCAATGTGCATCTGCTTCAGTGAATGCAGCATTACGAAGTTGGCAATGCATTACAAACTGATAACAAGGAGTTTCTCAGTGCCCACTCAGTCACCTCTTACTAGTACTTCACTCCATCATACTGTTCTTCTTGGCCTACGGCATATTTTTTGCCAAGTGATTTATATTTTATGACATCCACAACGGATTTACACCTGTTCAAATGTTTTTCTTTGTCATTCATCATCTACAGTGACTGACTCAACAAAAGTGTAGCATATAATGATCAGTGACACCCCACTTTTCTATATCTAAAGCTCATTCCCTATAATTTATCTTGCAGTAGAGTCACTTTCTCTACTGTAAAGTGAAGGTATTTTTTTAAAATAATTTGTGGTGTATAGTGATGGCGGGCTGTAAAATGGGACTTTGGGCCAGAATATGACCTTTTTGGGAATCGCAAATTGTGAGTCGCAAAACAAAATGTACAACAGTGTTAAGTACACTGTTTGCGATTCCCAATGGGGTCACAAGTGACCTACCTCATCAATATTCATGAGGTAGATCACAGTTTGCAACCCCATTGGGAGTGTCTGCACTCACTGGTGGGGACAGAAGATCATCATGCCTGTGACTGCTTTTTAAATAAAGTCTTTTTTTTAATGAAGCCCCTTTTTCGTAAAGGAAAACGGGATGCATGTCAAAGAAAAAAATAAAAAGTTTGCTTTTTGTCTGTGGGACCACCATCTGCTCTGAAAAAATATTTTCGCTTACATTCACAAAGAAGAAGGGGTCCCCTGGGGACCTCTTCCTGTTCGCAAATGGGTTAACACCAATTTGAAATTTGTGTTAACTGTGATTGTTTTGCGACCGCATTCACGGTCACAAAACAATCATACATACCACTGCACTCGAATTTAGGAAGGGATGCCCTTGAACCGCCCCTTCCTAATTGCAACTTGCAAACCCTTTTTGCGATTCGGTAAATAGATTACCGAATCGCAAAATTGGGTTTGTACATTGAGAAATGCTTTTTTCTTGTTGCAAATGGCCTGATTCTTCAAATCAGGCCATTTGCAACAAGAAAAAAGCTTTGTACATCTGGCGCTAAGTTCTTGATTTTGAATTTAGCAGATGGGATACTCTGTGACAAACATGGCAAATAAAATATATCCTGTTCCCTTCCCTGTAGTGCAGTGCATAATTTTTCCTTTGTCTACTTACAGCAGACAGGATATCTGTTACATTTGACATGTGTGACGTAATGTTATTATTATTCATCTTTCTCTTCTAATTTTGGACTAAGTCTGAGTTAGGGTAGAATTGAAAAGGCAATGAGAGACAGAGGGGCCATTGGAATTAAAGTAAGTTAATAAATTATCCATTACAACTGCCCCTTGAACATCCATGCTGCAAAATGCAGAGAGTAGCAGAGTAGACCCGGCACTAGCATGCCTCCATTAATGTTTCAAATCATGAATACTACTATTAATAGTGCTGTATATACGCCTAACTTATTAATGAAAGGTAATTGTTACACACAGTGTCTGTTTTGCTTTACCATGAAAACCAAAAAAAACATTTTTATTCAGGTGGTAATATGGCTTAATTCTTGCAGTCAGTGCTGCTGTTATGTGATGTGATGCATTTGTGGTGCAATCTTGGTCCTTTGACTAATCACAACACAAATTCCAATGGCCCTAGGGGACCAGCAATGTTTTGCTACTGTGCCACTATAAACAAGTGCTTTCACTGAGTACTACAAATTGTATGTTTCATTTTTTTTCTTTCTTGGTATAGTTACTCCTGCTGCTGGCACTCCACAATCCCAGCAGGAGATAGCCACCAGGCTGTGGAACCACAGAATGGAGGCAATCGTGTGTTTCATTTTTTTCATTCTTGATGTAGCTACTCCTGCTGCAGGAGCGCCACTATCTTGGCAGGAGATAGCCACCCAGCTGTGATGCCACAGAATTGAGGCCATCCAAGCAGAATATCACTGGCTAGTAGCATAGGGGAGGAGGAGGTATGTGCCTCTAATTACTCTGGCCAGCTGGCACCCCACCTCCATCCCAACCACAATTGCCAGTAGTGCCAGCAGCCAGTATCCACCTCTGCTGCCACCCCCTCCTCATCAACAACAGACCGCCTCCTCTGCATGCCCTACTTGGACTGGCCATGATTTGCATGGGCCAGCAGAACCTGGCTCTAGAGGTGGCACGCCTTCACATCTGCCTAGATGACTTCAGAGCTCTTTTTTAATATACTTTTTTGGTGGGAGGTACTTTTGCTATGGGTGTTGAGGATGGCAATTGGGAAGGGCAGTTAGAGAAATGACTTTCAACTTACTTTTGTACATTTATGCTTGAGACATTGGGGTTGCTTGGGGAGGGGGGGTGAGTGATTTATTTATTTGGGGAGAGGGGTGGGCCTGTTGTGGGTGGAGAGGGTGGGCTTTTATTTGTAACTCAAATAAATGGGTAGTTTGTTTGTTGCATATCACACCCAATCTCTCTCTTGTCTTTGCGCTGCTTTAGAGCAGTAATTTTTTGACAAAGTTGCCCTCTGAATAGACACCTGCAGGGCATTGAGTTTTCCCCATAGACTTTCCCTATCTGATTCCAAAGTCCCTTGCCATATATTTATTTGCTAGGTTACTTACTTTACTCATGCGCAAACAATACTCCGCTACCAGAGTTGGAACAACACCAACTAGGTCTGTCTAATTGCTTGAAGAACTTAACTTTTGCCACTTTTGAAGCACCCAGCCACTTATCAAAGTGTATGGCAATTAGTTATCCCCTGGTCCTTTTACCCTCTGTAACCATATTGAGCACTAGACGGGTATGCCTATTGCTTACAACATACATAAAAAACATTAATCTTCAGTAAAACTAAACTAGTTCACTTCACTTCTTAGTTCTCTTGCCTGAATAGATGAAATTATGACTGTGACTTTTCTTAGTTCTCTTGCCTGAATAGATTAAGTTATGACTGTGACTTCTCTCAGTCTTCCAAAAACATATTGAACGGTTTCCCAAGGTGCCTTCCTAATGGTGGGGTTAGTGGTAGCGGGCTAGCACACTAACAGGGAAGACATCACAAGCGAGGTCCCATTCGCACCTGGGTGAACTCCAAATCTAGGATTATTCAGAAGGATTAGCCATAACAAGCACATAGATTGAAGAAAAACACAGTTAATGGGTTATTTATTATCATAATGTATCAAAGACCAGACCACCACCATGACACAAAGACCCGATATTACAAAAACTATCAGTAGCAACTTCTGAGCAATGTGGAGCTAGTATTTTATTTATTAAAAGAACTAAAACTAAACTGATGAAATACTGGAGTCAAGAATGGACTCAGAAAAAGGTTAAGCATTTAAGCATCATAAGGCCTGGATGATGATGTTGATGAATCATTGGGTGGGGTAAATGGGGCTGGCATGGGCTATTGCCCAGGTAAGAAGATCCTGCAGCGATTTGGTGTCACTTTCTCCACATCCACCCCATCAAGTGTGTGATCCATTTATGGCGTAAATTCCTAAGTCACACCTCAATACATCACAGAGCCTGGGGAAGAGCATTAGGGGTTTGATGAATGGGGAGTTGGGGAAAGGTATGACAAATATAATATTCATCAAATCGATGAGCAACACATCATCAAATCTGTTGTAGGAGGAAATGAAGGAATGACACAGTTAATTAAATGCTTTGCAAACCAGTCCTTCTGTCCTTCATCTCCAGAGACCCAAGTTATTGTTATATATCTGTATGGTCTGTCATCTAGGTCATCTAAGTTTGACAAATACAAAGTATGGAGAAGTGAAATATGAGTGTTAAAATTAAAATGATACTGTATAAATACCAAATTGGGCAGTTCACCTGCATTCTTCTTGGAATTTTTATAATGGGTGCCTGGCTGAACCAGTCCAGTAAGGAAATCAGGAGTGTTATGAAGGTTTTGCCTTTCGTGTAGAAGAAGAGAAGGCCTATGAATTGTAAAACAGCAAATGTCGATATTGTAGAGTCAAGGAGAAGGTAAGCTTCATGAGGAGTGGACCAAGAGGCAGAACAAGAAGTGAGAATAATTTTACAACTAATCTCAGACATGTAGCTGCATGTGCCTGATTGATCAATCTCACAACTCTCATAACATTAAGCCAAGTGTGTTCATGATGTGACATCACATGTCTGTCTCAGGTTAGAGGCCCTGCCGGCCACAACCACTTCATTAGAGGAGTCATTTGAGCCAGCACACTACTCAGCATTTCTCAAATCAACACACCTCTCCAGTGAAGTATGTAGGGCTCAGTTGGTTTCCCTTTGAACTTGCAGTAGATAACTTCCTTCACCTGGCTGTTGAGGTACTCTAGGCTTGAGTGTGTGCGACTCCAAGTCCAACTCCGTCCGACTCCTGAGTACCAAGTCCTCCTCACACAAATAAGATTGAGAGTGATAGTGCACAGCGTAAATGATCAAGAAGAGCAAAATAATGTGAGCATTTTTGTGCAGATTGCATTTATTAATTAAACTGACTGATCTCTGAACAGCCTTAAAAAATTACACAAAAGAGTGGACGATGCAAGTAAATTTAGCTGTTTGAAAGAAAGGTCCAACCTTCAGTCAGAATCACCTATCAGCCCCCCAAACATTGCAAATCATCAAAACCAAGTTTACAAATATTGGTTGAACAACAACCTCACTGTCTGCCTCCACAATCAATCATCATCACCACTCACACTCACTCAATAATATCACTCATTGGTGCAATAGTTTGTTACTTTTTCCAATCTAAGCACACTGGTACACAATTGTCTATTGTTTTATCTCCTCTTTTTCCAATGTAAATAACACGACAGTCCTGTAAATCAATGTTTTTAGTGGGGTAGCCCAGCTAGGGAATGAAACAAAGCTAGGGATGTAATTAAGACAGACAATGTCTTCATGTCCTTTAAACAAATGGAGAGGTTTCTTCTATGCAGACTGGTCCAACCCCAAGCCCATCTTGCAGGTGAATAAATACTGGGGGCTGCATAATTAAAACACCAGATATGTAATGTTGCCCTAGCTTTAGCCATTATTTTTTTAACAAAGCAGTTTGACGATAATGTGAACGTTCTTTGAGGCCTACTCAGTCAGGGAAGTCCTCAAACTCAGAGGTTTACCCAAAAGTTGGTCAACTAACGCACTTGAGACTGACCAATTGCTCCCGTCCTCCTCCTGTGCTGTTTAAGGAATAGTGTAATCTTGAGGTATGAAGTGTTCTTTCATTTTAATCATGGTCAATCTATCCACGTTTTGAGGAGAGAGACTGGCCCTTCTGACTGTGACAACTATGTCAGCTGCACTGAAGACATGCTCAGCAGACACAATGACTACCAGACAAGTCAGATACTTTATTGCTTGCCTGCTGAGCTCTGGCCATGGTGCAACTTCCCATACCAGCAGACCAATGGGTTTTGAACCACGTAGACCTCTTTTGAGTCAACTAGATAGACTTGCACCATCCTCTGAATCGTCACTGGTGCTGCCACTTGTTCGACCTCTTTTGCCTTTGCCTCTGTATTTGACTTAAGCCCTGCCACTTGAAAATAAGCCATTGCAGAGGTTTGGTCAGATTCTTCTGTTGCTGGTGTTGTTGTTGCTGGTGTTGGCTGCTGTGAGACAACAGCACAGTCCTCCCTGGAGCTTGAAGGCTGCACACCAGAATTTCTGCCCGGTACTCTAACTTCCAGCTGTTCTTCTTCCAGGTCTTTCGCTTGGTCAACAACCCACCATATAGTGACACATTCCCTTCTGAAAAAGGAATGAAAGTGGCCAGTATTGTTTGTACCGTGAATCAAGTATTGTGGCACAGATGTAGTAATTGGATCACACCCTTTTTCTCTGCAGCCTTGGATTAATAACCGAGCTAAGGATTAAGCTCCCAACCAACTCATGCGCTTCTCCATTCACACCAGTGAAACTCTGCAACACATTTTTTAACTATTCCTGTTGCAGATGCAACAACGGGATAGCTTGGCTCATCATACTGTACTCCTTGCTGACTTCCTGTGTGAAAACCTCAAGAGGAAGTAGCATTTATGTCAGACATTTGGCTGGACTCCATTTCTTAAACTCCATGGTCATGTTTTTAAAAGTTGCATTTGCTCCTCTTTGAAGGACATAGTCGGTGATCAATCTGTTCTGCTCAAACAGACGGTGCAACATGGAGTAAACAGAGTTGGCGCCTCCAGTATGAGGGCTTTAACTGGTACTCTGTTAGCACGCTGAATGACCATCAACTGCTCCCAGGCTTTAAAAGAATGGCTGAAGTGAGTATAGATTCTTCTTCTGCAGGTGGCCAGTATATTGCTGACTATGGGCCTGATTTAGAACTCAGCGGATGGGATACTGCGTCACACTGGTGACGGATATCCCATCCACTGAAATCTAAATCCCATTATGTCCTATGGGATTTAGATTTCAGCAAATAGGATATCTGTCACTTTTGTGACAGAGTAACCTGTCCACCGAGTTCTAAATCAGGCTCCATGTCTTGTTTTGTAAGAAAGTCCTGCACAGTCAGGTTGTTGCAATGCACCAAACACAGGACCCTGAAATATTCACCAACTGCCATGGCCTTCAATATATCACTGCCATTATCCGTGGCAACAAATCCAATCCTGAGACCTCTGGGTCACAGCTATTCAGTCACCTTACTGTTAGAGTCTTCCAAGATGTCTGCAGCTGTATGGGATTTCTCCATGGTAAACATCGCTACTGTTACATGCCGCAGAAGCTGTTGCCTAGCCCCAACAAAAGAGATCCAGTGTGCAGTGATACACATGTAATATGTTGCTTGACAACTGGTCCACATGTCTGCCATCAGGTGGATATTGTAAAGAGCACTCTGCTGCAAATCTTGTCCAAGCAATTGCAGCACATTGTGATGGAAAGCTGGAACAGCAACTCTGAAAAAGTAGGTTGGGATGCAAAACTTTCATTTCGGACAGATAGCTGCCACAAATTCAAAAAATCCTACTGCTTCGACAAAAGAAAAAGGGAGGAGGTTCAGCGCTAAACACGCCCATAATAGTAGCTTGGATTTTTTTTCTTTTGTAGTGCTACTGATGCAGGCAATGTCTTGAGAGAATCAGGAGATGGTAGACTCAATGTGCATCTTGGGGTAGTCACTGTATGTGGTGGTGTCTCCATCTGAGGCTTGTATCATTTTGAGGTCCCCTGTGGGGGTGATGCTGGCACACTGCTGGGATTAGGGCTGTTTTGTGTAAAGCTGTCACCCATTTCTTCCTCATCACCTCATACTGTGATCGGAGCTGAATCCCCTCCCTCATCACCACCTACAGCAATCTTTTTAAGGTGCTTGTCCCACTGGATTGTGTAATGTTTTTCATATGGGTTGTTTGGCCTCCAGTACCATAGTGTAAACCAGGTCTACCCCAACAAACACTCATGTGGCAAATAGAGCATATTGGAATGTTAACCTCCTATGTTCTAATCGTAAAGAAGTCACAATTTATTTTAGTGTGTCACTGGTGCCACAGCCTATGCCAGAAAACTGGCGGTAGGTGGGTGTGTCTATTGCCCCTCTGCAGTGCATACTTTAACTGAGGTAGTGGTGGATGCAGGTCTCAGAATATGGAAGCTGTCGGTGGTGATGGAAACAGTGTCACATCCCTCTGATCAGGCTGAATAGGAAGGGTAATATTAGTGTCCTCTGAGCCAGCTTCCATGACAATTACTGGCTAGTCCTTCTCATGCCATTCCATAATTCTAAGGCTTTCAGGAACTTACCTGTCCCTTGTTTCTCATGGGGGCTCTCAGACTCAGCCGGGGTCCAATCCATGTCCAGATCATCAGAAGGGGGCTTGGAGATGATGGTGGAATACCCTTTATTTTTCTTGCTGGAGATCGGGAAGCAAATGGTTGAAGAAGACCTACATCTTGCTCACCAGGAAGTTCAACCTCCTGTTCTGCTCTTACTTCAGGAAGAACAATTGCTACCTGCAGCTCCTGTTGTTTCCTTTGGTCAGTTTCCTGTGACGACTTCGTAATAGTTAGACAAATCCTATGACATCTCACCACTCACCGTCATGATTTCAGTAACTGTCTCACTAAGAGACATGGGATCAGGTTTAGCATGTGGTGGTGCCCCTGTTGATGCAAGAGTGCTGTTCCCAGCTTGCTGCCAGGAGGACAGTGCAGCAGGCACACAAAGTTTCCTGAAAAAGGAGGAAAGCAGCAAGGCAATGGTCCTAAAAAAAGGAGGAGTGCGCCAAACCAGTGGTGGCAATCGGCGTCTTCGTCTCCTCCTCACTGGCCAGTTTCTTGGCAGCACCTTTCTTTGGGGCCATTTTCAAGCTCTGTTAGTTGGCACTTAACTGCACAGGCGGAAGCAGATGCTGTGGTCACGTCACTTTGTGCCAGCTTCTGTCTGGCAGTACTGTGGGTGATGTCTCTTATGCATCTAGAAGCAAACAAACAAGAACAACATTTAGTGAAATGTGACATTTTTGCAGTTTGAATTATTCACAGTACAGAAAATATGATTTAGTGAGGTTATCCCAAAACATTAACCACACATACTTTCCTAATACTTTCAGTCACAAATTAAAAACATACGCCAACTCCCTCCCTTATGACTACACACATAACACATATTCTAATCCACCTTTACTCCCAAATCTTCTATCTTCACCAATAACAACAAATACACCAACACAACTCTCATTTACCCGTCTTTAATCCATTGCACAATTTAGAGCCTTAGAATATGACCCACATGCTTCACCACTACCAAATACTCCTTCCACCCTAAACAGGGTCCAACCAAATAAACAACATGCCACTTCACAACTTCACATCCCCAAGTCTATTACACATCAAGATTACTCTCCGAAAACAACTCACAATCTCACTCTCAACCACCATCTCCACCACCAACACACACAGACCCAACAAAATGCATTCTAAGCCTGCTAGATGAGAAACACAATATAGAAAAAGATTATTGCAACCCTCATACCGTTAATATCAGCACTAATGACACACCTGCTACAAGTTCAATATCTGAACAGAGTCAAACCACCATCAAAGCACTCTTTCTAAACTGCCTATTAATAAATGCTCCATCACTCTCTAAAAACTAGAACCATATCTACGACCTACTCACCGACATACAACCTGACTTACTCTTCATAACGGAATCATGGTTGGGCGATGACATGGCTCCAGTGTTGCATGAAGCCATTCCTCAAGACTATCAAACTATCATACTAAGTTGTATAGGCAAAAGAGGAGGTGGAGTAGCTGTTATATACAAGCAAACAATGCATCTCTGCAAAACAGATGATATCTTCACCAGATGCAACCTTACATCAACTTCCTCCTGTAATTTCCTCCTCCTTTACAGACCACCACCTAACAATGCAACATTCCCAGATATGTTTCTAGACACAGGTTCAAACCATATAACTTATGCATTATTGGGGACCTAAACATTTGGGCCCATATTCATACTCCCTTTGCGCCGGATAAGCGTCATTTTTTTTTACACTAATTTGACGCAAACTTAACACCATATTTATATTTTGACGCTAGACCCATCTAACGTCAAAATATCCCAATGGGCGTCATTTTCTGGATGTGCGAAACCGCCTTGCATCAATGAGATGCAAGGTAGGCGTTCCCGTCTAAAAAATGACTTAAACACCTGTGCGCCATGTTTATCCAACTGGGCAAAAATGATGCCTGAATGGGAGGCGGAGCCAGAAAATGGCGCAAATCCCGATTTGCATCAAAATTTAACGCCTGGCTCAGGGCAGGCGTTAAAATGGGGCAAACACACCACTACTTAAGGAAACCTCACAGAAGCAACATCAGAGCTCAAAAAGGAAGACATGGAGCTGCTATTCATCCAGCATGCACGAAGACGTAGAGCAAAGGAGCAACAGCAGCAGCTACCACCACACCAACAGGGACCCCAAAGGCAACGCAGAAGGCAGGAGAGGATATTCAGGACCAGGACAACCCTTCAGGGCCTCAGGGAACATGACATCATCCAGAGGTACAGACTTAACTGGCAAGCCATAGAGCAGCTGCTACACCACATTGAGCCACAGTTGGCACCCAGCTTGCAGACACCCCACATCATTCCACCGGAGACCAAGCTGCTAGCTGTCCTGCACATGTTGGCAAGTGGCTCTTTTCAAACTACTGGTGCCCTGGTTGCCGGGATCTCACAGCCCTCATTTTCTGCCTTCCTTCCCAAGGTACTTGATGCCATCATCTCCCTCACACGCCGCCACATCAGTTTCCCCAACACACAGCAGAAGCAGCAGGAGACCAAACAGGGTTTCTATCAAATTCATGGCTTCTCACACGTGCTTGGTGCCATTGACTGCACACATGTACACATTGTGCCACCTGCTGCAACGAAGCATCTATACAGCAACAGGAAACACACACACACTCCATTAATGTGCAGGCCATTGTGGATCACAGTGGATTGTTCACCAACATTATGGCAAAGTATCCTGGGAGTGTACATGATTCATTCATCTTCCACCACAGCCCCATCAATCACCACTTCCAGGATGGACGATATGGCAATGGCCTACTTGTTGGTAAGTACAGAAACCTAGTCATTTACACCCAGCACAGCAACCCTGTAGGACACACAACACATACACCACTACATTGACACGTGGCCAGGAAGACACTGAGGTGTGACACTGGTAATCATGTTTGATATCCTGACTGAATGGGATACACACCTATGGACAAATGACAGATGCAAATAGCAAGAGGTGCCACTCCAGAGCCACATGGGACCAATTTAAAACCACACAGTGACAATGACATGGCCTTAACTGGCAGTACAATGTGGAAGGTGAATCTTTCAATATCACATCAATAACACTCAATCACACACCCTTCCAACCAAGGGGTGTGTAGTGTGTTTTGCTGCAGGTCAAACACCATGAGACACATAGCATGATAATGTTGACTCTAATGAAGGTGACATGGAATCATTGAGGCAGTACCAACATCTCACATCACTCCTGGGGTGACATTGCCAGCTAGCAATAAAGAATTGGGCTGTGCTATGAAAACATGTGGATTTGACACTAATGCAAAGTGCACACTGACACACATACGGATTGAGGCAATTCCCCATATACATAACAGATGTACAGGCACATGGACCTTCACCCCCACAACCAAGTTAGCCAGCTTACCTGGAGCAAGTTCAGTAGTGTAGCGACACGTTTGCACATGAGCCAACTCGAAGAGGGCATAAAAATAGGTTTGCATAGAACTTGTCACACATGGGATAATTGTGCATTGTCAATTGTGAACACTTCAGTGCTGCCAACTTATGGAGATGTGTTGTGCATTGTCACCTAGCCAAATCAAAAGGCCTCACTGTTGCATTTCACCTGCAATTATTTATGTCAAATTGGATGGGATGTTCAGGCCATATAGTGCAACCGTGTCACCACCACAGTGGAATTGATTGTGTGTGTGTGGAAGTATCATGTCACCTCCAGTGAAGGCACTTGGACACTTCTTTCACATTACATAACGCATGGGAGATACACACTGAACAGCAAGTTTCTAAATATACCACTGATATCAGGTCAATCAGCCAAACACCAGTTTTGATAGTCAAACAACCCAATGCAGAAAGAACATCACAGAAGCCTAGGATCCCACACAATACCACAAACACTGAGGAGTCACAGACGACACAAGATAACAACTGCCATGCAAAGTGATAATCAAGGTGCAACCAACAACCAAATACTTACCCTCATTTTCTCTTTCAGCCGATCAGGGTTACGGGATCCAGCCATGGATCATGACCCCAATTGCCAACCCAAGCACAGCAGCAGAGCGTGCCTATAATGAGGCACATCGTAGGACACGAACCATAGTTGAGAGGACTTTTGGCATCCTGAAGTCCAGATTCAGGTGCCTGGACATCACCGGAGGCAGCCTCCTATATTCCCCTGAAATGGTCTGCAAGATCATTTTGACCTGTGCCATCCTGCACAACATTTGTGTAAGGGGGAGCATTCCCCTCTGTGAACCAGACCCACAAATACCTGAAGAGGAGGAAGAGGAGGATGCTGTCTGTGAAAATTAGTTGGCACATCCAAACACAGCAGTTGGATTGCGTCGCAGACAACACATCGTACTAAACTTCTTCCAACTCTAGTCACCATCACCACTTTGTTATCATATGTAATTAAACACCTCACTTCATCACTCAATCGTGCTATGGGTATTTTTTTATGCATCACATGATTTCTAAGAATCATAATCAGAGTTTAGCCTCATGGAGCATTGCAGAAATACAGATTAGGCTACTGAAAAAGCCACATCACATTTGATGGGTATGAATGTACAGCCAACATCACACACAGTGTAAATTACATATATCCTGTCTAGTGCACATTTGAAGGGCAATATCAGAGGACCACAGCTATGAGACACATCCATGTTGCCAACATGGTCCATTGCAGCACATGACACACAACTAAGACACCATCAATCATAAGGTAAAAAAGTGTTTCATACATGAGGCAGTGGATGTGCTATTGCATTGGTACCAGGAATGTATGACCAGACCACTGACAGCAGTCTCTGCAAGAAGCATGTGTGACAAGAAGTCCATATAAGCTGAAAATGGATAGCACAAGTGCCCCAGGTATGACAAGCATTGCTCACAAGACATGCCCTCCGCAGCCCATCCCAGGTAATAAGTCCTGCCACTGCCATGTTTTAAGTCTCTGCCCACCCTTCTCTAGGGGGTCCTGTAAATGGACTATCTGTACCCTGAGAATCTTCATCTACACACACCCAGACTCCCATTCTGACTCCTGTGTGCTTCCCTCTTCAGTATGGCATGCCATAGTCATAGTTCATCAGTCTGCATGGACTTCAGGTCCGATAATGCACTGCTGGTAGTCGGTAAGACCTGTAATCAGCTGTCCATTGCTGCCCATGTGAAAGGTCCAGTTGGCCCTTTGAACTTGATTCTCAACTCCAGGACTTATGAGAGACTGAAGCTGCAGACACCTGTGAGCACTTCCATGCAGACCAGCCATTTGAACCTGCTCTGCCATTGCTGCTGCCTGGAACTGCTTAGAAGCTGCCATTTTCTGAATTTCCTTGTTGTGCATTTGCGTACAAATCACTTGTGTACCAGAGCCCTTGGGGGATTGTGTAACATTGCAGACCACAGCACAAACTGCTTTTAGATCCCACAGTGTTGTTCCAGCTTTTCCCAGTCAGAGTATGCTCACTGTGTATTTGCCTTGTTCATGTTTGTTCCTGACAGAGCATGCATCCTGTTAGCCTGACTGGTTCCTGTCTTTGCGTTAACCATAGAGGTTCCCTGTGGCTACATTTGTCTCATAGGGGGTCATTCGGCCGCCAGGGCCACCGACCACGGGAGCACCGCCAACAGGCTGGCGGTGCTCCCACGACCATTCTGACCGCGGCGGTTCAGCCGCGGTCAGAAGCGGCAAGTCGGCGGGCTCCCGCCGACTTACCGCTGCTCGGGGGAATCCTTCATGGTGGCGGAGCGCGCTCCGCCGCCATGAGGATTCTGACAGCCCCTACCGCCATCCTGTTCATGGCGGGAAACCCGCCATGAACAGGATGGCGGTAGGGGGTGCCGCGGGGCCCCTGGGGGCCCCTGCCGTGCCCATGCCAATGGCATGGGCACGGCAGGGGCCCCCGTAAGAGGGCCCCGCAAAGTATTTCAGTGTCTGCCTTGCAGACACTGAAATACGCGACGGGTGCAACTGCACCCGTCGCACCCCTGCAACTACGCCGGCTCAATTCTGAGCCGGCGTCCTCGTTGCAGGGGCATTTCCTCTGGGCCGGCGGGCGCTCTTTTGGAGAGCGCCCACCGGCCCAGAGGAAATGTCTGAATGGCCGCCGCGGTCTTTTGACCGCGGTGCGGTCATTTGGCGGCGGTACTATGGCGGACGGCCGCCGCCGTCCGCCATAGTCAGAATCACCCCCATAGTGTCTTTCCATGCCCTCTCTTTCTTCCTGGGGTATTGTGTCTGGTAGGTCTACGATGAATCCTCAAATAGATAGTATAGTATAATCAATTTACATATCGATATCTGTTCTGAGACATGTATTCAAATTGCCTAATCCAGCCCCCATCCCTTGTCTTGTTTTTGCATGTATTCATTATTGCCAAACAGTGACAGTGTGCTATGGCTGTATGCATGGATTCAGTACGGTGCCTCCAGCACAACAAACAAGGGTTGCCAATGTGTATGTAAGGACAAAACATGTTTGTGCCCTGACGGTCCACACACAGATTCACTTCTGCCGCCACCCTTTGATTGTGCTTGCATGATGACTAGCTGTGAGATTAATCAGCACAGAGGCACTGATGTTCCCTGTTGCAGTAGGAATTTTCAAGCCCACCCTGTGTACACATGTTGTGATGAAAGCTGCCTGTTTCCTATTACTGATCCATAAAGTTTTTAAGTACACCAAGGTTGCCATGTCATCAGCCTTATTAAAGTTCTGCAGTGCCATAGCTGGACTATTCCCATGTGTGTCGTTAGTTGATCTTTGGTTTTAGGTCAAATCTGCTTTGAAGGATACTCTGTTAATTCAGGGAATAACTCCAGAGACTCATGACTAGACCTGCACGTAACTGTGACAACATGGAGGCCAATACTGACACAGGGTACACATGGCCACACACTTGAACTGGGCACTTTTGTGCAATGAACCACTGGTAATATGTGAACACATGCAGCATGGTCTGCTGGTCCTCCACAGCCACAGGAGAAACATAGGTCATTTACATGACTCAAACTGTGGTGTACATAACAATATTAGGATTGGATTTGAGACTCTGTGTCACAAACACTGTACCTACCTAGCATGTTCAAATGCCTGAATCATGGGTAGTATACACACAAGTGACCATGAGGTGGTATTCAACATTTCATTAAATGTGATGGGCTACATTTCTGACATAACCATTATCAACCGTCCTCTCTCTATCCTGTGTATAGTTCGTCATGGGAAATGTTTTGTCCCTTAAGTCAAGGAAGTACACACAGCATAAGACGCAACAGATATAACAAACACGTATCATGACTGATGTACCTCAATGAATGGCATTTGATGGTTATACACATTTATACCACATACATACGTGCACAATTTGCAAAAGGTTTCTTGTGATGTTCACACAGAGGCACAACAACAATTTAAATA
Organism: Pleurodeles waltl; assembly: GCF_031143425.1. Classification (NCBI taxonomy): domain Eukaryota; kingdom Metazoa; phylum Chordata; class Amphibia; order Caudata; family Salamandridae; genus Pleurodeles; species Pleurodeles waltl. The sequence goes on along the minus strand of NC_090448.1, from coordinate 563,215,269 downwards.
GCCAAATCACAGACATAAACACACAGGCCATGAGTCTATTTGTTTAGTTGTGTAGCCTTGTGTAAGGAAATGCCTCCTTGGCATGGTTGCCCCCTGACTTTTTGCCTTTGCTGATGCTATGTTTACAATTGAAAGTGTGCTGAGGCCTGCTAACCAGGCCCCAGCACCAGTGTTCTTTCCCTAACCTGTACTTTTGTATCCACAATTGGCAGACCCTGGCATCCAGATAAGTCCCTTGTAACTGGTACTTCTATGGTCTGGGAGTCTGTCAAACACGAACTCCACAGCACCATAATGGCTACACTGAAAACTGGGAAGTTTGGTATCAAACTTCTCAGCACAATAAAATGTACACTGGCATCAGACTCCCAGACCATATACTCTTATGGCTACCCTGCACTTACAATGTCTAAGGTTTTGTTTAGACACTGTAGGGGTACCATGCTCATGCACTGGTACCCTCACCTATGGTATAGTGCACCCTGCCTTAGGGCTGTAAGGCCTGCTAGAGGGGTGTCTTACCTATACTGCATAGGCAGTGAGAGGCTGGCATGGCACCCTGAGGGGAGTGCCATGTCGACTTACTCGTTTTGTCCTCACTAGCACACACAAGCTGGCAAGCAGAGTGTCTGTGCTGAGTGAGAGGTCTCCAGGGTGGCATAAGACATGCTGCAGCCCTTAGAGACCTTCCTTGGCATCAGGGCCCTTGGTACTAGAAGTACCAGTTACAAGGGACTTATCTGGATGCCAGGGTCTGCCAATTGTGGATACAAAAGTACAGGTTAGGGAAAGAACACTGGTGCTGGGGCCTGGTTAGCAGGCCTCAGCACACTTTCAATTGTAAACATAGCATCAGCAAAGGCAAAAAGTCAGGGGGCAACCATGCCAAGGAGGCATTTCCTTACACAACCCCCCCCCAAACGAAAGAGGATGAGACTAACCTTTCCCAAGAGAGTCTTCATTTTCTAAGTGGAAGAACCTGGAAAGGCCATCTGCATTGGCATGGGCAGTCCCAGGTCTGTGTTCCACTATAAAGTCCATTCCCTGTAGGGAGATGGACCACCTCAACAGTTTAGGATTTTCACCTTTCATTTGCATCAGCCATTTGAGAGGTCTGTGGTCAGTTTGAACTAGGAAGTGAGTCCCAAAGAGGTATGGTCTCAGCTTCTTCAGGGACCAAACCACAGCAAAGGCCTCCCTCTCAATGGCACTCCAACGCTGCTCCCTGGGGAGTAACCTCCTGCTAATGAAAGCAACAGGCTGGTCAAGGCCATCATCATTTGTTTGGGACAAAACTGCCCCTATCCCATGTTCAGAGGCATCTGTCTGCACAATGAACTGCTTAGAATAATCTGGAGCTTTTAGAACTGGTGCTGAGCACATTGCTTATTTCAGGGTGTCAAAGGCCTGTTGGCATTCCACAGTCCAGTTCACTTTCTTGGGCATTTTCTTGGAGGTGAGTTCAGTGAGGGCTGTCACAATGGATCCATATCCCTTCACAAACCTCCTGTAATACCCAGTCAAGCCAAGGAATGCCCTGACTTGAGTCTGGGTTTTTGGAGCTACCCAGTCCAGAATAGTCTGGATCTTGGGTTGGAGTGGCTGAACTTGGCCTCCACCTACAAGGTGGCCCAAGTAAACCACAGTTCCCTGCCCTATCTGGCATTTGGATGCCTTGATAGAGAGGCCTGCAGATTGCAGAGCCTTCAAAACCTTCTTCAGGTGGACCAGGTGATCCTGCCAGGTGGAGCTAAAGACAGCAATATCATCAAGATAAGCTGTGCTAAAGGACTCCAAGCCAGCAAGGACTTGATTCACCAACCTTTGGAAGGTGGCAGGGGCATTCTTTAAACCAAAGGGCATAACAGTAAACTGATAATGCCCATCAGGTGTGGAGAATGCTGTTTTCTCTTTTGCTCCAGGTGCCATTTTTATTTGCCAGTACCCTGCTGTCAAGTCAAAGGTACTTACAAATTTGGCAGCACCTAATTTATCTATGAGCTCATCAGCTCTTGGAATTGGATGAGCATCTGTCTTGGTGACAGAATTGAGCCCTCTGTAGTCCACACAAAACCTCATCTCTTTCTTTCCATCTTTGGTGTGAGGTTTGGGGACTAAGACCACTGGGCTAGCCCAGGGGCTGTCAGAGCGCTCAATTACTCCCAATTCCAGCATCTTGTGGACTTCCACCTTGATGCTTTCCTTAACATGGTCAGACTGTCTAAAGATTTTGTTTTTGACAGGCATGCTGTCTCCTGTGTCCACATCATGGGTACACAGGTGTGTCTGACCAGGGGTTAAGGAGAAGAGTTCAGGAAACTGTTGTAGGACTCTCCTACAATCAGCTTGCTGTTGGCCAGAGAGGGTGTCTGAGTAGATCACTCCATCTACTGTGCCATCTTTTGGGTCTGATGACAGAAGATCAGGGAGAGGTTCACTCTCTGCTTCCTGATCCTCATCTGTTACCATCAACAGATTCACATCAGCCCTGTCATGGAAGAGCTTAAGGCGGTTCACATGGATCACCCTCTTGGGGCTCCTGCTTGTGCCCAGGTCCACCAGGTAGGTGACCTGACTCTTCCTTTCTAGCACTGGGTAAGGGCCACTCCATTTGTCCTGGAGTGCCCTGGGAGCCACAGGCTCCAGAACCCAGACTTTCTGCCCTGGTTGGAACTCAACCAGTGCAGCCTTTTGGTCATACCAAAACTTCTGGAGCTGTTGGCTGGCCTCAAGGTTTTTGGTTGCCTTTTCCATGTACTCTGCCATTCTAGAGCGAAGGCCAAGTACATAGTCCACTATGTCTTGTTTAGGCTCATGAAGAGGTCTCTCCCAGCCTTCTTTAACAAGAGCAAGTGGTCCCCTTACAGGATGACCAAACAGAAGTTCAAAGGGTGAGAATCCTACTCCCTTCTGTGGCACCTCTCTGTAAGCGAAAAGCAGACATGGCAAGAGGACATCCCATCTCCTTTTGAGCTTTTCTGGGAGCCCCATGATCATGCCCTTTAATGTCTTGTTGAATCTCTCAACTAAGCCATTAGTTTGTGGATGGTAAGGTGTAGTGAATGTATAAGTCACTCCACACTCATTCCACATATGTTTCAGGTATGCTGACATGAAGTTGGCACCTCTGTCAGACACCACCTCCTTAGGGAAACCCACTCTGGTAAAGATACCAATGAGGGCCTTGGCTACTGCAGGGGCAGTAGTCGACCTAAGGGGAATAGCTTCAGGATACCTAGTAGCATGATCCACTACTACTAGGATGTACATATTTCCTGAGGCTGTGGGAGGTTCCAGTGGACCAACTATGTCCACACCCACTCTTTCAAAGGGGACCCCCACCACTGGAAGTGGAATGAGGGGGGCCTTTGGGTGCCCACCTGTCTTACCACTGGCTTGACAGGTGGGGCAGGAGAGGCAAAACTCCTTAACCATGTTGGAAATATTGGGCCAGTAGAAGTGGTTGACTAACCTCTCCCACGTCTTGGTTTGTCCCAAATGTCCAGCAAGGGGAATGTCATGGGCCAATGTTAGGATGAACTCTCTGAACAGCTGAGGCACTACCACTCTCCTAGTGGCACCAGGTTTGGGGTCTCTGGCCTCAGTGTACAGGAGTCCATCTTCCCAATAGACCCTATGCGTTCCATTTTTCTTGCCTTTGGACTCTTCAGCAGCTTGCTGCCTAAGGCCTTCAAGAGAGGGACAGGTTTCTTGTCCCTTACACAGCTCCTCCCTTGAGGGTCCCCCTGGGCCTAAGAGCTCAACCTGATAAGGTTCAAGCTCCAAAGGCTCAGTTCCCTCAGAGGGCAGAACTTCTTCCTGAGAAGAGAGGTTCCCTTTCTTTTGCTGTGTTGCAGTTGGTTTCCCAACTGACTTTCCTGTTCTCTTGGTAGGCTGGGCCATTTTTCCAGACTCCAGCTCTACTTTTTCACCCTGTGCCTTGCATTGTGCTCTTGTTTTCACACACACCAGTTCAGGGATACCCAGCATTGCTGCATGGGTTTTTAGTTCTACCTCAGCCCATGCTGAGGACTCCAGGTCATTTCCAAGCAGACAGTCCACTGGGATATTTGAGGAGACCACCACCTGTTTCAGGCCATTGACCCCTCCCCATTCTAAAGTAACCATTGCCATGGGATGTACTTTTCTCTGATTGTCAGCGTTGGTGACTGTGTAAGTTTTTCCAGTCAGGTATTGGCCAGGGGAAACCAGTTTCTCTGTCACCATGGTGACACTGGCACCTGTATCCCTCAGGCCCTCTATTCTAGTCCCATTAATTAAGAGTTGCTGTCTGTATTTTTGCATGTTAGGCGGCCAGACAGCTAGTGTGGCTAAATCCACCCCACCCTCAGAAACTAGAGTAGCTTCAGTGTGGACCCTGATTTGCTCTGGGCACACTGTTGATCCCACTTGGAGACTAGCCATACCAGTGTTACCTGGATGGGAGTTTGGAGTGGAACCTTTCTTGGGACAGGCCTTGTCTCCAGTTTGGTGTCCATGCTGTTTACAGCTATGACACCAGGCCTTTTTGGGATCAAAGTTTTTACCCTTGTACCCATTGTTTTGTGAAGAGGCTCTGGGCCCACCCTCCTGTGCAGGTTTTTGGGGGCCTGTAGAAGACTCTTTACTATTTTTAGTTTTGGTTGTCTCATCACCCTTCCCCTGGGGAGTCTTTGTGACCCCTTTCTTTTGGTCACCCCCTGTTGAAGTCTTGGACACCCTTGTCTTGACCCAATGGTCCGCCTTCTTTCCCAATTCTTGGGGAGAAATTGGTCCTAGGTCTACCAGATGCTGATGCAGTTTATCATTGAAACAATTACTTAACAGGTGTTCTTTCACAAATAAATTGTACAGCCCATCATAATTACTTACACCACTGCCTTGAATCCAACCATCTAGTGTTTTCACTGTGTAGTCAACAAAGTCAACCCAGGTCTGGCTCGAGGATTTTTGAGCCCCCCTGAACCTAATCCTGTACTCCTCAGTGGAGAATCCAAAGCCCTCAATCAGGGTACCCTTCATGAGGTCATAAGATTCTGCATCTTTTCCAGAGAGTGTGAGGAGTCTATCCCTACACTTTCCAGTGAACATTTCCCAAAGGAGAGCACCCCAGTGAGACCTGTTCACTTTTCTGGTTACACAAGCCCTCTCAAAAGCTGTGAACCATTTGGTGATGTCATCACCATCTTCATATTTTGTCACAATCCCTTTGGGGATTTTTAACATGTCAGGAGAATCTCTGACCCTATTTATATTGCTGCCACCATTGATGGGTCCTAGGCCCATCTCTTGTCTTTCCCTTTCTATGGCTAGGAGCTGTCTCTCTAAAGCCAATCTTTTGGCCATCCTGGCTAACAGGAGGTCATCTTCACTGAGAGCATCCTCAGTGATTTCAGAAATGTGGGACCCTCCTGTGAGGGACTCACTATTTCTGACTAACACAGTTGGAGACAGGACTTCAGGGGTCCTGTTCTCCCTATTTAGGACTGGAGGAGGGACATTGGCCTCCAAGTCACTAATTTCTTCCTCTGTGATGTCATCATCAGAGGGGTTGGCTTTTTCAAACTCTGCCAACAGCTCCTGGAGCTGAATTTTGGTAGGTCTGGAGCCAATGGTTATTTTCTTTATATTACAGAGAGACCTTAGCTCCCTCATCTTAAGATGGAGGTAAGGTGTGGTGTCGAGTTCCACCACCTGCATCTCTGTATCAGACATTATTCTGCTAAGAGTTGGAATACTTTTTTAAGAATCTAAAACTGTTTCTAGAATCTAATTCAAACTTTTAACAAACTTTTAAACTCTAAAAGACAATGCTAAACAGGGACTTAACACACAAGGCCCTAGCAGGACTTTTAAGAATTTAGAAAAATTTCAAATTGCAAAAATCAATTTCTAATGACAATTTTGGAATTTGTCGTGTGATCAGGTATTGGCTGAGTAGTCCAGCAAATGCAAAGTCTTGTACCCCACCGCTGATCCACCAATGTAGGAAGTTGGCTCTGTATGTGCTATTTCAAAGTAAGGAATAGCATGCACAGAGTCCAAGGGTTCCCCTTAGAGGTAAAATAGTGGTAAAAATAGATAATACTAATGCTCTATTTTGTGGTAGTGTGGTCGAGCAGTAGGCTTATCCAAGGAGTAGTGTTAAGCATTTGTTGTACATACACATAGACAATAAATGAGATACACACACTCAGAGACAAATCCAGCCAATAGGTTTTTGTATAGAAAAATATCTTTTCTTAGTTTATTTTAAGAACCACAGGTTCAAATTCTACATGTAATATCTCATTTGAAAGGTATTGCAGGTAAGTACTTTAGGAACTTTCAATCATAAAAATTGCATGTATACTTTTCAAGTTATTGACAAATAGCTGTTTTAAAAGTGGACACTTAGTGCAATTTTCACAGTTCCTGGGGGAGGTAAGTTTTTGTTAGTTTTACCAGGTAAGTAAGACACTTACAGAGTTCAGTTCTTGGTCCAAGGTAGCCCACCGTTGGGGGTTCAGAGCAACCCCAAAGTCACCACACCAGCAGCTCAGGGCCGGTCAGGTGCAGAGTTCAAAGTGGTGACTTTGGGGTTGCTCTGAACCCCCAACGGTGGGCTACCTTGGACCAAGAACTGAACTCTGTAAGTGTCTTACTTACCTGGTAAAACTAACAAAAACTTACCTCCCCCAGGAACTGTGAAAATTGCACTAAGTGTCCACTTTTAAAACAGCTATTTGTCAATAACTTGAAAAGTATACATGCAATTTTTATGATTGAAAGTTCCTAAAGTACTTACCTGCAATACCTTTCAAATGAGATATTACATGTAGAATTTGAACCTGTGGTTCTTAAAATAAACTAAGAAAATATATTTTTCTATACAAAAACCTATTGGCTGGATTTGTCTCTGAGTGTGTGTATCTCATTTATTGTCTATGTGTATGTACAACAAATGCTTAACACTACTCCTTGGATAAGCCTACTGCTCGACCACACTACCACAAAATAGAGCATTAGTATTATCTATTTTTACCACTATTTTACCTCTAAGGGGAACCCTTGGACTCTGTGCATGCTATTCCTTACTTTGAAATAGCACATACAGAGCCAACTTCCTACACCTTGCTATCCTCTATTGATGCAACACCGGATCAAACTAGGAAATACCAATTTTATTCCAACAGTTTGTGTTGCTGTTGCGTCAGTTAAGAGAACTAATCTGGCACAACAACATGAGTATTATGATCTGCAGTAGTGTGGTCTGCCACATGTGCCCAAACACTAGAACACACATTGCAGGTCATACCATCCTATCTTTGTTTAGTTATAGGCTGCATGTATGTTAAAAAATGAAAAATGACACAAACACAGTTATAGACAGATTTTTTTACGCAAAAGCGTAAAAAAGACACATATGCGTCAAAATATGACGCACATGTGTTAAAAAATTACGCTCACACCCATATTACATCGATTGGTCCCTAGCGTTAATTTCCACACCGCACCCCATGAAATCGGTCATCCATGAAAAATGTATTGATCCTTGAATGCAGGGGAAGTTTTATGCATATGCGTCAAAAAATATTGATGCAAAGCCCGTAAGCGTCATAAAATTTCACGCAATATAATAAAAATGCACTGCATTTGAGACAGGATGTGAGGTAATAGGATATCCTGTTCACAGAAATGGTACAGTGGGTGTACTTTCACTTTCACTTTGCAGTCTGTGATTATTCTAGACTGTGTGGTTGTGTATTGAGTTGTGTCTGTGAATATTGTGCTTTTGTCCCCTGTGTGCTACTGCCATTGTATTCTGTTTTTTTGTAAGTGTCTGTGTTAATCAGTGTAAGTGTGGTTTTGTCATTTTTTGAGATTAGATTTGTCTTTGTACTGTTGGGAGTGTGTTAGGGGGTGTTGTTAGTTGGGGTATTGTTGGGCTGTTTGTGGGTTCTTTAAGTTTCTTTTCCATACCCCCTTTCCCTGTTTTCCCTCTTTACTCTTTCCTATTCTTATTGTTGTTGAGATGTTGGGAAGGCCACATCTGGGGAGAATGGGTGAGGAGGAGCTGGGGGCTTTTGTGTGGCTGGTGTGCCACTTCCTCCCCCTGATGTTGGAGGCTGGTGGCAGGGTGATACAGGGGAATCACACAGAGGCTAGGAGGCTCAGGTGGGCAAAGGTGCTTTTTCACCTAAGAAGACTCTTCAACAGCCAGTGCAATGACCACCAATTAAAACATCGCTGGGCTGGCCTGGTGGCCCGAGAGCAGGACCTGCTGGACCACCTGGGTATGGTGATTGGTGGCCCTGTTGGTGAGTATAAATTAGACTAATGTGTAGAGTACAATGCTCTGTAGTGACAGTAGCAGATTTTGTGACATGCTGCATGCAATGTTTGTGGACATGTGGAATGCAAGTTGAACAAACAGTGGCCAAGATTTATACAATTTTTATGCATTACCGTCATTTGTTGACGCAAAAGCTGCACAAACTTACAAAATACAAATTTATCTTGTAAATTGGTGCCGCTTTGGCGTCAATAGATGATGGTAATGCGGCAAAAATCCCTTTATCATTCAGGGCCTGTGAGTGTAGCAGGAGTGTGATGTATTTCACATGCTAATACAAGGAACCAATGTAGTCCCCATTTTTTTAAAACCATGTCTGAACAGTATTCATGGTCATACGTACAAAGATCTTCCTAACCTCTGTTGATATCTTAGGCCGATATTTCAAATTTGTTTGTGCAGCATTTAAATTATTTCTGGATGCCAAAGTCTAGCACACTTCCTAATATCAAAATATTTTGTGCTACTTTCCATAGCTGTAGCATAAACAAATGAAGCAATTGCTACACATAAAAAAAAAAAACATTTAGCCCCAAGTTAATTGTTCCTGTGTGTTTACTTCTAGACAGAAAATCTTTCACATGGCCAAACCTAATTGTGCCCAGATGCTACCAGATTGCAGTAGCACTAAACAGGTTCATCTTGTGGCTTTTCGGAGTAGGCGTAGAAATCCTATCATTGAGTAGCATGGCCCAACAACATTTTTGCTGTGGGCACAATTGCTGGTACAGAGCTGGTGCATTTGCCATCTTTGTCACTTTATAGCCAAACAATTTTCGAAAGTGAATGGGTCATCATGCGATCCCTGAACTTTGTGAATGCATGGTCACAAACTATTTATTTGCATGATGTTGTGCAAAGGACCACTGACTGCTTCCATCATACATTTAAAGTGACGAAATAGTTTGTTATTTTACGTTTGGTACACCCCTGCTGATATAGTGCAGCATATGTACAATTATTAACTTCTCAGTATGAAGGCTATCACAGACATGGTGGTATGCTAAGATCAGCAGGCCAGCATTCCTGTGAGTGCCACCATTTCCAAGGTGCTTTTAAATAGAGACCTACCTCCTCAAGATTGCAGAAGTAGGACATTTGCTAACCCATGTTTTAATTAGCAGACAGTGTCAGTTAGGTTGTATTACCACAGATCACCCAACTTGGCAATTCTAAGTTAATGAATGTGGCAAAGTGTGATTTACAATACCTGATATAGGTACACAGTGCCCAGAGTAACACATTTCATGTGCAATGACTACACCTGTGCCCATGCATTCTGTCACAGATGATCAAATTAGACACAGTCAGCAGACATCTTTTTGTTGTTTTGATTTAGGTAAATGGCCAATCCATGTTTAGCGTAACATCGTCATCAAGTAACACACAGGATCACTGCCATCATGTTGTCATCGGGGCATATACAACTCTGGGTACACTGCCAATATGGCATATGCAACCTACGTTCAACAGAAGCACACATATAATGGACCATTGTAAGCACATTAATTCCTGAACGACACTCAACCCACATGAGCATCACACAGTAACTCATTGCCCCTTGATGCACAAGCCACAATACCTGAGTCACTGGTATTGCAGTGCAGCGGGAATGAGGCTTTGCATGTCTCTCATAATAAATTATGAAATGGAGTACCCTCTAGAAATAATTAGGCACAAAATTGAGTATTCATGTTTGGCACCACATGATTGTTAGAGCCAGTTCATGTGTGCATATGTGTGTCTATCAATCATTGGAGTGACAGTATCAATGCATGTTTGCATGACTATGGGGGTCATTCCAACTTTGGCGGGCGGCGGTTGCCGCCCGCCAAACTTACGCACCACTTGGCCGCTCTGCGTTCAAAAGACCGCGGGGGCCATTCAGACTTTCCCACTGGGCCGGCGGGCGCCCGCCAAGGGAGCGCCCGCCGGCCCAGCGGGAAAGGCCCTGCAACACAGAAGCCGGCTCCGAATGGAGCCGGCGGTGTTGCAGGGGTGCGACGGGTGCAGTTGCACCCGTCGCGATTTTCACTGTCTGCTATGCAGACAGTGAAAATCATGCTGGGGCCCTGTTAGGGGGCCCCTGCACTGCCAGTGGCATGGGCAGTGCAGGGGCCCCCAGGGGCCCCACGACACCCGTTCCCGCCATCTTGTTCCTGGTGGTAAAAACCGCCATAAACAGGCAGACGGGAAGGGGGTCGGAATCCCCATGGCGGCGCTGCTTGCAGCGCCGCCATGGAGGTTCAGCCCAGCCAGGGGAAATCCGGCGGGAAACTGCCGGATCCCCTTTTCTGACCACGGCTTTACTGCCGCGGTCAGAATGGGCAGGAAAGCACCGCCAGCCTGTTGGCGGTGCTTTCCGTCGTTCACGGCCCTGGCGGGTTTTACCGCCAGGGTTGGAATGACCCCCTATGTCTGTTGGTGTGTCTACATGCCTGATGTGCTGTTCTATCATATAAAATGTCACACACAGTAATTTGTTGATCCAAGTTTTGTACAGTGAACAGACATTGAGCACATATCACCCTTCTATGTTTTACAGGTGGACCCGCCCCATATACAATTGGTGAAGTGTCTCGATTTGCGGACCCAGACGTATCCAGTAAGTGTTCATATGTTTGTCCTGTGTTGTGTTTGCATCTGTTGTGTGACTGACTCCTGTGTGTTGAACTCATTGCAAGGTATGATGTACTGGCACATGATCGGATATGTGACTTGACTGGAGTTTGACATTTTGTTCCATGTTTGAGTTGCACATTCTATGGCAGAGAGTCATATATTGGGAGTGGAGTGCTGCACTATAGGTATGCGCAGGTGAACAGGGTGATTTGTTGTTACATGTATGCCAATGATTAATTTGGAGGTGGCCAGTGTCATGATTTATTCAGCAAGTCACACCCTGATTCACACAAACCAGTGATGCCGACAGACTTGAGCATCCCCATTAAGTAATGAACATGTGGGACTGTATGGTTGACTTTCCGGCAGCATCTAGCTCTACATGTTGTGCTCTGTTTCTGTGGCACTTGAGTGAAATGTCATAGCCGTGCATGCAGGGGAAGGCAAGATGGGTGCTTGCATCAATGTGCATGATTTTGGAAAGGTGTCAGTGAGATGTAATGATGTATACAATTGTCCACATTTAGAAAAGTAGTGTGGATGTGATTGTTCATTGTTTGAGTCAATCACAGTTGGCAGCCCTCATTACCTGTGGTGGACTGACTAAACCCATGGACAGCTGTCCAAAGCTTCCTGGCTGTCCTTGATGTTTGAAAGTATGTGCAGCATGTCCACCCCCCCGAGGCACACGGTTAGGGCTGAGAAATATGTGTACCTAGGTGCGATGATCCCAGTGTAGAAGACAGACATGTCATTCAAACATTCATGTTGTAGGAAGTTGGCTCTGTATGTGCTATTTCAAAGTAAGGAATAGCATGCACAGAGTCCAAGGGTTCCCCTTAGAGGTAAGATAGTGGCAAAAAGAGATAATACTAATGCTCTATTTTGTGGTAGTGTGGTCGAGCAGTAGGCTTATCCAAGGAGTAGTGTTAAGCATTTGTTGTACATACACATAGACAATAAATGAGGTACACACACTCAGAGACAAATCCAGCCAATAGGTTTTTGTATAGAAAAATATATTTTCTTAGTTTATTTTAAGAACCACAGGTTCAAATTTTACATGTAATATCTCATTCGAAAGGTATTGCAGGTAAGTACTTTAGGAACTTCAAATCATCAAAATTGCATGTATACTTTTCAAGTTATTCACAAATAGCTGTTTTAAAAGTGGACACAGTGCAATTTTCACAGTTCCTAGGGGAGGTAAGTATTTGTTAGGTTAACCAGGTAAGTAAGACACTTACAGGGCTTAGTTCTTGGTCCAAGGTAGCCCACCGTTGGGGGTTCAGAGCAACCCCAAAGTCACCACACCAGCAGCTCAGGGCCGGTCAGGTGCAGAGTTCAAAGTGGTGCCCAAAACGCATAGGCTAGAATGGAGAGAAGGGGGTGCCCCGGTTCCGGTCTGCTTGCAGGTAAGTACCCGCGTCTTCGGAGGGCAGACCAGGGGGGTTTTGTAGGGCACCGGGGGGGACACAAGTCCACACAGAAATTTCACCCTCAGCGGCGCGGGGCGGCCGGGTGCAGTGTAGAAACAAGCGTCGGGTTCGCAATGTTAGTCTATGAGAGATCTCAGGATCTCTTCAGCGCTGCAGGCAGGCAAGGGGGGGATTCCTCGGGGAAACCTCCACTTGGGCAAGGGAGAGGGACTCCTGGGGGTCACTTCTCCAGTGAAAGTCCGGTCCTTCAGGTCCTGGGGGCTGCGGGTGCAGGGTCTCTCCCAGGCGTCGGGACTTTAGGTTCAAAGAGTCGCGGTCAGGGGAAGCCTCGGGATTCCCTCTGCAGGCGGCGCTGTGGGGGCTCAGGGGGGACAGGTTTTGGTACTCACAGTATCAGAGTAGTCCTGGGGTCCCTCCTGAGGTGTTGGATCGCCACCAGCCGAGTCGGGGTCGCCGGGTGCAGTGTTGCAAGTCTCACGCTTCTTGCGGGAAGCTTGCAGGGTTCTTTAAAGCTGCTGGAAACAAAGTTGCAGCTTTTCTTGGAGCAGGTCCGCTGTCCTCGGGAGTTTCTTGTCTTTTCGAAGCAGGGGCAGTCCTCAGAGGATGTCGAGGTCGCTGGTCCCTTTGGAAGGCGTCGCTGGAGCAGGATCTTTGGAAGGCAGGAGACAGGCCGGTGAGTTTCTGGAGCCAAGGCAGTTGTCGTCTTCTGGTCTTCCGCTGCAGGGGTTTTCAGCTGGGCAGTCCTTCTTCTTGTAGTTGCAGGAATCTAATTTTCTAGGGTTCAGGGTAGCCCTTAAATACTAAATTTAAGGGCGTGTTTAGGTCTGGGGGGTTAGTAGCCAATGGCTACTAGCCCTGAGGGTGGGTACACCCTCTTTGTGCCTCCTCCCAAGGGGAGGGGGTCACAATCCTAACCCTATTGGGGGAATCCTCCATCTGCAAGATGGAGGATTTCTAAAAGTTAGAGTCACTTCAGCTCAGGACACCTTAGGGGCTGTCCTGACTGGCCAGTGACTCCTCCTTGTTGCTTTCTTTGTTCCCTCCAGCCTTGCCGCCAAAAGTGGGGGCCGTGGCCGGAGGGGGCGGGCAACTCCACTAAGCTGGAGTGCCCTGCTGGGCTGTGACAAAGGGGTGAGCCTTTGAGGCTCACCGCCAGGTGTCACAGCTCCTGCCTGGGGGAGGTGTTAGCATCTCCACCCAGTGCAGGCTTTGTTACTGGCCTCAGAGTGACAAAGGCACTCTCCCCATGGGGCCAGCAACATGTCTCTAGTGTGGCAGGCTGCTGGAACCAGTCAGCCTACACAGCTAGTTGGTTAAGTTTCAGGGGGCACCTCTAAGGTGCCCTCTGTGGTGTATTTTACAATAAAATGTACACTGGCATCAGTGTGCATTTATTGTGCTGAGAAGTTTGATACCAAACTTCCCAGTTTTCAGTGTAGCCATTATGGTGCTGTGGAGTTCGTGTTTGACAGACTCCCAGACCATATACTCTTATGGCTACCCTGCACTTACAATGTCTAAGGTTTTGTGTAGACACTGTAGGGGCACAGTGCTCATGCACTGGTACCCTCACCTATGGTATAGTGCACCCTGCCTTAGGGCTGTAAGGCCTGCTAGAGGGGTGTCTTACCTATACTGCATAGGCAGTGAGAGGCTGGCATGGCACCCTGAGGGGAGTGCCATGTCGACTTACTCATTTTGTTCTCACTAGCACACACAGGCTTGTAAGCAGTGTGTCTGTGCTGAGTGAGGGGTCTCTAGGGTGGCATAAGACATGCTGCAGCCCTTAGAGACCTTTCTTGGCATCAGGGCCCTTGGTACTAGAAGTACCAGTTACAAGGGACTTATCTGAATGCCAGGGTGTGCCAATTGTGGATACAATGGTACATTTTAGGTGAAGGAACACTGGTGCTGGGGCCTGGTTAGCAGGGTCCCAGCACACTTCTCAGTCAAGTCAGCATCAGTATCAGGCAAAAAGTGGGGGGTAACTGCAACAGGGAGCCATTTCTTTACACAAGCCCCCCCCAGCCCACAGGCCAGGAGACTCAGCCCAAGCTGGGAGAGTCTTCCTAGTCTGTCAGGCGAGGAAGAGTAGGAGAAATAGGCTGGTTAGTTGCAGGGCCTACTCTGCCTTACATCCTTCTGTTCAGGTCATTCCCTTTGGGGAACTGACCTACTTCCACAGTGATAGGACCTAGTCTGAATTGCCTCTTGTCTGCCTCTTCAATGTCTCCACCCATTCTTTCTATTTTGGTCTTAGAGGTGTCCACCTCTGCTAACCTTATCTTGGCCAGGGTCACCCCTAGCTTACCCAGAGAGGTTACCCAGAGCTGGAGTAACCCCACCATGACCAATAGGGTCAGGGGGCCTAACTTGCTATTTGGCATGGGGTCAGACCACCATGCTAAGGATAGTGCAGCCATAAAGGCTAACACCCAGCAGAGGCCACTGACAGCTGTCAGTGCCCAGAACCACACCTTTAGCTCTTCACCTAAAAGGGAAGGGGCTAAGTTACAGGCCTCTTTGGGTTCAGGTTGCCTGTCTGCTGTATTAGAGTGGGGGGTTACCACATCTTGTAGTAAACACCCTTCTTCCACTCTTTCTTCTGTTAGCTGAGGAGCCACCCACTCAGGTTTAACAGTTGCCTGTCTAGCCAGGACTTCTTGTGGGTCAGGTTGGACTTTATCAGGGCCATTTTTGGAGTTCTCCCCTACTGGAGCAGAATCTCCTTGGCTTGCTGTAACCTTGGCTAAAGGTTGTCCACCCTTCCTACTCTGTTTTCTTTTCTTCTTCTTCTGGGGCCTGCTTGCATTTACTGCAGAGGCAGGACTTCCAGAATCCTTGGGAGAGGACTGGCACTGGACCAGTTCCTCTCTTGGGCTCTGACTAACCTCTGGGTAGTCATTTCCAAGGAGACAATCAAGGGGGAGGTCTGTACTGACTACTACCCTTCTCCAGCTAAGAGTGCCACCCACTTCTATGGGCACTAAAGCCACAGGCCTCTTAGTGACCCTGTCTAGGCTAACTCTTACCCTGGCAGTCTCACCTGGGATGTACTGGTTTGAGAGCACCAGCCTGTCATGCACAATAGTGTGACTGGCACAAGTGTCTCTCAGGGCAGTGGTTGGGATTCCATTCACCAGTAGGTGGTGGAAGTGTCTACTTCCCTCTGGAATCTCCAACTCACCTGTTGGGCCCTGTTTCCAGTTGAAGGCTATGAAGACCTCCTCATCTGAGGAGTCATCTCCCATGGCTACACTGGTTACCCCTGGAATTTTGTTCTGGGGTTTGTTTTTGGGACAAGAAGTGTCCTTGGTGTGGTGCCCAGACTGTTTACAGTTGTGGCACCATGCCTTAGTGGCATCCCAGTTCTTACCCTGGTACCCACCTTTGTTTTGGGTTGTGTCTTGGGGCCCACCCACCTGTTCTGGTTTTTGGGGGCCTACAGAGGACTCTTTTTCTTTGTTTCTAGTGTCACCCACTTTCTCCTGGGGAGTTTTTGTAACCCCTTTCTTTTGGTCACCCCCAGTGGAAGTTTTGGTTACCCTAGTCTTGACCCAGTGGTCTGCCTTCTTTCCCAATTCTTGGGGAGAAATTGGACCTAGGTCTACCAGATACTGATGCAACTTTTCATTGAAGCAGTTACTTAAAATGTGTTCTTTCATAAACAAATTATAAAGCCCAACATAGTCACACACTTCATTTCCAGTTAACCAGCCATCTAGTGTTTTTACTGAGTAGTCTACAAAATCAACCCAGGTCTGGCTCGAGGATTTTTGAGCCCCCCTGAATCTAATTCTATACTCCTCAGTGGAGAATCCAAAGCCCTCAATCAGGGTACCCTTCATGAGGTCATAAGATTCTGCATCTTTTCCAGAGAGTGTGAGGAGTCTATCCCTACACTTTCCAGTGAACATTTCCCAAAGGAGAGCACCCCAGTGAGATCTGTTCACTTTTCTGGTTACACAAGCCCTCTCAAAAGCTGTGAACCATTTGGTGATGTCATCACCATCTTCATATTTTGTTACAATCCCTTTGGGGATTTTTAGGATGTCAGGAGAATCTCTGACCCTATTTAAGTTGCTGCCACCATTGATGGGACCTAGGCCCATCTCTTTTCTTTCCCTTTCTATGGCTAGGAGCTGCTTTTCCAAAGCCAATCTTTTGACCATCCTGGCTAACAGGGGGTCATCTTCACTGAGAGCATCCTCAGTGATTTCAGAAATGCTGGACCCTCCTGTGAGGGAAGCAACATTTCTGACTATCATTTTTGGAGACAGGGCTTGAGAGGCCCTGGTCTCCCTATTTAGGACTGGAAGGGGGGAATTGCCCTCCAAGTCACTAATTTCTTCCTCTGTGAAGTCATCCTCAGAGGGGTTGGCTTTTTCAAACTCTGCCAACAGCTCCTGGAGCTGGATTTTGGTAGGTCTGGAGCCAATGGTTATTTTTTTTATATTACAGAGAGACCTTAGCTCCCTCATCTTAAGATGGAGGTAAGGTGTGGTGTCGAGTTCCACCACATTCATCTCTGTATCAGACATTATTTTGCTAAAAGTTGGAAGACTTTTAAAAGAATCTATAACTGTTTCTAGAATCTAATTTCAAACTTTTAACAACCTTTTTAAACTCTAAAAAGACAATGCTAAACAGGGACTTAACAAACAAGGCCCTAGCAGGACTTTTAAGAATATAGAAAACTTTCAAATTGCAAAAATGAATTTCTAATGACAATTTTGGAATTTGTCGTGTGATCAGGTATTGGCTGAGTAGTCCAGCAAATGCAAAGTCTTGTACCCCACCGCTGATCCACCAATGTAGGAAGTTGGCTCTGTATGTGCTATTTCAAAGTAAGGAATAGCATGCACAGAGTCCAAGGGTTCCCCTTAGAGGTAAGATAGTGGCAAAAAGAGATAATACTAATGCTCTATTTTGTGGTAGTGTGGTCGAGCAGTAGGCT
Source organism: Pleurodeles waltl (assembly GCF_031143425.1). Taxonomy (NCBI): domain Eukaryota; kingdom Metazoa; phylum Chordata; class Amphibia; order Caudata; family Salamandridae; genus Pleurodeles; species Pleurodeles waltl. The sequence goes on along the minus strand of NC_090448.1, from coordinate 563,197,916 downwards.
TATCCAAGGAGTAGTGTTAAGCATTTGTTGTACATACACATAGACAATAAATGAGGTACACACACTCAGAGACAAATCCAGCCAATAGGTTTTTGTATAGAAAAATATCTTTTCTTAGTTTATTTTAAGAACCACAGGTTCAAATTTTACATGTAATATCTCATTCGAAAGGTATTGCAGGTAAGTACTTTAGGAACTTCAAATCATCAAAATTGCATGTATACTTTTCAAGTTATTCACAAATAGCTGTTTTAAAAGTGGACACTTAGTGCAATTTTCACAGTTCCTAGGGGAGGTAAGTATTTGTTAGGTTAACCAGGTAAGTAAGACACTTACAGGGCTTAGTTCTTGGTCCAAGGTAGCCCACCGTTGGGGGTTCAGAGCAACCCCAAAGTCACCACACCAGCAGCTCAGGGCCGGTCAGGTGCAGAGTTCAAAGTGGTGCCCAAAACGCATAGGCTAGAATGGAGAGAAGGGGGTGCCCCGGTTCCGGTCTGCTTGCAGGTAAGTACCCGCGTCTTCGGAGGGCAGACCAGGGGGGTTTTGTAGGGCACCGGGGGGGACACAAGTCCACACAGAAATTTCACCCTCAGCGGCGCGGGGGCGGCCGGGTGCAGTGTAGAAACAAGCGTCGGGTTCGCAATGTTAGTCTATGAGAGATCTCGGGATCTCTTCAGCGCTGCAGGCAGGCAAGGGGGGGATTCCTCGGGGAAACCTCCACTTGGGCAAGGGAGAGGGACTCCTGGGGGTCACTTCTCCAGTGAAAGTCCGGTCCTTCAGGTCCTGGGGGCTGCGGGTGCAGGGTCTCTCCCAGGCGTCGGGACTTTAGGTTCAAAGAGTCGCGGTCAGGGGAAGCCTCGGGATTCCCTCTGCAGGCGGCGCTGTGGGGGCTCAGGGGGGACAGGTTTTGGTACTCACAGTATCAGAGTAGTCCTGGGGTCCCTCCTGAGGTGTTGGATCGCCACCAGCCGAGTCGGGGTCGCCGGGTGCAGTGTTGCAAGTCTCACGCTTCTTGCGGGGAGCTTGCAGGGTTCTTTAAAGCTGCTGGAAACAAAGTTGCAGCTTTTCTTGGAGCAGGTCCGCTGTCCTCGGGAGTTTCTTGTCTTTTCGAAGCAGGGGCAGTTCTCAGAGGATGTCGAGGTCGCTGGTCCCTTTGGAAGGCGTCGCTGGAGCAGGATCTTTGGAAGGCAGGAGACAGGCCGGTGAGTTTCTGGAGCCAAGGCAGTTGTCGTCTTCTGGTCTTCCGCTGCAGGGGTTTTCAGCTGGGCAGTCCTTCTTCTTGTAGTTGCAGGAATCTAATTTTCTAGGGTTCAGGGTAGCCCTTAAATACTAAATTTAAGGGCGTGTTTAGGTCTGGGGGGTTAGTAGCCAATGGCTACTAGCCCTGAGGGTGGGTACACCCTCTTTGTGCCTCCTCCCAAGGGGAGGGGGTCACAATCCTAACCCTATTGGGGGATTCCTCCATCTGCAAGATGGAGGATTTCTAAAAGTTAGAGTCACTTCAGCTCAGGACACCTTAGGGGCTGTCCTGACTGGCCAGTGACTCCTCCTTGTTGCTTTCTTTGTTCCCTCCAGCCTTGCCGCCAAAAGTGGGGGCCGTGGCCGGAGGGGGCGGGCAACTCCACTAAGCTGGAGTGCCCTGCTGGGCTGTGACAAAGGGGTGAGCCTTTGAGGCTCACCGCCAGGTGTCACAGCTCCTGCCTGGGGGAGGTGTTAGCATCTCCACCCAGTGCAGGCTTTGTTACTGGCCTCAGAGTGACAAAGGCACTCTCCCCATGGGGCCAGCAACATGTCTCTAGTGTGGCAGGCTGCTGGAACCAGTCAGCCTACACAGCTAGTTGGTTAAGTTTCAGGGGGCACCTCTAAGGTGCCCTCTGTGGTGTATTTTACAATAAAATGTACACTGGCATCAGTGTGCATTTATTGTGCTGAGAAGTTTGATACCAAACTTCCCAGTTTTCAGTGTAGCCATTATGGTGCTGTGGAGTTCGTGTTTGACAGACTCCCAGACCATATACTCTTATGGCTACCCTGCACTTACAATGTCTAAGGTTTTGTGTAGACACTGTAGGGGCACAGTGCACATGCACTGGTACCCTCACCTATGGTATAGTGCACCCTGCCTTAGGGCTGTAAGGCCTGCTAGAGGGGTGTCTTACCTATACTGCATAGGCAGTGAGAGGCTGGCATGGCACCCTGAGGGGAGTGCCATGTCGACTTACTCATTTTGTTCTCACTAGCACACACAGGCTTGTAAGCAGTGTGTCTGTGCTGAGTGAGGGGTCTCTAGGGTGGCATAAGACATGCTGCAGCCCTTAGAGACCTTTCTTGGCATCAGGGCCCTTGGTACTAGAAGTACCAGTTACAAGGGACTTATCTGAATGCCAGGGTGTGCCAATTGTGGATACAATGGTACATTTTAGGTGAAGGAACACTGGTGCTGGGGCCTGGTTAGCAGGGTCCCAGCACACTTCTCAGTCAAGTCAGCATCAGTATCAGGCAAAAAGTGGGGGGTAACTGCAACAGGGAGCCATTTCTTTACACATGTGTTCCAAACTACAATGCCCCCTCATGATTACCAACTGCATACCATCCAGCCAGTTCCACTTACAAATCACAGGTCTTGTGGGCCTTGATTGTCATCCAGAAGATAGTCATTAGTTGGCCTGGTACATGTGGAGTACTTGCAGCATTTGTTATGTGACTAATATCAGTACAAATATGCACAGATCATTTAATTAAGTAGACACCTTGTTGTGCATTGCTGTGCTGTTAGATAGCAGATGTGTAGGCTGCGTTGGCATGTCATTCCTCAGGGACATTCTATCATCTGTACTGTGATTCGGACTGTATGTGCTATTTTTTATGAAGTGTTAGAATATCATCAGTAGATGTATCACACAATGATTTCACTAATGTTTGGCTTTCTCTATTTTTACAGCTGGCAACATGAATGCCCAGGAGATAAGGGTATTCCAGAGGCGGGCAGTGCGTTACCGCCACATTCTAGATGTGGAGTCTGGGTTCCGCAATATGGCATGTTGTTATCGCCATGAGAGAGCCACAGGGGTATGGAGGGCATTTGCCCAAGAGGGGCCAGCATTGCCCACAACAGCCACCACCACCACAACTCAGACCACAGTGGCCCGAGGATGACAGCCACTATAGCAGGTCCCTCAACTTTATCTGCTCCAGGCCCACAAGCAGCACCTCCTGCACCTCCCCCTCCAACCATGGCACCGGCACCAGCAATGGCATCCACAAGTGGACACAGACAACACCAGCTGCTGTGATAGACAATCTTGAATTTTAGACACTGAAACGTGACATGCAACGAATGTTGCGCAGCATGGACAGGCTGCAGCAGAAGGTGTCCAGCAATAGCAGGAGACTGCGGGGTATCAAAAAGATCCTGCGGAGGGCCAATTTGTAAATGATGGATCTTCACCCATGATTCCCTCCTCTCCCTCCTCTTTCCTCATTCTTATCTTTAGTGGGTTTAGGGGGCTTAGTGTTAGGTTATCGTAGGCTGTTAGTTTAGTTAGTATAAGTGGGTTGGGTGTGGAGGGGGTTATATTATTACATTTGTTTTGTGGGTGGGTGGGTGGGGGATGATGTTGGGGTTTATGTTTATAAAACAAAATACAAAAAAAACAAAAAATTAATAAAAAAAATATCAAAAAATATATATCTTTGTTTAGGATAAGTTAGTATGTGTTTAGGTTAGTATATGTTGTCCTACATGTGTCCTGTCATACAAGGGGGTTGGGGGGATTGATGTTTAGAGTGTTTAGTTGAATGTGATAAGTAAGTTTAGCTTAGGGTAGTTAGGGCCAGTTGTGGGTAATGTATGGTTAGGATAGGTTAGGTTAGTTAAGGTGTTTCCCCTAGTTTAAGTTTCCTTTATTACTGTAAAATAAAGTTTTAGGTACTCCTTTACAGTATGTGCCATATGCTTGGGGATCAGGGCCTTGGCATGGGTGTACAATGCCAATTTAGTATTTGCATTTGTGTTCCATCCTGAATCAGAATCCCATTATTGACATGGTTACTCCCACTTCCAAATGACCTGTCACATTGGCAGCTACAACAAAGCTACTTCTCTATGCATCTGCCATCCATTGCACCCACCACTCAAGGTTACTATGGTTCCCAATGTGTTGTAAAGTTTGGTGTGTTTTTAAATCTGTCATTGTTTGAGTCCTGAATTGGAATCTTGGGCACTGTGGGACGTCCGCCTGCAGCCTGATGTTCATGTGAACCCTTATAAGCTGATTGATGGTATTATCTTATGTAGTTCTGTATACATAACTCACACCTATCATTTCTTACATTGTACTCCCAGGTTAGATAATTATCCATACACTCGTACACATCCATTCCTGCTGTATGGTGTGTGTGTATGATTAAAGTTTCTAGTCAGATATCACATAATTAAAGATTGTCTTGAAGGGAATGTCGGCCACATTGAGTTCCAACTTATACATACTTTGAAGCTGACTTTTTCTGTTCTACACAGCATTATACTGTTTGTTCTCATTTCACTTCAGAAATAAGCCTAAGGAAGCACAGATGATAATAAAATCCAGACCCCAGTTCATAGTTATCAGCCCACATTCTTTCTACACTGTTGTATTGACATTCTATGGCCATTGACATGCTACATACATCACATATCTCCTACACAGTTGATGTGTCACATTACACAGAGACAACATGGTTATGTAAGTACAATTCATTTTAAAGTGCTGTAGTGCAATAAGTACATAGTCCGTGATTGTAAGTCCATTAGTGTGACGCCGTCTTTTGTGAAGCAACACTAGTGCAATGGTGAGGGACATGTCATTGGACTTGCTGTGGTGAAGTGTCATTCAGTGCAGAGGAACATGAATTGCCAATGAGGTAGTGAGAGACTATTGCAGTGCATAGTGGTAAGGTAAACAGTGTGCTGGAGAACAGTGCATGTTACCAACTGTAGCAAGACTGGCATGTTAACAAGCACAGGACCTAGGATATCAGGGCCCATGTCGCATGGACTTGTGCTACCAGGTACTCCTATGGGTGAAGGTGATCTGTTCCACGTCTTCATCTTCTGATGTATGTGTCGTCTCCTCTGCCCTTGGTGGTGGTGGGTTTGAAGGAGTAACACACACTTCAGTGTTTGAAGACGGGGAGTCAGAATTCCCGGTAGCTGCCAACTGTAGGGCTATTAAGGGCATTACTGCAGCAAGGAGGAGCTGCTGGTTCTTGAGTATAGCGGCTACATTACTGTAGTAGGCAGCCTGGTCAGCCCTGAGGGGGTCATGATTGCATTTGTGCATGCAGTGAAAGGTTTGGGATGCCAGTTGTTGTGGCAACTCCCTAACTGCTGTGGTGAAGTCCCTCACACATTGTTGTAGTCCTCGCAGGAGGGATGGTGGCGCTTGCATGGCTACTCCCTGTTCTGCAGATAACATCATGCACGTGCGCATCCCCTCAAGGCTGGCTGCCATATTTTGCATCCCCACCCGCACCTCCTTGGCCAGCTCCTGCTGTACTCCCACAACTGTCCTCTCAAAGCTGGTACCAGTGTCCTCAGAGTCCTCAGCTGTGTTGGAGCTGGCAGGTCGTACTATTGGGCTGGTGGGTAGGTCCTCTGTGATGGCTGCTGCATCTGTACTCCTCCTTGCGACTGAAGGTGGGGTCTGGAGGGCTCCCAGGACATCTTGGACGGTCTGCTGGCTAAAGTTTGTCAGCTCATCATCCATGTCATCAGGGAAGCCAGGACAGGCATATCCACAGGAGAGCCATCGTCCTCTGCAATGAGATATTGTACAATTAGTGTGTCTGTGTTGTGGCAGTTGTAATGTGACGTCACTGACTTCCTATTAGTGAGACATTGTAATCTTGGTTCCTGTTCATTGTTCCTGTCATTAATATTAGCATTCTCACAGGCCTATGCCCCACCTGCATGTCACATGTAGTGTGGGCAGTTTGGGGAATTGTCTGTGTCCCATCCTCTAGGTGTAGGGTCTGTCCAAATTATATGTTGCCACCTTCTTGTCCTACTCATTCCTCTGTCTACTTCTATTAGAATGGTGAGGCCCTGCAATGACTGTGGGCGTTCTGTTGCCACTTGCACCACACTTAACACTATGGAATTGACCCAGTCTCTGATATTTCACAAACACCTATACGTTGCTGAGACCAAGCGCATACTATGTATTGCACTGGCATGGCACGATACAGGTGTCAGCATTGGTACTGTGTAATGTTGATGTTGGGGAATGTGTGCTACATTGGATTGCAATGATGGGCCTGGCAGTGTTCCATTTCCTCTTATGACTGTGCGGGTGTGTTTAAATAGCTAGCCACATATGTCCTCCCCCTCAATGCTGTTGTCTTAGCAGTATGACAGTTGGGATGTTGCAAGGTGGCATTGCAGCTATTGAAACACAGGCACGGGGTGGACCCTGGAATGGGCAGCATGGGTATGACATTACTGCTGTGTAAGTAACAATACCTGATGTTTATAGCGCCTATTGACATAAGCATTTGACAGGATTTATACTTTGTGAGGAATTACAGGGGATTGATAACGTTGTCATCCTGAACTCTCTATTTGGGTGTGTTTGATCCATGGGCACTTAACTGCCACTACTTACTTGACCTGCACACACAGCACAGGTGGTAGTGGCAACTGTTGTCAATGGTAAATACCACTTGCGGCTATGGCGTAAGACTGGAAATTGAGCCCTAGTTCATGTTGTGACAATACCAGCTGTCGTGTGACAGCAGGCCAGTTTTACATAGTACCCTGCACTCCTGGAATGGCTTTGCCTTTCCAACAGCCTTGGCATGGCAGAGTACCCCCCCATGCAAAGGTTGTTGGTGTAGTGTTGTGCTGTGCCCCCGGTTTCCCCTGCACAGCCCATGCAACCGTGCCGTGCCCCTTTGCCATTTCCACTGCCTGAATTTCAGGGCTGACATGCATTGTGTGGTGGTATTTCCCCCCCTCCTGCTCACAGTCAACATTTAGGCATTTTTGTCCCCCATGCAACTTTCCCTGCATCTGTGTTGTTTTCTGGTAGTCTGCGCTGTCCTGTCCTTGAATCCCTGTGACAATCTCCTCTGGGATGACGGCTGCCACCATCTCCTCCATGTGGTCCAGGGCCTCCTGCGGTGCTGGACTTTCACCTCCAGTCTGCAGTGCTGCCTTCGTGTTCCTTGCCATCTTTTCCTTGGTCCTGCGCTTCCAGCCATGCCAGCGTTTCTTGCACTCAGTGACTGTTCTCTGTACTTCTGCCACACTGTTTATCTTGTCCACAATTTGTTGCCAAATTGCCTCTCTCCTCTCAATTGGCAATTTTGAGGTGACAAAAAGTTGATGCTGGTGTTCCGTCACCTCTTTCACCATTATTTCATGCTCCTCTGCACAGAAACAACACTTCCTTTTCTTCTTCTCCCTCTCCTGGGTCTTGTCTGGTCCTCCTGGCTAGGTCCTGGCTTCTGGGATCCATTTTGGGGCTCCTCAGCACATTTTGCTGTGTTTGCGCTGCTTTTTGATGCAATTGCGGGGAAAAATGCTACCTACCGGTTTGCAACGTCGTAAACCGGATTAAAGTAATTTTTGCCGTATTAACGCTGTTTGCTTTACGACGTTGCACAATGGTTAGAGTAAATAAAATGACTCTAACCCTGTGGTTTGCGCCACGGAGCGTCAAAGTATAAATTTGACTCCCGGGTGGTGCAAAGAAATAGCGTTAGCTGGTATTAAAATTGTTGACCCAAAACTGTGTCAGCGCAGTTTTGAGTCAAAAAGTATAAATATGGGCCTTGGTTTGACAAACCCAATATGCCCCATGCAAAAACTATCATCACTGATCTGATCACACTGAACCCACATCAGATCATACACAGTCGCACACACATAGCTTGACAAATTCTAGATGTCATTTTTGTAAATCCAGAACTACTTACCTTTCAAAGGATTACTTCGGTCACATGGTCAGGCTACCATTTGGTAGCTTTCCAACATAAAAAAACCCACAACACTCCCAAGACCGTCTTACATGCATCCACCTATCGACCTTGGAACAAACTCAATTTTGAATACTTTGAAACATAACTAGTAGCCAACACAGAGCTAGACACAATAAATTCTGTTCTAAAATGGTTGGGTGGCTACTGGAAGCTTTCAATATCCTAATACCACTAAGAACAACAAAACAGGACAACAGAACACAAGCACCTTGAAGAAATACAGAACTAAAATAGATCAAACTATAAATCAGAAAGCTGTAATGAATCTGGCTCAAAACAAACACCAATCATGCCAAACTTTACAGACACAAACCTAACAGAATATACAAATCAACAATCAAAAAAGAACAGCTAAAAAAGTACTAATTAGACAGAATTCAAATGCTAAATCTGCAATAAAGAAATGTATAAAATTCTCAACAAATTTTGTAAGCCTAACTGCACAGAAGGAATTCATCCCATTACTCAAGAGTTCCCAGCCAAACTGGCAAACCATTACACAACCAAAGGAGACACATTGGACTCCTATTTAAAACAAAGGAAAATCATCAGCACAGACCCATTTTAAATATCCCCTCCAACAGTCGACTAACCTAGCCTCTGCATTCTTTTGAACAAATATCAGAAAGTGAATTTATGGATCTGGTCAAAGCAAGCAGGCCTTCTGGCTGCCCTTATGAGCCTTGTCGACCACCCATTTCCAAGAACATTCTTTTATCTACCTCTGCTGCTACAGAAGAATCATCAATAATTCTTTACCAACAGGAATCTTTCCAGAAGACCTAAAAAAAAGGCATACATGTGCCCATTATTAACGAAAAAAACCTGGAACCACATGACTCCAAAACTACAAATGGACCTTTTCTGGGCAAACTGATAAAAAGAGCAGCATTTGCCCAGATTTCACAATTCATTAAAGATAACTCAATACTTCCGGGCTACCAAACTGGATTCCGCACTGGAAGCAGCACTGAATTTACCCTCATTACCATCTGGTATGACTTTAAAAACACAGTAGACTGCAATGGAGTTGCTACACTACTTCTCTTGGGCCTCTGAGCTGCCTTTGACACAGTTGCCCATGACACCCTAATACAAAGACTCTATGATGCCAGCATAGAACTGCTCTCAACTGGATCACATCCTAACTTTGAAACAGAACAAATGTCATCCATACTCTTCCTTTCTCATCCAAATAGTACTTGACAAAAGCAGGGGTCCCGCAAGGCTCAATCATCTCACCTATGCTTTTCAACATATTCATGAAGTCATTACCAGCAATGATCAATGAATTTCAGTTCACATGCTGTAACAATGCAGATGACACACAAATACTCCTTAAACTGGAAAGCCCCAAAGAAGTTGGAAACACAAATTTTCAATTGTTTCAGAGCCATTGATCAGTGGAAGACATGGAACCATCTCAAACTGAATGTTTCCAAAACAGAAATACTCACTTGTGTCAATTTTTACCCACTCTGCGCCTGGCCAGACAATCTGGGACCAACTCCTAAAGTATCTAAGGAAGTAAGAAAGCTTGGAAGTGCCATGGACCCCCATGTTAACAATGAATGCCCAAGTGGAGAGATTACCAAGATCAAGCTTCATCACCATGAAAACTCTGCGGCTCAACTTCTCCCAACTGGGATTTCCACCCAAGGTCCAGGCTACTATCTCTCTTGTACTGTCTAAACTGGATTATGCCAATGGCCTCTACCATGGATCATCTGTGCCTACTATGAAAAGACTGCAATGGATTCAGAACTCTGCTGCCAGATTACTCCTACATATATAGCCCCAAGCCCACCTCTCCCCTGTCTTGAGAGGCCCCACATTGGTTACTGTTTGCCAGAAAATCCACCTTCAAGCTGCTTTGCATCACCCACAAAGCAATACATGGAACAATGGAACAGGACTGATTTTCAACAGGAAATAAAATCCCAAAGTGCATTCAACAAAAGAACTTCCGCTTAAGATTGGCACCTCGCCTCAAAACCCCACCCTACAAGAAAAAGACAATAGGTGGTAAATCTTTCTCTGTTCAAGCAACAAAACTACGGAATTCTTTACCCCCAAATATAAGATCCACAGACTTAGCTTCAGAAGACTACTCAAGAGTTGGCTCTTTCCTACAAAACCACCATACTCAAACTGCAATGTACTGCCTATCCCTGTGTATGTAAACCTTTATAATCTGATTATATGGATATATCTAGACATGTGTATTGCTTTGAACAAATATGTATAATACCTATATTTTTATCTCCTAAAATATATGCATACTAGCATGCTTAACAAATGTATATATTACTTACAGTTTTTTATATATATATATATATATATATATATGTATATATATATATATAAATATATACAGTTATATATATATAATTATATATATTATCCGATGCTTAACATGTTCAGAGATCATTTAATAGTTTCAATATAAGTTGTTTTGATTACATGCTAATGAGTCTCTGTTTTATTTATCTATCACAATAGGTAAATGTTATCTTAACTATTTATCTACAAACATTTCGCTATTGAACTATTGAAGAAGAGATAAAACAATAATGTTATAAAAAGTAGACAAATAAATTACCTTCAAATACCGCAACACTTGAAAGTCTGTGTTTATACAATACAACTTTACATCTCAATATATTATCTTCCTTATACATATAGTTCCTTTCTATGTAATCATGTATCTATATATTTATTACATTAGCCCTACTGTACAAGAGAACAAAATGACTCTCTCAATGCAGTACTCTGTCTAAACCTAAAGCTCTCTCAATCTACCTTCTATCTCCACTCTCTGACTCATCCCAAACCTCATTCTACTACTAAGATCTTCAAAATATCCCCTCCCAGATACTTCCCTCCTCTATCTCTCTTGGCTGACCCATAACCTCAGTTTACTACTATGATCTCCCAAACAACCCTACAAAATTTTCCCTCATAGACCTCTCCTTTGACTCATCCCATATATCATTTTACTACTACCATCTCCCTAATCTCTTTATCTACAGACTCTTCTTCCTCCAGCTCTCCTTTAATCATCCCAAACCTCACCTTACTACTATGATCTCCCAGCTAACACTTTCTGGATTCTTCCGTCTTCTATCCTTCCATTATTCTATTCAATCCAACTAACAGACTCACATGTCCACCTCTCATATTAAATCATATTTAACTATACAAAAACTAATACTATACTTATATTTCACTAATCCACCACTCATTATTTGGGGTTCCAGAGTAGTGTGCAACTCGCCGAAAAGAGCTTGGACAATTACAATAGTGTGTCGAGTTGGGGATAAAGGGAAAATGTAATAATCCTTAAAAAATGAATGCCGGTGTGAGCCTATGGCCGGCAGGGGGTGCAGGGAAAATGGAACAATTCTTAAAAAAGGGAATGCCTAGTGCCTATGGCACTATGTGGTGCAGTGGAAAATTACATAATGCTTAAGAAATTAATGTTGGTGTGTGCCTATGGCAGGCAGAGGGTGCAGGGGAAAATAGCATAATCCTTTAAAAGAAGATGCTGGTGCGCGCCTATGGCAGGTGGGGGAATGCAGGGGAAAATGACATAATGCTTAAAAAAAAAATGTTGTTGTGCACCTTTGGCAGCCAGGAGGTGCAGGGAAAAATGTAATAATCCTTAAAAAATGAATGCTGGTGTGTGCATATGGCAGACAGAGGGGTACAGGGAAAATGATGCAATCCTTACAAAATGAATGCTGATATACATCTATGGCCTAAGAGAAGAAGGCCTATGGCGGTGGTGGGTGGAGGGAAAATATAAAAAACAACTTGCTGGCGTATCACTAGGGACTATGAGAAACCCATTGGGAGGCAAGGAGGTGCAGTGAACAATGGGAAAATACATATAGGTGGTCATTCTAACCCTGGCGGTAAAAACCGCCAGGGCGAATGACCGCGGGAACACCGCCGACAGGCCGGCGGTGCTCCCAAGGGCATTCCGACCGCGGCGGTAAAGCCGCAGTCGGACCGGCAACACTGGCGGTCTCCCGCCAGTGTACCGCCGCCCTTTGGAATCCTCCAAGGCGGCGCAGCTAGCTACGCCGCCGAGGGGATTCCGACCCCCCCTACCGCCATCCAGTTCCCGGCGGTCCGCCCGCCGGGAACCGGATGGCGGTAGGGGGGGTCGCGGGGCCCCTGGGGGCCCCTGCAGTGCCCATGCCACTGGCATGGGCACTGCAGGGGCCCCCGTAAGAGGGCCCCTACAAGTATTTCACTGTCTGCTTGGCAGACAGTGAAATACGCGACGGGTGCAACAGCACCCGTCGCACCTTCCCACTCCGCCGGCTCGATTACGAGCCGGCATCCTCGTGGGAAGGGAGTTTTTCCCTGGGCTGGCGGGCGGTCTTTTGGCGACCGCCCGCCAGCCCAGGGAAAAACTTAGAATACCCTCCGCGGTCTTTCGACCGCGGAGTGGTATTTTGGAGGGGGGAAGTCTGGCGGGCGGCCTCCGCCGCCCGCCAGACTCAGAATGACCCCCATAATGTTATAAACAATGTTCATACATATACTACAATGAGCCTAAAGTGCATTAAACTGATGCCAGGTTAAAAAAGTAAAAGCATGAAAAGAAATGGCATAGACCTCTTCTATCGATTTCCCTAGAAAATGGTTTGAAAACTGGAAAATAAGGATTAATACATAAGGCGGCTGGCTGAAAATGGCCGATGGCCGCATGGTGAAACAACAACAGAAGGCAAGGAGGCATGGGCAACAAACAACACATGCAGGTCCATGGCAAAAGCACACTGACTGGCTTCACAAAATGGCCGCCTGTCCCATGGTCGAACAACAATAGTGAGCAAGGAGGCATGGCAAGCAAAGAACACATGCAGGCCTATGGCAAAAGCACATTGACTGGCTGCACAAAATGGTCGCGGACCACATGGTCAAACAACAATACCAAGCAAGGAGGCATGGGCTACGAAAAACACATGCAGGCCTACAGCAAAAGCACACTGTCTGGCTGCACAAAATGGCCAACCACAATATGGTTAAACAACAAGCAAGGAGGCATGGACAACAACGACATCTACAGGCCTATGGATGGACACTTACTACACAAAATGGCCAATGGCCACACAGAACAAAGAACAAAGACAATGGTGGCCTATGACAAAGACACACACTAGCCAGCCGATGGGGGCATGGTAAACAATGAAGAAAACACTACAATTAACCGCACTGCTAAAAACAAAAATTAAGTGAACCGTAAAAAGTTTTTCTACAACAAACACCCTCCCAAGGCATGATATTACCCCACCAAAATGCACTTTTTGCAGAAAAAAAAGTGAAATTTTTCTTTTAATCCAGTTCCATCCTTAACCTAACTCATAGATGTTTTGAAACAACATATACCACAGAAACAGTTGTTTCATAGACCCAATGATTACTACTGGCTGGATGGCCCACGGGCAGACTAGGCCACATTATAAAATAAATGAATAGTGCAAAGTGAACAAACATGGAGACAATGTACTTAACTGTGCATCCTTTTTCCCTTATAACCAATAAAAAAAAGGATTGACTTAAAATATACTAGCCCACCCCACTGCAACTCCAGGCTACTCACCACAATCAAATTTTAAAATTTAATAAAAGTGCAAATAAATATACTTGTGCATGGCCTCTATCAAACAACACCCTTATCCAAATGTTTTTGAACGTACTTGTTGTGATGTCACAAAAATTCCTTAAAATCCATTAGAATACATGCAGCAGGAATTGCAGATGAAGAGAGTATTCTTTTCCCCGTGAAATCCAAATTAAAAGTGACCAGGAGACAGACAAGGCACTGGAGTTTGCCTTCTGGGCAGGAAGAGGAAGTTTCTAGGGCACTTCCTTTCAGCTGAAAAAACAAAAAACAAATCCACACTAAAATACAAACAACACCATCCGTTCAAGTGGAATATCAACTTGAGAAGATATTTTTGAGTTTGTTTTAGGGGCCAGATGTACGTTAAATCCAGTTAGCAATTGCCATTCGCAGTTTGCGATTCGTGATTAGGAAGTTGCAAACTGCAATGTACTACAGTATGTTTCACACTGTTAATGATTCCCAAATGGGTCAGTAGGGACCTGCCCCAGTAATTTTCATGAGGCAAGTCCCAATTTGTGACCCATTGGGAATGGCGAGCACTCACAGGGATGGTGGCATGCTGGGGCAGCAGACCACCATGTCTGTGACTGCTTTTTAAATAAAGCGATTTTTTTGGGTAATGCAGCCTGTTTTCCTTAAAGGAAAATGGGATGCATTGCAAAAAGAAAACTAGTAAGTTCTCTTTTCACTTTTTAAGAGTAGACAATGGTCCGTAGGACTGCTCTTAAAAAAAATTTCACCCACATTCACAAAGGGGTCCCGACCCCTTCTCCTTTGCGAATGAGTTTCCGCCTCCTCTACAGGGTAGGTAAATATGAATGTTTTGCAACTGCATTCCAGTCGCAAACATCATACATTCCAGTACTATTCGGTATTAGAAAGGAACGCCCTAAAAACATCCTACCTAATACCGAATCGGAAAGGCAAAAGTTACTGAGTCCTATTTTGCCTTTTTTCCATGGCATAATGCATATTACCAATTGCGACTGGTAAAATGGTCCATACATCTGGTCCTTAGTTGCTTCTCGAGTAGAAACTCTACTCAAGAAGCAGCAACAGCCGCTTGTGATCGCCAGTGTCACAAAATGGTGCCAGCAGGCTCTGTGGCAACTGGATATCGCGCTAGAGGGCAGCAAGTCTCATTAGCGCTCACAAGCAAGTATTTGCAGAGCCTCACATGCCCCATCGAAAATATAATTCTGCCACGCACTGGATATTGGTATTTAACAGGAACTCCATGTTACCTGTGTAACGTGGAGTTACTGAAATTCTGCCAACTCCAAAAGGGGAATATGTGCACCCGGACTTTGTTTATATGTGAATTTATTGGTTTTTTTAAAGTTAAGATTTTGTAAAGTTGTGTCCCTATGTAATATATTGTATTTAATTTGAAGGTAAAAGTTTAAATTTATTTAGATTTTTTTTACGTAGGATTGGGCTACCATTTTGTAGGCCAAAATATTTTCTGGGTTTTTCTTTCATTATTTCTAACTAATGTAATGCTAGTTTTCTTACCTGGAAAGTAGTACTTGTAAGCAGCATATAGGTTGTATACTAACATCACGCAACATTATTGTTATCCTTGGCGGGGTTTCTCCAGTACCACTGTACTATCACAGGAGTAGTGAGGTACTCTGCAATAGTAACAAGGATTCAATAAAAAGTTGGTTTCTATTTTGGGTCATTTCTGTTGTGTCAAACAGGCCTGCTGCTGCTTCTTCTGCTTTGTTGGTGGACATTTTCCAGATATAACTGAAGAAAACTAACCTTCTGCTGCTCCAGATGCAATGGAGGAGGAAGAGGACGTCATTGCTATGGATGAGCAGGAGTTGGAGCACAGGAAACAACTGAAAGAGTCAGTGGTTTGGCAATTTTTCAGTATTCCACCAGGGGAGAAGAAAGTTAAAGCCCAGCAGGTGACTTGTGGCTTATGCAAGAAAGTTATCTCATGTGGTAGAGGACAGCAGTACTCCTTAGGGATAACCAGAATGAGAAAGCACCTGCGCTCCACGCATTTCACTTGTTTGGTGTGCGCAGAAAGAGGTGCTAATTGGTTTTGTCCCAACTGGATCTAGGATGCTCTACCTGCTGAAGTTCCTTCTATTTCTGGCGAGGTCACTGAAGTACAACCAAAATCCTGTACTTCTGTCGTACCCACCATTCCACCAGCTGGCTCATAAGTTGCAGTCAACCGGCTTCTGTAGCAGCACAACATTGTAGAGCCCTATGTGGGGACTGCACCTTACCGTCTATAATGTCAAACAACTATTGTCGCAGGAGGGAGTGATTTGAACATTCATCGCAAGCTTGTCATTGCTCATCGCTGTCCTCCCAAAAACCCATAGGTTTTTTTTCTTGTCACAGGTTTTTTGGTTCCCTGTTGGGTGTATTTTTTGCTTGATTTTTAATTGATCCCATTGTCCTACAATTTCTGGAGGGAAAAACAACCAAAAAAAACCACAAAACAAAAGCAGAAAACAAATTATTGTTAAAACTATTTTCAAATTGTTTATAATAAAGAGGAGCTGGTTGTTATCTCTAACGTTTACCTTATAGGTACTGGTAGTAATACAGAATTAAGGAAAAGGTTAGTTAAGGGTAATTCTCATAAAGTAGCTACATATGTTATATAAATTCTATTGTTCCTTTCTAAATTTGAAATGTTACTTATTTTTTAACGTAAACACAAAACATGTAATATACAATAATGAACTCACAGATAGTGAAACACATTTTTATTATTTATTGTTGTTCAGATAACCTTACCTATACCGTGAAGATGGTGTACATGTTACTGCAACTGGCAATACTATCTTCACTAATAACATCTACCAACTACTTCTAAATAATATCTAAATCTAAAGTTACGCTTTGTAATAGAAGGCTCTTTTAAGAGCCAACCTAACAGGAGCATGAGAAAATATGAAAATATATGAGTTTTAAAAAAAATATATATTTTATGGTACCGTTGTACTCTCTGGAGACCAACGAGTAAGGGTTGCAGTACTCAGTAGCTTTTAAAAAGATATTTGCACATTTCAAAACATTATTGCCTACATATCACCACACTACAGAGCTCATTAGAATTACAATTACAAGGCTCAACTTTTTTTTAAACACATTGCTAGAGTATAGTGCAAAACGCACTGAAACAGGTGTATAAAACAAGATGACTGCCTTCAGGTTTTGGAAAAGTACACATTAGCCAAACAGATAATCTCTTGTCATTGCTATGTTCTGTTGTTGTACTGCGCTACTACAACATCCACAGATATAGCTTGGTAATAATGCCTTATAACTCAACACTTATTTTCTCTACTTGACTGCACTACCCCACAGAATCATCCACATCCCTTACTGTGTAATACTGCCAAATTTCACAAAAATTCACTCTGCATGAAATACAAAAGTCTATGGAATTTGCATTAGATTTCAAACGTATTGGGACCCCACTTTTTACTTTCCACTCCCTTGACAAAACGCCACAAATGTTTCAGGACTCTGACAATGAAATGGGGACTGCAGTTCTGCAAAGTTTTGCGACAATTCCTCAAATGGGTTCAAAGTTATAAAGGGACAAAGATAAAGCACCTCTCTGTAAAAAATATTTGTATAGATATTTGCTTTTTAACAACTTTGCACCTGTTTGACGAATCTACGTGAACTTTTGCAGACTTATTGCACCTGTTACATTGGTGGAGGATTGAAAGTTTCATGGCATTTGGCCAAGGGGACCCAAAATAAGGGGTTCTCAAAACAGACTTGCACTCCAAAGCATTTTATATAAACTTTTAGTATTGGACAAAGTACGAAAATGACAGACAGCTTTTTCTGGAAGTTGGCAGGATTATACATTAAGGTGCACTAATGAACCATTTGTGAAGTACGGGTAAGTAGAGTAAGTACATTTTAACTTATAAGGCATTTTAACTTAGTGATATCTGTTGTTGCTGTATGTTCACGAAATTTCATGGTATTGTGCGGCAGCACTACAGTACATAGTGATGACAAGTCATTAGCTGATTGTATAATGACTGCCTTTACAAATGTAAAAGGCTGTCATATTGTTTTTAGGTACAATACAAAAATTACAGAGTACCTTGGTACTACCTCTGGAGTACTGGGGTACCAAAAAAAAAAAAAAGAACGCAAATTATAAATACACTGAAATATACTATAGTTTACAAATACATTGTCCTGAAGTCTATTTTCTATTTTTAACACATTTAAATATGCACAGAAAATTCTACAGAGTAGCACATTGATACCTACAAATTAAAGCGCTTATTAAAAATGAGTGAGCAGTTCTCCCTAGTCTGCTTTAAAAATAAATAGAAAATTATAACTAAAAATCTCTATCTATTGTTACTTAGGTAAAGTGACTAAAGGTAGTGTACAATAATAAAACATAATACTTAACTACATCTATGACTGTAACCCAGAACACAGTGAAAGGCAGACCGCAGAATACAGCAAAGCTGTGATAAAAACTACATGACAGCCTTTTATCTTTGGTAAACACAGCAATTAGTCAATCACATACTGACATCTCATCCTCATGTACCGCAGTATACCGCAAACTTACCACGGTATACCGCAACATAATATATTATTATGTTTTCTAAACCTTAGAATTTTAACACTACTTACACTATTTACACATACTTCCAAATATTAACATTTACATCTCAAAATGTATATTCCTGCCAAATAACTTTTACATCTGTTCACACACTTTCAAACTATGTCTGTTTCAATTAACACAATCCACTCTATGCTGCTTCACTCTGTGCCTCTTCAAATAACTACTCTACGGATTGCTATTTCACTCTATGTCACTCCACTTCAGATCACTCCACTATATGCCACTACACTGTACACTAATCCACTGTATGCCATTCCACTCCAGTCCACTCTACACCTCTCTACTCTACACTATTATACTGTATGCCACTCTGTTCAATGCCACTCCATTCTATGCCACTTTACTGTATGTCCCACCACTGTCCGATACTCCACTGCATGGGCCCCCACTCTACAACACTACACTCTACACTGTTACTGCATGCCATTCCACCCTGTACCACTTCAGTGTACACCACTTCACTGTATTCTATTCCACTGTAACCCACTACACTCTACACCACTCCACTGTACTCCACTGCAGTATATGCAGCTCCACTCTATCGTAATACACTGTGAAACACTACATTCTATGCCACGGTGCTACGTGCACTCCACTGTACGTCCTTCCACTCTACGCTTCTACAGTCTATACTATTCCACTGTACGACACTGTTCTCTACGCTACTCCACAATCCACTGAATGTCACTAAAATGAATGCCACTAAACTCAATATTCTTTCACTTTACACCACTCTGCTACTCGACTCTACTCCACTCCACTGTACGCTACTTCACTGTATGCCACTGCACTCCATGCTGTTCTATGCTACACCACTCCACTCTACGCCACTCCGCTCTCCCCACTACAATGTGTGCTATTCGACTGCATGCAACTCCACTGTAAACTGCTCCACTCTACACCAGTCCACTCCTCGCTATATGACTTTATGCCACTACACTGCACCTCACTCTACTCTATGCCAGTCCACTCTATGCCACTCCGCTCTACATCACTCCCCTCTATACTGTTCCACTGTATGCCACACCACTCTACCACACTTTACTCTATTCCACTGCAGTGCACATCATACTAGTATAAATTATTCCACTGTACGCGGCTACACTGTATGACTCTCCAGTCTATGGCACTCCAGTATACGCCACTACACTGTACACCAATCCAGTCTACACTATTACACTCTATACCACTCAACTCTAAGCCACTCCACTCAGTGCCACTCTACTATAAGTTATTCTTTTGTATGTCACTCCACTGTAAGCCACTCCATTCTACTCCACTCTACTCTACCCCACGCTACTCAACTCCACTTCACTCTATGCCACTCCACTCTACACCACTCAGCTCTATGTCACTCCATTCTATAACACATTCCACTCTACTCCACTTTACTCTACTCAACTGTATGACACTATACTGTGCAACACTACAATTTACGACACTATCCTCCACTGTACTGTAGCACACTACACTTAATTCCACTCCGCTTGAGAACAATAAATTGAACCATTAGAAAAAAATGTCAGTAAAGAAATAAAAACCAGGGAAATTCCATGGAAAACTAAAGGTTTAGGATAAGTCATAGTTAGAAAATCAATATATCTTCTTTGTATGCAAACCCTACTTAAACATTAGACATTCTAAAGTTACCGCTCCGAGTGTGGACCCAAAGATACTACTTGTAAATGCCTTTTGTGAATTCCCAAAGTCATTAACTTAGACATTTGGTCTAAGTTTAAACCAAATGTCTGTTTACGTTTTGTGAATCAGGCCCCCAACCTGTTGAAAAGATTGCTGAAAGCACCCATTAGAATTTGGTGCTTTAGTTCCCAATACAGTGCAGGTAATTTTATAAAATAGCCAGAAAATTACTGTTGATAGGGACACAGGCGCAATACTTGACATCATAGGGTACAAACAATAGTCAGTCGCCAACAACTTCAATTCAGCTTTGTCTTTCAAACCATTCTTAGGAATAATTCCTGCACCCCTCCTTATTAAAGTACTTTTCTGATGCTGGGGCCAATATGGATAAGGTCTATACATTCTGCCTTTGAGGTAGTGTGACAAGATCCAGGCGATCTTACAGGGGTTTCCAGGCAAGTTCAACCCATTAAGCAATAGCATTCTCTCAAAGAACATGTGTCTTAGCCATGATGCAATAATGCTTCTACTATAATCTATTTCACTTTTAGATAGTCTGGGGAAAGGGGGAAAGGACATTCCATGAGGGGAAGGAAAAGAATTAGTGCAAATTGAAAGACAGGGTATAACAAAAGGATGCAGGATTACACCCTCTCCCCTCACAACCTCTGTAATAGCCCCCAGGCATCCATCATTACCTGTCCCCTAGTCCCAAATATTAAATGCAGATGTGATCCTCCTCAATGTTGATGGTGTGATTTATTCTCCATTCAGCAGCATAGAGTTTAATTTAATCAACAAAACTGAAGTGTGTTGAGAGATTTAAAACCTTGGTGAAATTGAGACAGTAGCTAACAACACTGATGTAGTCAAAGGTAAGTGTTGGGTAAAGAAGCTGTAGCCAAATTATATTCATAGATCATGGGGTAGCAACATCCAAGATGGTAGCCTCTCTGGCAAATGTCCTATTAAACAGCTTCTGTCGGAGAAATGTATTATTGTCTCCCATTTAGTCAACACCTTCTGCACTTAAAAGTCTCAGTTACAATTCCTATTTCCCCCAGTTGTCATGTACAAATCATTATATCTCTATGCTTCAGCTGCCTTAATATAAACATTAAACTAATGGTGCTCAGATATATTTGAATATGAAAATGGGAGTGTCAATGTGAACACACAGGTTTCATGTTCCAGATTGCGACCAGACAGTCATGTCTACTCTATCTATAGCAAAGGACCAGTACACTTCCATGTTCCATTACTGTGAATGGCTTTTTCGTTTGCTGTCTCTAATCTCCCAAACACATTCAGGAACTTGTGAACAGAAAGGCTCGCTTGCCGTCAGACTTTCTCAGTCCAGCATTGATTGCAGATGCCAAGGTTTCAAATCCCACCTATCTTCCTCAGCCCAGCATCCACTAGGCTGCTCTACTAGTATGTTCAGTATGCAAATAGTACACACAACAAAGTGGGAATAGGTGGCTTAGCTCTATTTTTGAAAACAAAAAATATTTTGGAAAGAACGGATCATAAGCTTGTATTGAAAATGTGTTTATTAAGATTCTTCCGAAAATGTTCACACATTTGTTTTTGTGTTGTTATTTTTTATTATTATTATTATTAGTATTTCGTAGTACAAGTCATGTACAGAAAGCAAATAAACAAAATTCCTCCCTTCTTTGGGGAGATACAATCTTTCCAATCTTCAATGATTGTATGCAAATATATCAAACGAAAAAGCAGCTTGTACCAGCGTTAATATCCACATTTAAGAGCCAGTATTGCTAGCATAGTGGTCTCATGTCACCAAACAGTCAAAGTGTATCAATCTGGAGAGTGCTTGAACTTCGTCAATAGAGGGTTTATAGCCATAGGTGTTGGATATATCTATGTCTTAGTTTACTGTATTACAGTACCAGTATGTTAATGGGTGCATTTAGCAAATGTTTAATAATCTCTCCTTAACATGGTCTATATCTCTAACGGAGTTGGGTCATTGTGAGGTTATTTGTATCTATCTCTAGAAGTAGCCCCTCTCTAATGAGTTCAGGGGTTCACAAGAAGGGCGGTTTACGGAGGGGATTATAAAGACTCAGGGGGTCATTACAACCCTGGCGGAAGATGGAGAACCGGCGGTAAGACCGCCAACAGGCTGGCGGTCTCACTCTGTGGAATTATGACCATGGCGGTTACCGCCATGGTCATCCGCCGGTTCTCCGTTCCGCCCGCCAGGGCCGAGACGACCGCCAGGCTGGAGACCTGGGTCTCCAGCCTGGCGGCCGTCACTATACCGCCGGCGGTATTTGGACCCGGCTTACCGCCGTGGATTTCCAGCGGTTTGAACCGCCATGAAATCCATGGCGGTAAGCACTGGCACTGATAGGGGTCTCCCCCACCCCCACCCCCACCCCGACTCCGTCCCCTACCCCCCTACCACCCCTGCCACCCCCCAAAGGTGGCAGGGCCCCCCTCCCCACCCCGAACCCCAACATCACTTCACCCATACCCACACGACACGCACGCAGGCACCACCTACATACTTACACGCACACACGCCGACATACATGCCTATATCCACACACACAGTCATACACGCACACCCACATTCAAACATACACGCACACACCCATACAGACATACCCACAGACATACACGCACTCATTCCCATGCACACAGCACCCCCGCAGGCATACACGCACTCACACACCCGCACACCCCCATGCACCCACACAACACACAACACCCCACCACCCCCCTCCCCTCACGGACGATCAACTTAGCTGGTCCGACGATCCTCCGGGAGGGGACGGGAGCGATGGGGGTAGCTCCGCCGACACCACACAGCCAACAGAACACCGCCACGGCGAATCACAGGATGTGATTCGTTGGGCGATGTTCTGTTGGCGTGGAGGTGGAGCAACCTCCACTTCCCCGCCCCCCGCTGTTGGTGGCTCTCCGTACGTAAAAGGACAGAGAGCTGCCAACGGTCATAATAGGCAGAGCGACAAACCGCCACCAATGGCGGTCTTCCGCATGGCGGTCCCTCAGCGGTCTTCAAAAAAGACCGCCGAGGTCAAAATGACCCCCTCAGTGAGTAATAATGTGGGGTTAGTACATTTGGGTGGTTTCCATGGAAGGAATGTTGATCGGAGATATTCGTGTTGTGCTATCCTAATGAGTAGGGAGACGATTCGCGGTATCCATTAGAGTGATGATGAGATGATCTATTGCTGAGGATGGGGATGTTCCCATGATTAGGGGGTATTCAACTTAGTTGAATAAATAATACTGGAGAGAATGACAATGAAGTTGTTCCTGGGTAGGAAAAGATAAGTAAGAAGGGCAGTGAGGGTAATAGTGCCCATTATGATAATAGTAACAATAATAAAAGGAAGATAATGATAACCGCTACGCCGACAGTGGTGACTGTAGCGATGGTGACCGAGGGGGGGAGAGGGTGTTGGGGGGCATGAGGATGTCACAAATGGAATCAGAGTCCTGTGGTAGGCGAGGTAATGTTGCTAAAAAATAGGGGGGGTGATGATGATGATAATTTACTGGAGGCAATGATATAAAGGTGAAAAAGCAAGGGATCATTGGGGTTGAAGAAAATAAAGCATCAGTGCAGAGTGGAGTTGGGCTGCGAGGGAGTAGTCGAAGAGGGTATCATTGTTGAGACATCATTGTTGGGTCGGTTCCATCAAGGGGATGGAAAAGAGGATACAATATAGCTGAAGATAATGTTATATAAATTAATGGGTAAATGATGATTTTAATTTGCATAGATTAGGTGGTTGTGGTCCGTCGTAGGGTAGACTTAGGTCATCAAATTGGGTAGGAAGGGTGACCATGTTTGTAAGAATATATCAGTTTCATCCTGTAGGTCGTATATGAGGCATTCGTGGGGGGCCGCCTGATACATTGCGCCGATCCATTCTTCCTGGGAGAGAGCAGCTGTTGCCCGCCAATGTCTGAAGATACATAATTTTGCCGTGGCCAGTGCGGTATGCAATAATCAGCTTTGGGGTCGGGAGAGATGTTGCAGCTCCCCTGTATCGTGTAAGAGTATGAGAGATGGTGTGAGTGTTGGTGGTAAGGGCAACACCTCTTCAAGAGTACGTCCTATTGCCCGCCAGAAGGGTTGTATAGCAGTACAATCATGTAAGATGTGGGTAAGGTCACAATGACTGTGGGGCATCTCCAGCAGGATGCATGAGATAGGAGTCGTGCAGTGCACAGTTTCTGGGGGGTCCAATACCTGTCATGTAGGGTCTTGAAAAGACAGAATTTCAGGTGAGCCTCACTGGTTTCCCGAACTCTAGCCTCAATTAAGTCAGCCCATTCCTCTAGGTCATAGTCTTTCTGTAGTCGAATTTGCCATTTTTCCCTAAGGGAATTGAGTAGTGGTAGTGAGAAGAGGTGTCGATTCAGCACCGCGTGTAGCCCCGATACAGCCCCTTTCATTTGGCCCCATGTTTCTAAGCATTGGAGTATTGGAGAGTATGCTAGTCGTCGGGGGGAACGTTCTAGTCGTTGTACTAGACAGTGTCGTAGCTGTAGGTAGCGCCATGAATAGTGATCGGGGAGGTCGAATTCGCCCTGGAGCTCCCCGAACGTCTTCCAGCTGTCCCCAGAGATGAGTTGGTCTATCCTTATGATACCTTTTTGATACCAGTCACTCCAATGAATGGCCTTACCTCCTATCTGAAACCCTCTATTGCCCCATAAGGGGCTCTGTCATGTAGATATGGGTATATTTTCAGGGAACGGTGTGCCTGTTGCCAAGCTTTCCTCATGGCTCCAATCATGGGGTTGATGGCTCGTTGGTCCATCAGGTCCATGTTATATATTATCTGTAGGTCATGAGGAGCTCCTGCAATTGTCTTTTCCACTGCCACCCAGAGTGGTAGGTCCCGCACACTCGGGAGTAAGAGGGTCATCTGCGAAAGGTGTAATGCGGAAAAATAGTGTTCTAAAGAAGGGAGATTTAAACCTCCGGATTCACGTTGTGCTAGTAATGTGGCTCTGGGCAGTCATGTGCACATGGATCCCCAGACAAAGGCACAAATGCAGCGGTCTATTTCTCGGAGGAGAGCTAGTGGTATATGTAGGGGGAGCATACCCAGTACGTAGAGGAATCTTGGAAGGGTTACCATTCATACCGCCAGCACTCTGCCCCACATGGAGAACCCTAGTTGTTTCCATTTCTCAAAATCTCGTTTCATGTTATTAATTAAGGGGTCTAAGTTGTCTGTCACTATGCTTTCTAGGCCTCTATTTATATCAATGCCTAGATAGCGGAGACGTGAATGTTTCCACTTAACCGGCAGACCTTGTAGGGAGGAGCTGATTGATACAGGGGATAAGGGAAGAGCCTCACTTTTATCGCAGTTTATCCGGTAGCCCGATAGATGTTCGAATTCCGTCAATATCTGTTTAAGAGCTGGTAGAGAATTGGGTAGGTCAGTGAGAGTGAGTAAAATATTGTCTGCATAGAGGTAGATAGTGGAGCATCCTCCTGGGATTGAGATTGCTGATATTAGGTTAGAGTTCCGAATTACCGCTGCAAGGGGTTCTACAGCTAATAAGAATAATAGGGGGGACAGTGGGCAGCCCTGTCGTGTTCCTCTGGAGATCGGATAGGTGTCAGACAGAAACCCTCCACAGTTCACCTGGGCTGTCGGAGAATCATAGAGTAATCGTATTCTCTTGATGAAGTTAGTCCCTAGTCCAAAGCGTTTTAGGATTTCAAAAAGATACCACCATTCTATTCGGTCGAATGCCTTCTCTGCATCCAATGAGAGGGCAAGAGCTTCTTCCTGTGAGTCTCGCGCTGTCCATATGGTATGAAATAACGTACAGAGGTGGTTCCTTGATGAGCGGCCCGGCACAAAGCCCACCTGGGTATGATGGTTAGTGAAGGGATAACTTTTTTAAGACGGGTTGCTGATATCGCTGCTAACATTTTGGTGTCTCCATTAAGTAGTGATATGGGGTGGTAGCTACCGCAGAGAAGGGGGTCTCTTCCTGGTTTGGGTAAGACTGTGATAGTGGCCTTGTAGGAGATAGGATATAGGGATCCCGTGTGGTCAGCTCCCTGCAAAGCTTCGTATAGGGTTTCTACTGTATCTGTCCCGGACCATTTATAGAATTCGGACGTGAATCCATCTTCCCCCGGAGCTTTGTGATATGATAAGTTGGCTATCGCCTGTTGGATCTCTATCTTGCTAATGTCACCCTCTAAGAGCGCCCTACCGTCGGTCGTAAGACAGGGTATATTTGCACTTCGTAGGAAAGCATTCAGGCGGTCAATGGCTTCTACCATTTCTGGGGTGTAGAGGGCTTGGTAATAGCTGCTGAGTTTGTTCGCAATTGCCTGTGGGTGCATGAGGAGATCGATATTTTGGTCATTAATTGCTGGTATAGCTAAAGTGATTTCTCTTTGGTGTAGTTGGGTGGCTAGTAGACGGCTTGCTTTCTCGCTGTCCTCATAATGACGGCCCTTTAACTTCTGCAATGCATATTCCGCCCGCGAAGTATATAGGGAGTTGAGTTCCATTTTAGCTTGTTCAAGATAGCGGCGATTAAGTAAAGTGGGGGTTCGCATATATTCCCTGGTTGCATGGGCTAGCCTGTCTTCCAGTTTGGCCTGTTGATCTCTCTTTTGGGCGTTGGCAATGGCAGCGTCTCTCATTAACTGACCTCTCATAGTTGCCTTTGCTGCTGCCCATAGAAGTTGGGGTGAGGATACCGAGCCTTTGTTATCCTTAAGATAGGTGGTTAAGTGGGCTTTAAGTTGCTCCTTTCCTTTTGGAGTTCTATATCTGGAGTTGGGGAGACACCATGGTTTACGGCCGGGACTGATCATTCCTAGTTCCAACGTTAGTAGGACCGGGGAATGATCGGATAGTGTGGCTGTGAGGATATCCGACATTTTTATCGATTGTATCAGTCTCTGATCGATCATAAAGTAGTCTAGTCGCGATTAGGTTCCATGGACTGGAGAGAGAAAGGTGTATTGGCGGTCCGAGGGGATTAATAGTCGCCAACAGTCCAACAAGCCGTGGTCAGAGAGGATGTTGGGGAATAGGGCCCTATCTGTGTTGTTGCCTGTATCAAGGCCGCTTGTGAAATCAAGAATAGCATCTTGTACAATGTTCCAGTCTCCTCCCAATATATATTGGGAGGCTCCAATCTGCGTGAGTAGCCGGTTGAGAGAGAGAAAGAAAGTGCGTTTAGAGCCTATTTGGGCATATATTGAACCTATGCAGAGCGTGGAAAGACCTACCCTGATTTTGATGTTCACACATTTTACAATTCAGTGATGGGAATTTTGAGGGAACAAAGGAAAGCAAAACTACAATCTGCTATTCAAAAGTTTACAGAATTAAAAAAGTTTTTCAGATTAATCCTGGTCTGAGCCCTATCGAACAAATTAACAGCTAAGCAAAGCCAGTTAAACAAAATCATTTTTAACAATATTAACTACCTAGTTTGAATCTAGAAACATCCTACCATTGATCCAGGTGAACCTTCAGAAAGGTCTATATGCCCAGGATCATACATTTGGTGAGGACAACTTCATTAATTGAAGCAGTTGCAGCAAGGAGGGGAAATATATCTGCCTGCTGAAGACCCAAGCAATATATGAGCTTGATTCGCGAAGGTAAACTTATACTTTTGTGAAAGTTTATGACTGTTTGCTATTCACAAATATATTTTACTAGTGGTGTCCTTAAGCAGTCTCCGCACATAAAAAGATAAGACAAAGGGCCAGATGTATCAAACAAATTTACATTTGTAAACGGTGCGAATCGCTAAATTTGGCCGTTTGCGAATGCAAAAACGTGGTCTGCGATGCATGAAAGGCATTCGCAGACCAAAAATAAGGAATCGCAAAAATTGTGATTTTTTGCGTTGCGACTTGGTTTTTCGTGTTCCAATTTGCGTGTCACAATTTGCAACATGAAATACTAAATCCCAATTAGCGATTCGGTATTTCAAGTTGGAAATTGCGAGACGCAAAATGCGACACGCAAAACCAAGTCGCAATTCGATGCATCAAAAAATCACAAATTGCGAATTTTCGCAGAATGGCCTTTTGCACATGCAAGTTACCACTAAGTGAAACCAGGTGGTAACCAGGTGCAACCTATATAAAGAGGTCCAGAATGCCTCAGACTCTTTTCCACAATGGCTGCACTCTACATCATGGCGAGGAGAATGAGGATCTTGGCAGGTTTGAGGAGAGGGAGGAGGAGACAGGAGCGCATTTTCAGAGTGCGCATTACCCTTTTTGACCAGACTCAGGAGGAGATATATGAGAAGTACAGGTTGAGCTCAGCAATGATACTGGACCTGATAGCTGAGCTACAACCCATACTGCAGCGCACAACACATAGGACTCATAGCATACCCACCCATGTGCAAGTATTATGCTCCCTCCACCTACTTGCCTCAGGGAGCTATCAAGGGGTCATGGCACCAGCTGGAGGAGTATCACAGAGTGCCCTCGCTAGATTTTTCAATGCATTTATCAACGCCATGCTGAGTAGGATACACCAGTACATCAGATTCCCCCACACCCCACAGGAAATACAGCAGACAAAAATAGATTTCTACTAGATAGCACAGTTCCCCCATGTCCTAGGTGCCATAGATGGGACACATGTTGCAATCTGTCCACCATCGGCCACAGAGTATGTGTACCGCAACCGTAAATGCCAACATTCAATGAATATACAGGTGATATGCAATGCCTCCTACATCATAACTGAACTCGTGGCCAGGTCCCCAGGGAGCACACATGATTCATACATCTTTCGCCACAGCAGCATTCACACAAGACTGCTAGCTGGGGAGTTTGGTGAAGGATATCTACTAGGTATTGTCCCTCTGTACACTGGTGCATTAATGGCGTTGTGACGTCAGATGGCTCACTTACTCATTATACCCTCTGTTCCTTCCAGGAGACAGTGCCTACGCAGTGTGCACCTACATGATGACGCCCCAACCTCAATCCTACAACACCAGCAGAACAGAGATACAATGCAGCACACAGGGCAACCCGCAATGTGGTGGAGCAAACCTTTGGGCTGCTGAAGAGTCGCTTCCGGTGCATCCACAAAAGTGGAGGGGCACTACAGTACAGCCCGGAGACAACTTGTAGAATAGTGGCCACGTGTGCAATCCTGCGCAATATAGCTACCACAAGGGTCATACCTGTAGAAATATCTGATTCAGACTCTGATGAGGATGATGATTCCATACACCTCCTACAGCCAGCAGACAGGACCAGTGCAGCAGAGGACAGGCAAAGGCATGCAGACATCACGCACAACCATTTCAGATGTAAGTAATGACAACACAACTTCACTAACGTGTACTGGTAGTTAGAACATTTATTACCTTAACGTCAGGTAACATAAGTTTCACTAGTAGAAAAAATGAAATAATATGGCCCATATTCATACTTTTTTAGCGCTGTATTTGCACCGCTATTTGATGAAAAAGCGGAGTAAACTTACAAAATACAGTTGTATTTTGTACATTTGCAGCGCTTTTGTGCCAAAAAATGACGCAAATGCAGCACTAGAAAAGTATAAATATGGACCTATGTGTCTTAAAATAAGCAGATAACAGTATCTCACTATTGAATCATAGTTTACTGTATCACACAATAAGCAAACAGTCCCCTGTGGGCATTACAGTCACTTTCTACGGCCACGCAAGCCACTCGAGTGCACAGTGGCCTCACTGGTACCTCTGTTATTGGCCTCAGTGGCAGCGCTGTGCCTGGCACTGCAACGCCTAGCATCAGTGGTGGGCACTGCTACGCTGCTGAGGCTAAATGTGTCCTCAGTCTCCCCTAGTCCCAGTTCACTGGGTGTAGCAGACCGGTTACCCAGCATATTATCCAGCACATTAGTGATCTGAACCAGTCCCTGTACCACATCCCTACTGCTGTGCGCTTCCTCCACCTGTGCGGCCACAGCATGCTGCAATATGCGGGCTGTTGAAGTAGCGAGGCGATTGACCGAGCAACAGAATCCACCAAACATGCCCATAAAACGCCTCTCATGCCTGCAGTGGCCGACTTGGTTGTGACGCAGCTCTGTGCACAGTTCCCTCATTGCAATTGTCAGCTCCCTGGTGTTCTCAGAAGCTGTGATCTGTCCCTCATGCAGTTTTGTGATGTTGGAATTAAGGCACTCCAACTGCCGATGCAGCCCCCCCATGTTGGCATTGTGTGCCTGCATCTGCCTTTGTGTTGCTGAAATTTTCCTGTTTTGCAGGCGCTGCTGTTTCAGCATAGCGGATTCCAGGCCACCGAAGACTGATGGGCCCTCTCCTGCTTCCATGTGCTGTGCGCCTGCATACTGAGGCCTCCTGCGGGGTGTTGAGTTTCGCTGGGGCTGGGAGTCCTGCATAACAGTGGATCTGCCGTCTGAGGAAGGTGTGTGGCCGTCATCCCGCATGTCGTCTGAGTCCTGGCTCAATTTGGGTAGTGGTACAGCCCTAGCCCTGCGTCTGATGGGCGCAATATTCAGTGACTCACTGGTGTTTGAGTCTGATGCAGGGTGGGTTTCGGCATCCCCCACAACGGCACTTGCAGATGCTGCTGGGCCTGGGCCACCTGCAACGACAATGTGGAGCATGTCAGTTATGTATGTATCACCAAAGGTTACACAATGGTAATAAATGTACTGTTACATCATATCACTATGTAGTGGTGTTGTGTTCTTCTGGGTGTCGCTATGCCTAATTACATTCTATGTGTTACTTTCAGCTCTGGGTTGTGGACTACCACTCCCAGAAGGCATTGTTGTGCCGCTTCTAAGATGTGGAATGGACTACTTCTCACAATGCTTTGAACTACTTGCTAATTCCTAAGGGACATTTGAACATACACATATGGGGTTACATATCAATATTGCACTTACCTTTACTGGTGCTTGGTGTGCCGGATGTGTCGATGTCAGTGACCCCACTGACAGCTTCTGGGAGGAGTGTCGACTCCACCAGGTCTTCCATCGGGGTGGAGGGTGTCTCGTGGATGGTCTGCCTCCTGTGCTCCTTGCCTCCTGTAGTCGTCTTGCCACCCTCTCCTTGGCACGGGAACGCAGGTCGTAGCACCTCTTTTTGATCTCCTCCACTGAGCGCTGCGCAACTCCCACAGTGCAGATTTATGTTTGTATGTCCGCCCAGAGTCTGCGCTTCTCACTCTCAGGGACCTGGAGTGAGCTCTTTCCAAACAGACGGTTATGGCTCCTCACCACCTCCTCAGTGACCACCTCCGGTTCTTGCTCACTGAACTTGAGTTTTCTTTTCCTCTCTCCCTTCTCCTTTCCCTGTGCAGAGGTGTCCATGGTGATGTTCAGTCCTGCCTTTTCAGAGACTTGCTCCCTGTGGCTGGGCTGTGTCTCTCTCAATGCTCCTTTGGGTGTGGCACCTGCAAACTGCTTGGGATGACTCACTTCCTGCTTGTGATGTCATCAGGCTCAGCCAGGTGTGCGTTCTCGCAATTTGTGATTTTCAATTACCGAATCGGAAATTATTTGCGATTCGGTATTTGGGCCTCGCAAACCACAAATAGTGATTTTTAAGAAATCGCTATTTCCGAATCGCAAATATGTTACATAGCATATTGTGACTCAGAAATAGCGATTTCTTAAAAATTGCTCTTTGCGATTCGCAGAGGGCTTTCTTCATACATCTGGCCCTAAATATCTTTTTATCTGCGAAGACTCAGCCTTCATAAAGATACTACTAGTAAAATACCCTTGTAAATAGCAAACAATCGTAAACTTACCCAAAAGGGTAAGTTTACCTTTGTGAAGCAGTGTCAATGTGAGGATAATGAATTGATTCAGGAAATATTTCTTACCTATTGCAGAGTTAGGATGTTACACCATGTTTGTTACCTCCGAGGAAAGTATCAGAATAGCAGAGGAAGTGTTAAACCAATAAATGTACCTTGAAAGCGGTCTAAAACAAGGATGTGTTAGGACCGCTATTCTACTCAACCTGTTTTAGTAATGTGACAAGGGCATTTGTTTAAAAGGTTTCTTATAATGAAATATTGATACAAATTGAATTCCTCCACAGCAATATAAAGCTGATCCTGTTTTTCGGCCACCAGCCAACATGCTTCACCACAGGAATTGAATATTTCCTCACTCTCTGCATTCCAAAATAAGTTGGTAATCAAGATGGGAAAAACAAAGAGTTTGCTATTTAGGTTCAGAAGGTTCAGAAGGATAAAAAATAGGTAGGAAACTAATATGTGGGAAATTAGTAAATCTGTTTTGGATGTACTAGGCAGTTATTGCTATTTGGATGATTTGCAACCTCATTTCGAGTTTGGCAGAGGGAATAAATATTAGGTCCTATTTGTGAGGAATATCCCATCTGCCGTTACTGCATTATATCCTACATCATATGTAAAACAGTGCACTGGATCTCAATCACAGTTGTGACAGAGTATTCCATCCACCAAATTCTAAATGAGGCCCTTAGTCTCCACATAATGTGATTGGGATAAAACATAGCCAGGGTGAGAGGTCAACTGCAACAGTATAGTTGCTATAATGTGGCCTGTGCTACATTATGAGGGACTGGATTCAATACTGATTGTTAAAGACTATTTGCCCCACGTGACCATGGTTTAACAACCTCGGGTAGCGAAAAAAAAACATTTTATTAAAACAAACCGGCATTTAATCTTTCCAATCATGCTTTAGTGTATTCCCTAAGTCATGAACAAATTAAACAATTAATTAGATGCTTGATATTTTTCCAGGTAGTTCTTTAAAAAGTTGCAACTCTTTATCAGACAAAAGTTTCTTAGCAAACATTGGTTAAGAAGCCATTGGAAACAAATATGACCTTTATTTGGCATGTGAAGATTTTGGGAGCTCTTTAGAGATTAACGAGTAAATTGGAAAATGTCCCATCTGCCTGTTTCGAGTGCATAATTATGTGTACACACTAAATAGGGTAGAAGGCACATCTGCCACCATTTGGCAGATGTCCCGCTACACCAAACTATAAAAATGTCCCCTTTTATCAGATCATTCAGAGTGTTTGCATTCAAATATTCTAAAATGGGAGTTTTCATAACTCATGAGAAAGATTGACGAAATATCAATAAGAAGAAAAACATCTATAAAACTGATTCTGAAGTCAATCTTTAAATAAAACATTTGGAATGTCAACAAGATCAATTAATAATAACTCATAAAAGTAAAGCACAAATAGGTAACTTTAAGTGGAACCTGGGGGAGACAGACTGGTGTGGGTGGTTGAGGGGTGACAGAGCCCAGGAGTGCCAATTCCCTGATGCCCCTCTAGGCCTAAACAAAACTTAAATAAAACCAGAAGCCCCCAACCCTATCACCAAGAGAAACACCTGTCCAAGGCCTGCAACTGCAGCCTGAATGCAGTATCACGCTGCAATGTTGACTTTGCATTTAAACCTCTTGCCAAGCCTTAAACTCCCCTTTTATTACATCACCCTTAATGTAGGACCTAGGTAGCCAATAGGACATTGTGCTATGTAGTTAAAAGTTTGGACATTTACATGTAGGTTTTACATATCCTGGTAGTACAAAATTCCTAAATTCGTTGTTTACTACTGTAGGCCTACACCTACCATAGGAAAACATTGGGGAGTCCTTGTTACATTTATTAAACTGTAAATCCAAATTGAGAGGGAGTAGATATATCTGGTTTGGTACCTAGGGAATTGTAATGATAAACCCTCTTCAATGGTAAAGTTGATTTTTTCATTACAATTTAGAAAATGTCACTTTTAGAAGGTTGGCATGTTCCTGTCCTTGCCTGAAGACTGTCTTGGTTCACATGGCTGGGTGTGGCTGACAATTAGACCTTGTGAATTCCTCACAGACTATCACACAATAGAGGGATTATGTGTGTCTCAATGGGCCAGCAAGAAGGTATGATGGGATTGTATAAATGAGGACAGCCTCACTTGCACCTGAGTAGGCTGACTCCTGTCCTGTATTGCCACTGCAGCCAGTTTGGAGCCAGAGCAGGGGGGACAGGGAAGCCTAGGCATGTCAAAGAACCTTTCCAGAAGCTTCTCCCACCTTCCAGGAGAAGGCACCAGGGTACAAAAATAGGACCATCAGACTCACTTCACTACTATACATGCGGAAGGACTCTCAGAGGACTGCCTGCTTCTGTCATCTGCTGTGCACTCTGCTAGACTGCTGCTGTACCTGAAAGGACTGCTTTGCTGCCTTGAGCCTGCCTACCTTGAACCATCAGAGGCCAACCCTGCTTTAAGCCCTGCATCTGCACCTGCACCCAGGAATATTAGAAGTGACTCCAAGGGATAGTTTGCTGGCCTCCAGTTCAGAGGCACAGGACATAACAGGCTCCCACCATCTTGAACCCATGCCTGGACCCATCCTGAGTGACTCTTGAACCCCTAAGAGGGTTCCCTCCAATTCTGGACCCTTGTGGTAGTGCTAACGGTGCTCAGATGGACATGTTCCAAAACCGAGGACCTAGAAAACATTTGGCCAAAAGTTGCTCTGAGAACCAGGAGGAGACTGGGACCAACCTCACCGCCAATCCGCCTGAGGTGCATTGCCGGACAGATGGACTTTGCGGCTTCTCACGCTACATTCCTCACCGCAGCAGCAAATCCTTCTTAGCAGTCCTTCGCCAAAGGTTTATTGAACCTCATGGTACTGTCTTCAGCTACATCCTTCTGCTTCGTCTCACTGAAGATTTTCTACTTCCATTTCAACAACTACGTCCAAAGGTAAAAATCTTCCCTGAAGCTTTGCTTCATGGTCATCCAATTAGGGAGCTTTCTCCTCGGACACTCTTGCAGCTTTGCTATGCTGAACTTATAACTTCTCAGACATTTTCTCTCAAAATTCATGTAAGTCTGAAGGAAAGTGCTGACTGTGCCATATATAGTTCTTGTATATGAACCGGCGCTCCATTGCGGTCAGCCTTAACTTTCAACTTTGACCCAGTCTTGCACTACCAGATGTCCGCGGTTGGCACTTTTATCTTTTAGGAACTGTTTTTAACCTTAAACTTTAAAAATGTAGAACTCCAGTTCTACTGATTGGATTTTTATCATTTTGGTGTCAAATAATGTAATGATATTTACTTTCTTTGTCTAAATTGGTTTGGGATTTTTATTGTGTTGTGTTTTCACTTTACTACAGTTTGTATGCTGCGTAAATACCTACACATTGCCTCTAAGTTAATTCTGATTGCTTATTGTGCCAAGGTACTCAGGGTTCAGCACGGGTTAATTCAGGGCCTGATTGAGATCTTGATGAACAAGTGACTCTGTCACAACGATGACGGATATCCCGCCCACTGAAATATAATTCCTATTATATCCTATGGGATTTATATTTCGGCAGCCAGGAACATTATTTAAAACTGTTTCTTTCTACAGTACACATCCACAAATTGCATTCTATTGCGAAAAATCTCCACTTTATCTATTCCTAAACTCCTGCATGAAAAACTGATTGAGACATAAACTTTCAATTTTTCCCTTCCTTCCCTTATACCTTCTGAATGCCTCTTGTATATGCCTGTCTGTCTTAATCTCTCTTACTTTGTGTTAAAAGAAAGATTAAGACAGACAAGCATGATATTAGTTATATTTAGAAATTCTAGCAACCATATGCTTCTCAGATAGACCCCTCGATTGATTATACCTAAGACAATGATGTACTTCAAAGAAACTGGAGTATATAATTAAGGAATGGTTTATCGGAGAGCACAAGCCTAATCCCAATAACCAATGAACCGATTACTAACTCCGGGTAGAGTGCTACTTGCAGTTAAACACTTCAACACCTTCACAGGGGTAGCAAGTGCTATATATATATATTCAGTTTCAATTAAATGAAGTATCAGCCCCTTTCCTCACTTGCTTTGAGGGCCCATGGTGCCCTTGCTAGACAGCAGGTTTAAATGTTCATTTATTTTGCAATATGTCCTTCAAAACGTAGCAGGATCTGAGACTTGAGGAAACATGATGAAAGGTGGCAGCACTCTTTAATTTCGAACCACTTATTTTAGATTTCCAGTACAGTGGGAGCTAGGTGCCAGGCCAACATGCCCCACACAATCTGAAAAAAAGAAGCATCCAAAAAAAGAAGCAAACAAGCAAAAATAAACCAGCACATAAGAGCAGTTTCTGGAACTGTTTGCAGCTGCCAGAGTTTATGGGATAATGACTGAATCTCAGCTGCTGAACTGGCACGCCCTGGCCTCTGTACAAAATAGAAGATGATTGCAAGGGAAGTCCATGACCTGAGCTGGCATTTCTGAAAAAACAAGCATTGGCAAAGCTAATCTATCTGGCCTTTCACATAACTGCTGTACCTGGAGTACATAGTAGTTATCCTTCTCCAGTCAGGAGCAACAGCTTGATGTCTTTAACAAGGCTGCAGCTCTTCCAAACTTTACTATAAATCTATTTCAAGTCAGAGGTAACTGCTAGACAGGTCTGTCATAAAACTATAGTAACACAAGTGTTACTAAATGTCCCCCTCGAGTCAAATGCTGCTGCTTCAAATGTCCTTGACAAAGTTGAGGGTGTGTGGATTCCCCATAAAAACGCAAATATACACTTTTGCCACTGTAATAAATTGTGCTTGTTTTCTATAGCATACGTAAATATGTCAATGTCGGTATATGCTGATGAATCAATATTGTAACTTTCAATAAATGTCTTGATTAAGATGGAAGACTGGAGAAGACAATCTAGTATGTAAAGGTACGAACAGACACTGTTTTTAAATCAAGTGCCCTCAAATGTATTATTGGGAAACTGCTTTTTAAGTGGTACTATATTTGTATCCCAGTAAAACTATCATTGCCTTATGATATGGGCTTTGCACTGAAGAAGCAAAAAGGTAAATAATAGGTAAAGATATTTGGTGAAAGTTTTTTTTATATATACTTACATACATTCAACAATCTTTCACACAGCTGCAGTTCTAGAGGTCCCTCTCAAGTACAATTCCAATACAGTGAAATTCTTTCATGAAGCTGGAGTTCCGCAAGTTGTTACTAAAGGTCCCTCTTGAAAGTGATGGAAAAGCATTGATATTCTTTCATGGAACGGCAGTTACTAGAGGTCCCTTCGTCCCTTCAGCTGTGCATGGCAGGGAGTTGGCCCCAGGCCTGGCCTGCAGTGCGGCAATCCCCCCAACAGGCAGCTAACCCCATACTGCTCACAGCCTTTGGCCATGCACAGTAGGGTTTGGCAATAGGGTCTGACAGATGGGAGCAACTACTGTGTCCTGGGGTGGGCTCAGTGGGACACAGTAAGTGAGCCGGCCCTGAGGAATGGGGTCCCAGGGGCTTTTAAAAGCTCACAGAGGGGGACCGTGTGGGCCCCTTGCTCTTTTTTAAATCAAATTGGCACTAGGAGATGGGGTCCCAATGGCCTTTCAAGGCTCGGAGAAGGGGTATGCATGGCCCCCTCCCCTCAATATACCCGGAGATGGGGTCCCCTGGGCTCAAAAGGGGCTTGGGATTTAGGTCCCTACTCACCCCGTCATATGTTTAATAAAGAAAATGGTGACTGCCGCTGGAACACAGAATCACAAGAAAAAATACCATTTTCTTTTTTGTTTAATTTTAAATTTGAGTGCATTCAAACTTATTCTTAGCAAACTGGCTTTTGAGTTGCACTAATCCCAGTCCCTCATATTCAAGCCTACTGCCATATGCTATAGTAGGAAGATGCAAAATATCAGTATCAGTAGAGAAACACAATACATAATGATATTTCATGAAAGATTCTTTTGATCACATTTCTGAATTTTAGTGTTATTACCTGAGGCCCTTCTTGAGTTAGATGCAAATCATTCAGATTCTTTAACTGAGCTGCAATTCCTCAAGGTGTTACTTGAGGTCCCTCTCAAGTTAGATACAAAATCCTCAAAATTCTTTCATGAAGCTGCAATTCCACAGGTTGGTACTAGAGTTCCCTCTCCATTTAAATGTAAAAGCATTTTAATTCTTTCATCAAGCTACAGTGCCACTAATTGTTACTAGCTGTTGCTCTCAAGTCAGGTGTAAAAGCACTGAAATTCTTTCATGAAGTTTCAGTTCCTCAAATCACTATTAGTGGTTCCTCTCCAGTCAGATGCAAAATCATCAGAATTCTTTCACAGAGCTGCAATTCCTCCAGACCTTATTGATGTGCCTCTCATTCATAAAACACACTTTTTCACAACACATGCAATGGTGTTAATAAAATCCTTAGCACCACATATAGGCAGAGCTGCCCTGCTTTGCACAATAGAGAAAGAGTTGTGCAGAGCCACAGCCAGTGAAACTGCCCAGCTGCTGTTTTTTTCCTATGCGACATTGCACAAACAGCCTGAGTAGTGCCACACACTTTTGCACAATAGTGTGTGTGTGATGTCTAGCATAGGTTTTGTACCAGAAGAGCAGCTTTCCAGCACATAACGCCATGCTTAGACTAACGTAAAAACTTTTCACACATTACATGTGTGCCTTTAGTGCTGCACACATGCAATGTGTGAAATTTTAGGAAAAATAAAAAAGATTTCTCCATATTTGTGCCTGTCTCAAGGTGTATGTTTTTGGCTCTAGCAATTTTAGTAGATGGGACTTTGCACCACAAAATATGGGTAGTAGCATGGGAATACGTGGTTAGTACCAACCATAGAATGCCGCATTGATGTAAAATAGCACTAACAAGCTTACAACTGCCCTGTTTCAGCAGAAAAATGCATTGCCCTCTCAATACCATGGGCCTCATTACGAGTCTGGCAGTCCTAAGACTGCCAGACTCATGATGGCGGTCGGGCCGCCGTCAAAGCAGTGGTCCAGCCTCTATATAATGACCGTGGCAGCTCCCACGATCCGACCGCTGGCACTGCCAGGTTGCTGCTGGTTGACAGCCTGGCGGTGGCGCTGGTCTTAATCTGCTAGAGAAGTGCAGCAAGCAATGCTGCCCTCCAGATTACGAGTCACCTCTCCACCGGCGTTTGCATGGTGTTTCCACCGTAATGCAAAGGCTGGTGGAGACAAGGTGCCAGGGGCCCCTTGGGAGCCCCTGCACTGCCCATGCATTTGGCATGGGCAGTACAGGGGCCCCCATGGACAGTCCTGTCACGCTTTTCACTGCCTGAAATATAGGCAGTAAAAAGCGCGACAGGTGCTGACGCACCCGACGCACCGCTACATTGCTGCTGGCTCGATTACGAGCCAGCATCAATGGTGTGGCCTGTTTCCTGATGGGCCAGCGGGTGGAGAACTGAAGAGGCGGTCTACTGTCAGAAAGAGTTGGGCAGGCGGCCTCCACCGCCCACCAACCTCATAATGAGAGCATTTGTGCTGTTTGTGTCACTTTGCCTGATTTTGCGCCAGTGCAAAGTGTTGATTAATATGCTCCATAATGGGATTAAAACTGAGGCAGTTCATTCAGGAGTTAGAAGGATGTCAGTTAAAAGAGTTAGCTTCTGTGACAAGGCTACTTGTAATCCAGGGTTAAATGTGATAGATGGTCTCAATTATCTAACATTCATTTCCTTTGCGACAAATAGTGGCCAAGCTAACAAACCAGAAATTGAAATGCAAGCAGGATTACCAATAAAGTAAAAGATATGATATATATCATAGCCATATTGGTTCACTTTACACCGACTTGTCACACCAATTCATCTTTTGTAAAAAGGCACAAAAGAGGGGCCCATTGTTTAGTTGCCCTGAACTGCATTTGACACTATATGAATTTGAAACCTCTAGAAAAGTGGAACAAAACAAGATTTATAGTAAAATAACAAAGAATGTGTAATGGTTGCCTTTTTATGGTCATTTCAAATGCACAAGCTATGAGCTTCATACTTGTCTGACCAATGCATACTATTTTGTTCAAACTGAAGTACGCATAACCTAAAACAGGTATACTGTGTATGTCACCTTGGAGCAAGCAAAATATCTACATATTATTCACTGTTAACTGTTAGCTCCCTCTGTGCAGCAGGGATCCACTCCCTATAATTAATTCTAAGAATTTCTGCGTCGTCCGTGGCAATGGATTCCTGGAATTTCTATGAGAGAGCTTTGTTTACGCTCTAACTCATTTTTCTTAAGAGTAAGCCGAGGAAGTTGCTACGCTCGACCTATTCAGTAAATTCCATTGGGATTAGTCCACACTGTTATCCAGTACACATAGGTCATAGGACAGCCATGACTTCAAGTATGCATGCACCTTGTATAATTCTACATTGGCCGCACTCTCAGATTCAAAACTGATTTCAAGAACTATTTTCCAATAGACACCAGAAAAATTGAGTTACAGTTCTCCTATCTCAACATCATAATTTCAATAATTTATTACAGTTGAGCTCTGATGTTGCAAAGCCAGCTGCCAGCGGCCAAGAGGAAAGACAGGGCAGGTGGAGCATAACTAAAGCAGCTGTTTATAGGATGGAAAAGAAGTGGATTTTCTGTCTTCTGTTCTGTTTTTCTCCGTGTAAAGTGATAACCAGAAGGGAGATTATTTATGGCAGTTTGTTTATGTTTTAGCACTCCTTAGGTAATTATAGAAAAGTTAGATTTTTTCCACACGGTTCTACACTTTCGGAGCTATTATAACCTTTTCTATTTGTAGTAAACTGATTCTAATATCTTCTTGCAATAAATATCTCACAACCTTTTTGATGTGTTTAATTTTGCACTAGAGATTCTATTTTTTTGCAACATTTATTTATTATGCATTTTAAGATGACAATGGCATTAAGAGAATCTGAAGGCATTGAGGGGCATGCTTTGGAAGAAATGTATGTTTCACAAAAATGAGGCGTGCGAAGCCATGTACATAAATGTAAACTCAGCCTCCCAAATGCTATACAATAAAGTGAATCTTGGAGGGTTGTCCCACCCTCTCTGCACCCTAAATACTACTGATGGTGGATTGTGAGACCCTGAAATCTCTTTGATTTTTTATTAGGATCTTCACCAACAGGTACCACCTGTGGCATGCTTCATCATCAGATCCTCACCCACTGCACCTGTTAGCAGAGCACTTTGTAAAAGAGATTGTGCCGGTTAAAATTGCCTCCAGGATCGTCTGTGTCTTTAATCTGCAGCCCAATGGCAAGGTTAAAAACGGAAATGAAAATGATGTTACTGTGTATAATGCCCCAAGCATCAAAATGGGGTTGACATGTTTCAGCCTCACCAAAAGCCTCTAGGTCAATGTGCTTTCTTCTGGAACAACGAAGAATTAATCCCTACTCTACTGTGGTTATTATTACCACCTCTCTAGAATACTAATGGTGTGACTCTATCACACACTCAAAAAAAAGCATGCTTGCTGTTACAGACTATACTTCATAAAAATGTATTGTCAATCATATCTAGCGCCATAAGGCTTTGGAGGTCAATTGGAGGAATTTGTCCTTCTCTTTATCTACATGGGGTCAAGAGATTGACAATACATACAAAAACAGGAACATATCCTGAAGGGTGGTCTATATTAGTGTGTGAAAGCCCTTCAAGGCACTTAGTGAGGCTGAAACATGTCAACCCCATTTTGATGTCTGGGCCATTATACCCAGTCACTTCATTTTGATTTCTGCTTTTAATCAAATCAAAGGGTGAAGACCCTAAAACAAAATCTAAGAGATTTAAGGGTCTCACAATACACCACCTATAGCATTTAGGGTACAGAGAGGATGGGCAATCCCCCAAGATTGATTGTATTGTGAGAAATGTAAACAGAAGCCATTGAATTGTGTGTGGTGCAGCTCCAGAGTTCATTACAGGAGTTACATAAAGCATGGTGGTGATGCTTGGAATACAGAATACCGAGGTTCGGCCATTAAATGAGATAATATGAATGCCAAGTCCACCATGCAAGTAAAATCTGCTGTCCAACATTCACAACCTCTCAAAGAGCCAGGAGGCACTTTGGGGTATGGAGAGGTACAAGGAGTGGGAGAGGGTGAAAAGGAGAAGGGGGCAGGGTAGCAGCTGAACACTTCCAGGTGCCATCAGGGATGTGTACATTGCCAGAGGGCGAGTCATCCTCCCATGGGGCTATGGTACCTTGCACCCTTTCTTACAGAGTGGTACACCTAACTCCTCAGTGGTAACGGAGGTCATTTGTGTGACATTTCAAAAATATCATAAAAGAGCCCCTTATGGTTTTGATGATGTGAGACAGTTTAAGTAGCCATTCAGTGATCATGGGGAGAGTGGGCTGTCACCAATGGTGAACTTTACAAAGTTTGGCTGTGGCTAGTCAAATGGCAAGCTATTTACGCTCATGGGCGGTCATGTCAGGGAGATCACAGAAGTCATGCAGAAGGCTAAGGGGTGAGGGGGGAACTTGGAGAGTACAATACCTCCACACCTCCATAATGCAGAGGTCATGGAGCAAGAGCTTCACTCTACAGAGTTTTTAGGGAGCCCAATACCAGTCTTGTAGAATTTTGAAGTTGCAGAATCACAAACTATCATCTCTTAGGGCCATATCATGGTCGAGGAGAATGATGACCAGTCACTGGGGAGTATACCGTTCCCAGAAGAGGTTGCTATCGAAGTCTGGTACATGAGAGGGGTGGTTGTAAATGTTGTCCTTTGATAAGGACTGTTTATAACCCCAACACCAATCCATACATTGTCTGAACACCAAAAGATACTCAACCAGGAGGGAAGGTGGCAGGTCCATCAGCTGAGGTCTGCTTGCAGCATGGAGGCAATGGGGTTAGTTGACGGTGACGTCAAGTGTCTGTGTTCCTTATTCTGAATTCCATCTGTAGGACCTCAAAGGCTTTGAGCACACCTTCATTTAAAACCTGATCAAGGCATTTCATACCTCTGTCGTTCCAGGTCACCCAGTAGAATGGACGTCTACCAATACAGAGGGCTGTATTACACCACAATGGGGCCTTCTGATGGAGATAGAAAGATATTCCCAGAAGATAGTGTGCCTCATGCCAGGCAGTCACTACTAGTATTGGGTTTGAGGTCACCCCCCAGAGCCTTGACTGATAGATATGGGGATTGGATCCTGGCTGTAGGGGGCTACTTTTATTTTTTGTGTTTGCAAGCATGTTCTCTCTTTTATATGAAAGAGCTACATAACAAAAGGCTTATTTACTAATGTTTCACATAAAGGTGCTGCACTGAGTTGCATGAAAGGGGGAGAGCAGAAGTGTGACACTAAAATATGATGCATTTCTGCTCCCACCTTGCACTG
This sequence comes from Pleurodeles waltl, assembly GCF_031143425.1. Taxonomy (NCBI): domain Eukaryota; kingdom Metazoa; phylum Chordata; class Amphibia; order Caudata; family Salamandridae; genus Pleurodeles; species Pleurodeles waltl. The sequence continues at coordinate 563,154,701 of NC_090448.1, read as the reverse complement.
GCATACTGTGTGCTGCCTAGCACCAACGCAGGCACCGTTGCGCAATTCTACAAGGGTGCCTACATTACGAACGTGATTATTTTGTTCAGGAAGGATTTCTTTACTGCACAAAAACAATCCAAAGAGGCATTTTCCTCTTTCTATATGTGATGCAGAATACATCATGCATAGAAACAGAAGTAACGAGGAGAAAAAAAGCTTTTCTCCTCTTTACATTATTCTGCGGGAAGCATACTGTTCTGATACAATTCCAAGTTTCCAAACCTTTGTAAAACTGGAATTTCATAAAATCCACGGGTGGGTGTGCACAGTGAATGCCCATGCTCCACCCATAGAATACCCACCTGCTCAAAATGTAATGGAATGCAGTTCAAGGCGCGCCTGTGACTTTGTAAATCCTAACTGAAGCTTTTGCATTGTCTTTGTGTCGCTTTGCACAATGCAAAAACAAAATGATGACTTAGTAAATCTGGGCTCAAGGTTTTAGGTGGTTTGTGGGAAAGGTCAAGGTCTGACCATGTGGTAGGCCTCATATTTTTATGGCATTATGTTTTTTTAAACACTTCCATCTTTATAGATCAATATTTATTTTGTGGCCATCTTATTGGTATTTAAACATATTTAGTTTGTATTTAGAGAAAAAAATTAAGCTGTAAATGGTATATTTCCACATTTATTTAACTGATAAACATGCACTCATATTTTGATGCCAGTAGTGTTTTTCACATTAGGCAGTCAAGTATAAAAGGTACTACACCCACAAAGTCAAATATTAGCATTAAACTACATATTTGTTAACATATGCCTGTACTAAAGGAAATCTCATCCTGTTGTTGAACTTCCCATGCTGTCTATCTGCTCAGCTGTTGGCCTGGAATTCATGAACACAACAAGGATGGTCATCTACAAGAAGCCCAATGTTCTGTATTTGTTTACCTGAAAAAATAAACACAGAGAGGAAACACGTTGTTTTCCGTCTGTATTTATCCATAAAAATCAATAAAAACTGAAAACTGGGAGCCCTAATTTTAAGGCATAAAGTAGCCCCTGTGTACATGATAACAATATTGTAAGACACCTGGGAGTACCATAATCTTATAAAGGAACTAGCTGGTGACTTGAAATATTCTTATAATGTACCACAGGGTTAAATTATCTCATAATTTACAAGTGATTTATAACATCTACAGTCACCTATAATAAAGACATGACATATCCGTACAACTTTAATAACTTATTACAATTGAGCTCTGACTTCACAATGCCTGCTGCCTTTTCCAGCAGTCAGAGTGAAAGCCAAAACATAGAGCATAAATAAAGTTGCTGTTTAAACAGTGAAAACGAAACCTGAGTTTGACTTAATTCCCGGATGAGCAGTGAGCTGCAGGAAGGAGACAGTTATAACAACGTTTGCTTTTTGCATGTTTTAGTTAATTATCAAAAAGAGAGAATTTCTCTGCTTGTGTCTATATTTTGAGCTACAGTATTTTTTTTCAAATGACACTTGTATTGAACTGATTATTTTTTTGCAACAAATATCTAACTGTTTCTTTAGGTGTTTAATTTTGTGCTGCACGTTCTATTTTAAGTTCTCATGTCTGCAATCATTCCCCTTTCTTGTGAAAGAGGAAGGCATCTGGGATGTAAGGGAGTGTGACTGTGTATTATAAAGAATAAAGTAACCAGTGATGTACATCATAAGTATATTGCATATCACCTTAGAGTTCCATAATCTTATAAAGGAACTTAGCCTTTGGCCTCCTTTATCTATATGGTTGCATAACTGCTCTGTGACTTTCAATATCCTTATTTTTAGTAAACTAGGAGCACAAGTAGCAAGAGTATTCTTGCACATTCTGATATAGGTTGTCCAACTCCTGGATTCGGCCAATTATTTGCCTACATAATCAATGTGAAGGACCACATGCCTACTGTAGCAGAGTGTTCATGATTGTGATCTATTTGTATACATTGCAGTAATGGATGGTCATTTCTAAATGGTTGAAACTGCAATCAAATCTAATCAAAATGTCAGTCAAAATGTTTTCAGTGGGTGCTGCATACACACCCTTAATAAAATACTTCCAGGTGATAAAGGCTGATTCAAGGTCATGGGTTCAAGCTCACCAGTGGTATGCATCTTTCTGTAAAAGGATAGAGTCAGTAACATTCCCCTCTTACCTCATCATATTCTTGCCCCTTTATTTTGCTTGGTTGCACTAATTTAACAACAGCAATGCCCGGTTCCAGAGTCAATCTCTAACAGCAGGGAGCAAAGGATTTAATAAAAAAAAAATCAAATCAAGAAAGACAAAATGTAAGCTCCTTTTCCCGTGGTTATCCTACATTTGGGCTGCACGGAATAGGCGGAAGACTTGACCTACTAAATTCCTCCCTGATGAAAGTCCAGTCTGTTGAGGGCTTATGATGAGACCACTTATGGATTCTGGTGAGGTTCAGCTTGCCAAATAATTACCTCGTGGTGTCCAGAAGGGGGATCGATCTGTAATTACAGATTTCGACTTCACTGCCATCTTTTGATATTTTTTTATTGTCATCTGTCATAAGTGGGGCATTCCCGTAACATAAAGTGCAACATTAGTTAAAGAGACATTGCACAAACACAATTAGAGCATTAAATCTGAAGTACATCATGCATTCGGGTCCAGTCGGGTCTAGGTACCTTAGCTCGTTTTGGAGAGTTGCGATCAGTAAAACACAGAACTTTGAAGTATCACGTCAGCAATATTTGCATCACTTTTATAGAACACTGACAAATGTTTAAACCATGAATTACCTAGACTTAAGTACCATAATAAGCTCCATTGCCTATGACCCCTCAAGATGTCAAATTCCAACAGTCCTGACTATTGTGAATTATCAAGGATGAATAAAGATTCTCCCCCTCTTGAATTTGTTTAAATATTAAAACTAATTGAGGACGAGCTATATACATTACCCAGAAAGATGTTGCTGTCATCCTACGTCTCTTTCTGAGATCACAAAAAAGCCTGCAATTTGAGTCCGCAATACCTTTCAAGTCCGCCTAGTGTTTCTAGTGCCGATCCCTAGAGCTGTTCTGCTGTTTAGCCATGCATCATTGTCTCTGCCACACAGTCAAAAACCATGATAGAGGAAAAATACACTGAATGTTGATGTCAAATGCACTGGTTTCCCATGTGTGATGCACTGGACATATACAGTTTCCATTGTTTAGAGCACTAATATAAAGCATTCAGTTAAGAGAGGTGAGGGCTACAATTGCTTTTTTTTAGGTGTAAGAGTATGAAATGTGCTGCGCACCCCTAGGTATAACGTTGGCCATAGCATAATAGTGGTAATTACTGGTATATTGTGGGTATCTAAGACAAGATAGTGTCCCATCCTTGGTAAGATGCTGAACCCTGTATGCTTATGGGTAGTATAGCCACAGACCATTGCAGGCATCCGTACCATGGCATGATGGCTATTTACGCAAGTCGAATGTTGGCACTTGAATAGTAGTGGCAATTATTGCCATATTGCAGACATCCCTAAAATGTGATGCCCACCCTTGGCACTTCTGGCCCTAGCATAATGGTGGTAATTGCTATATTGTGGGAATGTATACATCTTTGTATAATGATTGCACAGACATAAACAGTAATTCTTGGCATTTTGTGGGCATCCATGGCATCATGCTAACCACGCCTGGTGAATACTGCTCTGAAAAGAGGGCTGTAAGTCTTGTCATATTGTTGGCATTCCTGGCTTGCTTGTGTCCATCCTTGATAACCCTAGCCATGATATAATGGTGGCAGTGCGTGGCTTATTTTAGGTGTTCATAGCATGATGGTACTCAGTCTTTTTCTACTGCTTCCTTCCCCTACCGAAAAGGGGGTAATTCTTGACACACTGAGGGCATCCAAGCAAGGATGGCACTCTTCACTTTTAAAATACTGGCCCTGGATTAATGGTAGTAATTTTGGTAATATTGTGGTGGAACCATGGTATAAAGAGTCCTGGGTAAAATAGTGACCTCGACATTATTTCAACAATTCTTTGCATATTATCGGTATCCATGACATGATGGTGCCCACCATCGGTTTATCTGGCCCTTGCTAAATAGTGTATATTAAAGGCATGCATTTCTTGATAGTGCCAACACTTATCATATTTGTAGCCCAGGCAAAATTGTGCAATTCTTGGTATATTATGGACGTTAATAGAATCATGATGCCCATCGTTGGTATAATGCCGGCCTTGGCGCAATATTTATGATTCCTGACATGTTTTGGATATGCCTTTTTAAACATAGAAAATTACATTCTTTTGGTAATTCTTGGCAATTTTGGGAGTATTGAGGTATGTTGGTGCTCCTCTTTGGTGTAATGCTGGTGCATGGATAAAGGCATGAATTTCTAGCATATCATGGAAATGCATAGCCTTATGATCGCAATCCTTAACTTAAAGCTAGCCCTAGCGTAACAGTCATTAGTAATGGTCAGGAAATGCGTGGCAAGGAATGGTGAATGGCCATGCAAGATTCATAAAGGGCAGTATTACTTGTTAATACTCGAAGAAAGCAACAAATGATCTTTGTTCAACAAACATCTAGGGCCACATCTGCGAAGCATTTTGTACGTTGCAAATGGCGAATCGGGCTGTTTGTGACGTGCAAAATGCAATTTGGGATGTAGAGACCCATTTTTGCGAATCAGTAATCTATTTACCGAATCGCAAAAAGGGTTTGCGAGTCGCAATTAGGAAGGGGTGTTCCCTTCCTAATTGCGAGTCGCAGTCCCATGTATGATTGTTTTGTGACCGCGAATGCAGTCGCAAAACAATCGCAGTTAGCACCAGTTTCAAACTGGTGCCAACCCTTTCGCAAACGGGAAGGGGTCCCCATGGCAGCGAAAATATTTTTTCAGAGCAGGCAGTGGTCCTGTGGACCACTGCCTGCCCTGAAAAAATGAAAAGAAGACGTTTCATTTTTTGTTTTTGAAATGCATCTCGTTTTCCTTTAAGAAAAACGGGCTGCATTTAAAAAAAAATGCTTTATTTAAAAGCAGTCACAGACATGGTGGTCTGATGAATATTCATGAGGTAGGTCATTTGCAACCCCCTTGCGGATCGCAAACAGTGTCATTGACACTGTTGTACATAAGGTTTTGCAACTCACAAATTGCGAGTCGATCTGACTCACAATTTGAGAGTCAATCTGACTCACAATTTGCAAGTCGCAAAACATGTATTTCGTACATGTGGCCCTTATAGTTATTAAAGTGATTTTTTTTTATAAGAAGAAGGGTTTTGTCTTGAGAACTGTACGCTTTTACTTGAGTAATTAAGTGTGCTTCTCTAAATTAACACCTGTTATTGAATTGCACAATGTGTGTATTTTGATGAACTGATAAGCTATTGTCTGAGGTTAATGTTTTTGAATGACCAAATATGTATTTAATGCTGACCTTTGAGTGACAAACACTATGGAAGGCCTTACAATATTTCAGGAGTGCCTCATCAGAACCTATGGGTTTTTAACAAATGTACGTGAAAAAGCAAACAATAAAATATACTATTTAGTCCCATGTTTTTGAAAGTTTGTTGGGATGACCAACCACCCCCACCTCAAACCTCGTGAAGGAACCCACCCTGTTTGCTTTACTCAATTGCTAATGCAATTCAGTGTGGGTATGTATGCCACACTACTTTAAAAGATCACAGCCACCTCTGAAAGTCTTCCTCATGGATGTGGGCTTAGACGTGCATACATGGAAATCAATAAATAAATATAGAAACTCCAGGCACAAGCATATCCAATTTACCTCATCAATTAATGGACCAATGGGTTTGAAGCTCAAGTCAAAACACTGAATTTAATGCTTTAAATTTACAACCTCCCCATCTTCGGATGCAGGGTTGGCAACTCAGTCTTTCTTTCTCCCCTGGGAGCTATCTGACCACTCCTCGGTGCTACTGACGGTCAGCAGGGGTGCCCGGTATAAGAGGGAGGTGGGTCGATTGAACACGTGGTGGCTGCGCGATGAGGATTTTGTGGAGGGGATTAGAGAGACCATAACAGACTATTTCCAACTCAACAAGAGCTCTTTGGACTCTCCAGTGTTGCTGTGGGAGGCATTTAAGATGGTCCTCAGGGGCTGGGCTTTCTCGCCTATTGGGGTCCTGCGCACTGCTGTAAGTTAGATGTGCGGTGATCAGAGGGCAAGATTAGACACCTGGAGTTGTGCCACTGGGGCCCCACGCACGCAAGAGGAGCAGCGCAAGCTGGTGCAGGCACCTCTAGATCTCCAACATAAATTATTAGACTTTGCAAAAATGATTTAACTCCACTCCCTAAGAAGGGTCTATGAATGGATGACAAGGCAAGCAAACTGATTTATTGGTTTGCTACTTCTAATCATCCCTTTAGCACAATTGCTGAGGGTGAGCTCATAGCAAGAGCAGTAGGCCTGGGACAGTGCTTTGCCTCCCACTACCAGAACCTTTATGCAGCCTAGGAACCCACGCCAGGGAGCTAGAACAGCCACTTATCCACAACATCCCTGCCGGAAAGTTGCCCACCTCAGAGTTCAGGTGAAGCTCACTGCTGAGAAGTTTCAGCTGGCAATATCGCCCATGTCTTTGGGAAAAGCCCCAGGCCCTAACAGGTTCCAGCTTCAATTGTATAAATGGTTCACCCCTCTGTTGATACCCCACCTGATAGAGCTCTATGAGGGGGCACTCCTCAGAGGCACACTCCATCAGGATCTGAGGGGGTGACTGTTACTGTCATCTAGAAACCTGAAAGGCCACCTGAGGACTGTGGGTCTTATCGACCCATATCCTTCATTAACTTGGAAGTAGAGATCCTGGCTAAGGGCCTTGCCACCCGCCTGGTGGAGTTGATCCCCTCAATTGTACATGCAAATCAAAATAGCTTCATGCCTCAGAGGAGCATCCAACACTAGATGCAGCCGCCTTGGCCAGATTGGGGGAGCTGAGGGGTGATGCCAAGCTGCTCCTCATAGACATAGAGCGGGCATTTGATACAGTGCATTGACATTATCTCTTCATCGTTCTCCACAAGATGTGGTTTGGTCCCCGCTTTTGCAGGTGGGTATCGATACTCTGCACTGGGCTGGGGGCCCAGGTCTAAGCTAACGGAGCCCTCTCCACCAGCTTTCTGGTTGAGAGAGACACCTGTAAGGGATGTCCCCTTTCACCCTTGTTATTCACCCTAGTAATGGAAACCCTGGTGGGGCTCATTTGCATAGATGCCAGTGTCAGCAGCTTTGATAGGGCAGACAGAGAGGAGGACAGAGTCTCACTTTATGCTTTATGCTCACGACATGTTCCTTTTCATGCAGGAGCCCCATCTCACTCTCCCAAGACTTATGCAGATCCAGGACGTCTACGGGATGGCCTCGAGGCCTAAGCATTAACTGGTCCAAATCTACCCTGGTACCCGTCCTCGAAGAAGTGTTGATTAATGTTATTCAATTAAATTATATTTATTATTTTTTAAATTGTTGTAATATATAATTTTAGGTGTGGAATGCTAGAATTATAGGGGACATGAGTGTGTGGAAGTGAATTCATACTCAGGTGTTTATTTTAAAACGATTCAATATTTTTCAAAAAATAAAACTAATGAAATTAATACTTGAAGAGTGGACTGAAAATGTTATTGGGGAGTAGGTGTGGAAGAATTTTAATATTCAGGTATTGATTTTAATACCACAGCATGCAGAGTGGGCTGATAAATGGAATCTACAGTCACCGTTATTTTTAAAGAAGCACTTGTCTCCTATTGGAGACAAAGCATTGAGTTTGTAAATGTTTTATTATTTATGACACATTTTATTGCATTTTTGGTTAAGCAACATAAACAGTACCTCATGAACCACAATATAAACATTGAGCAAGGCGAATAGATTCCTGAAAGTTACAGAGAGATTCATCAAAGGCTGATATCACAGATGCTGAAGCGGAGGCACACATTACTGCAACATTTGAGCATAACATCAACAGTCAGGCTTCTCGATCCACACCTCCCAGAGTCAACTGAATTTCTGTTGAACAGCCCCGCCTTATACACCAGTTTTTCAAGAGCGACACAGAATCCATGCCACAAATCCAGTCTTGTATGAATCGGATCTGCTCATTGCTCCAGTGTCTAACCACATATTTTTGTCTACAATATTTGCTGTCGCGAGGAGTGCACGGATAACTATTGAGTCCCCAAAAGAGTCAATTTTCCCTAATAGCACTAGTTTGGGAACTAGTTCCATGGGATACCTATCACCGAACCCATCTGTCTAACAATCAATGACCAATATGCCTGCACCCTTGGGCATGTCCAGATAGTGTGGTAAAAGGTACCCGGGCATGTCCAGATAGTGTGGTAAAAGGTACCTGGGTTGGACCCACAGTGCAGGCATGCAGGGTTGCCATGCACCAGAGGCGTTCGGGGAGTAATAGATATTGTGAAAGTATTTGAATTGGACTAAGCCTAGCCGTGTTGATATTGCTAAAGACCTTGGGGCCATCATCGCTTCCCCCCATCATCATCATCATCATGGGTCCCTACATCCTCCTCCCACCTCGACCTCAGTGCTCCCAAGGGGTTGGGTGCGTTTGCAACCAGAGATTTGTAAAGCAGGGATATCCCACCCCTACACAGAGCATCAGTCACCAGTTTGCATTCAAGTGGGTTGTATTTGGGAAGCGCTGTAAGCCTGTCGTTATAGTGACATGCCTCAATTGCAGGAGCGGTAGAAGTGGGAGGGGTGAAGGCAGAAGTCGTCTGCCAGGTCCTAAAAGGAGTACAGATGGCCATCTCTCCACACATCACCCAATGTGGAGATGCCGATTAGGTCCCACGGCCAGAATCTGTCCAGTTTTGCAGTCTCAGATAACCATGTCCCATAATGGGATGGCTCCTATAAGTGATCCAGGGCACCACATATGTCAGAGCGCTAAATGCCATCTGCTGATAAGGACTTTGCGGGTTACTTGCGGGAATGAGCACAGGGGTACCCAAACAGACAATACAGAAAGCAGCCCATGGGGCCAAAGGACAGCGAGCTCCAGTCTGTGGGTTGGGTCACCTCTGTCTGCCTGGAACCAGTCATCTGTAGTAAAGAGCTGCAAGGTTATTAGTATAAGCAAATATCTTCCCAGCCCAGCCTAGGGAGTGACAACATTTTGTAGAGGACACCTTGGGGTTTTCCCGGCCCAGAGAAAGGTAGTAATGTGTGACTGTAGGTCAATGAAAAATTAGGGCAATATTGCTTAGGGATAGTGCTGTAGTATGACTAGGAAGTGGGGGAGAGGCACCATCTTGAATAGCACCCCCTGCATGCAATCAACAGTGGCAGTCTGCACGCCTAAGACATATCTCACCACGTTCGGCCACCAAGGAGAGTACATTGAGGTCCCAGTATTGTCGTTGGGTTAAGGTGACCAACATACCCATGTGATGAAAGCTGTTGCCCGCTATTGTTGCGTGGCTACTGGATTTGGGCGGTAGGATCACATTGCTTGTGGGCACTAAGTACAATTCCTCACCTAGTGACACCAGTTGGCCTAATCCGGGGTTTTCCGCTAACTAGCAGTGCCTCATATCTGGCCTAGATGATTGTGACAACCTGGCATATGGCAAGATAAACTCCTCAGGCAATCGTGGTAATCAGATCACATCCCTTTCTCTCAGTTACCAAAAGTCTAACTCAGGCAAAGACAACAGAGGCAGAATATAGTTCTATAAGCATTTACTGAAATAACTGCATCTTAGATAAATGTGTATGTATAGCAATAACTAGGATGATAAAACACAATGAAAGCAATCATGTGACTAGAAATGTAAAACACAAAAACAGTCCTACCATACTGTCAAAAGAGGGATGGATCTATAATCCTCCTGCCTACGCTAAGTATGAGCACAGCATACTAAGCCTAATCTGCCCTTCGGGTTTCCCCCTGGCAGAACATCATCCCTCATACCTAGAGAAGAAGCCTGTAGTCTAGAAAGACACCATCCCCATATGGATCAGGGGCTCCGCCGTTTAAGCAGGTAGCGAAGCAATCAGCATACAGTTGTGGTCATTTGGCTGGAATCTCCCTCTAACGTTTTTGAGACAAAGGGGCATTTTCTAATAAAGCAGCTGACATTCTAAGAAATTGTCCTGCGTATGAGTGTCTGTTTTTCTGTTAATGTTGGAGACACAGCATACCACGTTTGTCGGAAATCCTATCTGACTGTAGCCTTGCAGAGAGTACAAAGTGTCTACTGAGAGCGTATTGTTTTCCTAGGCTAAAGGACAGTGTGATAGTAATAATAAAACAGCACCGCAAAAGTGGCTCCTGCTAGACAAATAAACCCATGCTGATGAAAATTTATTTAGGTGAAAGGGTGCAGTTGCAGGCCTAGTTAGCTAAAATAACGTGTATAAAATATGGCTAAAATAGCTATACAACACTATCTTCAGGAGCGGGTCCACCCAGTCACTTTCCACCAATATTGATTATAATTTAATCGAAAAATATTTTACAAAATTTGATCTATATCTATCGCCAGTAGGTAGTTATAGTAAGGACCATGTTTCCATGGAAAAAGTGTTTTTTCACTGACTGGCTTATATCTTTGGCACCTTTTGATGAATCTTCACAGAATTTCCCCCCAAAAGATGCCCCAGTGATTCTTGCTGTGCATGGAATATATTAACTAGTGGTAGTAGCCAGTAGGTATTTTTACTCGTGCTGGATAGTAACTTTAGGCCAGGATTTATAGTTTCTTCACATAAGTATAACTATAACTGCTGCATTTCTATGGTTTTATATGGGTAAAACATCAAACTAACCATAACGTCCCTGTATATTTGTTTTTTTCAAAGTATATATATATATATATATATATATATATATATCCACACTTAATCCCCTTGATACAGAGAAGGACAGCACTCCGCGGGAATCGTAATTCATCAGGGTTTATTGGCACAAAAGAAAAGAACGTGTTTCGGCGTTGCCGCCTTCGTCAGCTTCTAATTCGCCATTTTGTTTTTCTTCATATATATCACATGATCTTTACGCTCAATCCCAATCTACGTTACAACCAATTTGTCTTTCAGTCGAACTTTCCAACATAACGTTTTTTTGTATAAATATGAATATAAATATACTTTATGTCGGTCGCCATATGCATACATAAATGAATAGATGAATAAATAAATAGGTCTTGCTTTTTGATACGGATTACCCACATGTGCACTGTGAACCGGAATGACCCAAATATGTATACAACGATGTGAATAGAAATAAAAGTGTATGTGAACACTACAAATAAATAACAATAAATACATAACCACGTTACCTCGGTGTGTATATGTTGTAAAGCATTTAAGAGTAGATTGCCCATTGATTGGTGTTATTGATTTTGACTAGTCTACAGCATATTATATAATTACCATGCATTTTATCTCTTCAAGAGTGTTTCCTTAGCTCGATCTTGACGTATCTGACATCTTACGTTATCTTCATGATAACCTGACCATATCCGGCTCATAACTTGGTACTGAGTGAGGGAATTTTATATTTGAATAGCAAACATTTCCATCTGTACAGAGCTAAGGAAACACTCTTGAAGAGATAAAATGCATGGTAATTATATAATATGCTGTAGACTAGTCAAAATCAATTACACCAATCAATGGGCAGTCTACTCTTAAATGCTTTACAACATATATACACCGAGGTAACGTGGTTATGTATTTATTGTTATTTATTTGTAGTGTTCACATACACTTTTATTTCTATTCACATCGTTGTATATATATTTGGGTCATTCCGGTTCACAGTGCACATGTGGGTAATCCGTATCAAAAAGCAAGACCTATTTATTTATTCATCTATTCATTTATGTATGCATATGGCGACCGACATAAAGTATATTTATATTCATATTTATATAAAAAAACGTTATGTTGGAAAGTTCGACTGAAAGACAAATTGGTTGTAACGTAGATTGGGATTGAGCGTAAAGATCATGTGATATATATGAAGAAAAACAAAATGGCGAATTAGAAGCTGACGAAGGCGGCAACGCCGAAACGCGTTCTTTTCTTTTGTGCCAATAAACCCTGATGAATTACGATTCCCGCGGAGTGCTGTCCTTCTCTGTATCAAGGGGATTAAGTGTGGATTTATAGCGAGGTAGCGCTCGCAAGGTGACGAGCACCGCTGACGGTTTGGAGCAGGACTGGTACGCTAGTTGGAAGTGTTTAATATATATATATATGCTTAACATTCTGCTATAAAAAATAGTAAAGTATTATTAATAATTACTTAAGAAAAAAAATACTAATTTCCAAATCAAAAAACATGTGAAAGCATTTTAAGAGATTCAAAAGTATCCACGCTGGAATCCATTATTCACCAATAATCCTACATTCTAAAGAATATTGCTATTATTTGTGAAGGGACAAACCCAACAAATTCCCCTTTTTTCTTATAATAACTGTAATAATATATTCTGATTATTTTGTGAGTGTGAAGCCTCTTCAACCTCCTTTTTTTCTATTAATGATATTTAATACTGTGATCCTCATAATTAGAGGGAGCCCCTGCGACCCCCCATTTTTAATTTATTTTATACTATGATCCGATTACTTTTAGGGAGAACCCAACAAATCCGAATTTTTCAAAATATATTTTAATACTACGACCCTATCATTTGGGGGGAAGTGAGCCACCGCAATCACCCTTTTTTCTAACTTGCGGCCCTATTAAGATTTTGGCGGTCCGACTGCCAGACTGCCAATACGACGGAGGGGAGTCGGCTGTCAAGCCGGTGGCCTCCCCACCACCATATTATGATATTTCTGCTGTGCTAGTTGGTGGAAACTGTGGTGGCATTGACCTTGGCTCTCAAGGATCCAAGGCCAATGCCATTGCACAGACGTTTCCACCACCACCCTCGGAATGCACACTGCCATAGTAGACAGTTCGCATTCCGAGAGTGCTGACAGGGATCCTTTGCACTGCCCATGGCCTAGGCAGTGCAGGGGCCTCCCTGTTGCCTGGTTCCTGCCTTTCCGCCAGCCTTTTCACTGCAAGGTACCTGCCATGGAAAGGGTAGAGGAAAAGGCGGGTAGTTTAACACCGCTGTGGCTAACTACGACTTGCACCGCTGCCAACCTATCAGGATCTCTGATCCTGACAGTGGTGGCTGTGTGCTGGCAGTACAACCGCCAGCATCATAATGTGTAGGTCAGTTGCAGCGGTGCGGCCGCCACCACGGGCCGCCGTACTCCTATGGAGGCCCTTAGTCTAGATCAAAACATTATTTAAACATGTTCAAACATCATGTGAATATTAAAATCTTAACTAATTAAATTCTAACCCAAGCTTACATATAATGATAGTTACCTTTACATTGTGTTGCATGGTAAAGGTGTGCATGGTAAAAGCATCTGCATGTTAAAAACTGCATTGTAATTTCATTCTGTGGTAAATACTGTGCGCTAATGGCTGTTTCCCACTTAGCAAGCATCCTACCCCTTGATGCTCATTTGTTCAAAACCGAACACTACAAATGAAGATTGTAGGCAAGGAAGATACCATTGACAACAGATTACTCAACTAACTCTCAATACAAGCTTTAAAAATGTACATATGACCACCGAGAGCTAGGAACTTACGTTGTTCAGCCTACTGGGCTAACACGGCAAGCCTCAAGTTCTTAGAGAGCATACAGTTATACGCAGTGGGAACAGAAAAACGCATTAAAGCATGCAAGAAAACATCGTGCCCTCAACAAATTACACATAGAATCTAATTCAAACTTTGGCAGATGGGGCATCTTTCTATCAGTGTGGCTGTGGAAGGTCCACTTGTTTAATTATTCTGGTGGTTGCAGCAAAGCTTATTTTACTTGACTAGCGCGCACCAACATGCTGAGAGACTCCCTGAGCAAAAGATCCACGGCAACAAATTCACCATGTCTGCCTATCATGGTGGAATGGCCATCACTCATGCGAGTCCAGAAAATATACCCCTTGCTTTGCTGCTCAAAATAGAGCGGTGCTCCTGCTCTATTAAAGGTGGTGGCTCAATCATGAATGGCCAGCCGCCAATTATTGGCAGCCAGCAGAGAGTCAACTGGAGGTCAATCAGCGAGTCTCTCATCCATAAATCCGGCACTGTGGCAGCAAACTTGGTTTGGCATTAACCCCACTGGTTTTCAGCATGGGTTACACTCTGCTCAACAGTAACTCAACATTTTATTATGCAACCTCCATCCTACGATTTTATATATTTATGTTTCTATTGACAAATTGCATTTCGTGTGCTCTAGACTGCTTTCAGCTTCTAATTTTTTGTTTCCGTATGTGTTGGTTATTAGAATGCACTTTTAGTTTTTTACTATAATTGTTTATGAATAATAACGGAAGGAGAGAGATGTGTTACATCTTAACATAACAGGCAGAAGTGCTACAAAACCAGAAGGTAGAATGTTTATTCCTGAGCTGGGATTGATGTCACTTACTGTCAGTTGGAGTTGGTGCTCACCAGGAACGTTTACATTCTTTAATAGATCCCCTTTAATCTATAATTTGTACTATTATTTTAAGCAGTGTGTCAGAGAGGACTTTGGTAAGCAAAGAGCAGGATAAAAAACATCCAATCTCCCTGTCTTTCATCCTCCGTGCAGTACAAAAGTAGGACCATGAGACCAGTAGGTCCAGAGGCAGGGAACAACGGAGCCAAACACGTATGCGACAGCTGGACCACTGCAAACTGTGGGAGTATTGGATCCGCGTAACATAATGTTCCATACATTATTTTCCAAATTATCTTCCCAGAACCTTCTTCTGTGTATTAATTATGTGTTCCAGTGGTTCCCAACCTTTTGACTTCTGTGGACCCCCACTTTATCTTTACTGGAACCTGCGGACCCCCACTGAATCATGATTGAATTTCAGGGACCCCTAACTGAGCAATTACTGAAAGCTGAAGACCTAATCTGTTAATATTATTTAATTTTCCAAGCAGTCTCGGACCCGCTGAGAAGGCTTGGTGGACCCCCAGGGGTCCCCGGACCACAGGATGGGAACCACTGATGTGTTCTATTAATTAATTATGTATTTTCTCAGCTGATATTCTTTCCCTCTTTATGCATCTGAGAACTATACACTAGAGATGTAAAATGAGAAGTCAAGGCTGAAAGAGAAACAGCTTTACCTGGCCTAAGGAAAGATTCATGTACATCCTAAAACTTTTTCCAGTATATTTATTTTACGTATCCAGAAAGTGAACAGGACAACGCTTCTGTAGACTTAATTGTAAATGCTCTAAAGGGTTTTTTGATATTTGTCACACTGATATTTCAGGGTTCAGAATTTATCAAGTGCACTAAATACTAACAGAACAGTATTTTTTAACACAACGTGGCGTGGAAGGGAACTTACTTTGCTGCGTTGCTTGACAGGGGGAGAGAAGAAATGCTCCCTATTTAAAAAGACATGCTATAAGAAATCATCATGCTGAATACCAAGGCTGCTCAGTGTTGAATTTACCTCAGGCCTCTTTAATCTATTTGCTCCTTTATTTCACTCTTGCCACTCTCTGCGTTCTCACTTTTTACCTTTTTTTCGTCTTTTCTTTCCTCCTTCTTTTCCATTTGGTGTTTTTCTCTCTCTCTCTTGCTCTGGGTCAACATCTGACGAGGAATAAAAAGTGCCAATTTAGGCACTGGATGTATTGCAAGGATGACTGCCTTCCAGGCAGGATTGTTTTGTGAAGGAAGGGATACTTCCCAACACAAAAACAATCCAAAGAGGCATTTTCCTCAGCAGAATGCACTAGGTATAGACAGAGGAAATAGCATGGAGACAAAAAGATTTTTCTCTTCGTTATGCCATCTGTGGGACGTGTACCGACTTGACGCACTCTTGATAGCGCAGGTATTTTAATAAAAATTATTGATGAGTGATGGATTTGTGTAGAAAATGTAATGACGTAGAAAAATAATGCACGCATTTGAAAATGTGGTCACAATTGATGTCATTGATTGATAACTGATTATTGATCTGCATGTACTGGAGTTATGGTGGGAACATCTTAATTGTTAGTCAAAAGGTTCATCAACCTATTTGCATCCCCTTGTAAGTTTACTTATTAAGGTCTGACACGCTAACACTCCCAGGTTCACAAACTTTTGTAAAATCTAGAAGTGTGTGAAATCTATGGGTGGATGTACAGGGATTCCACTACTCCACCCATGGATCGCCTCCTAACTTCAAGTGTAACCTAACACAGTGCAAGCGCGCCTTGCATTACATTTCTTTACAAAGCCATGCAAGGTGGCACAAATGACCCTTTGCATGACTTTGTAATTCTGAATTAAGGAATTGATTGTGCTGCCTTTCATCCCCTTGCACGGCACAAGGACAACAAAACTCCTTAGGAAAACTGGCCCTACATATTTATACATTTCCACTGAAAAAAGGGAGTAACATGCAGAGTTTGGTGTCTTCCACTCCATAATCCATTTGGTCCTGGTCAGTTTTGGGGGAATACTGTGCAGATTTTGGCGCTGACTGCACCGAAATCCACATTACAGTAAATTACATACCCTTTGCCCCTTTTGTAGTCCGGCAGGTTTAACCTGATGAAGTTTAATGAAGGGTGAGGTATATAATTTACCTAGTACTTAATGGGAGCTGTAAATACCACGCAAATCAGGATTCTGACCCCTGTGTAAAAAATGTGTGTGACCCAGAGAAAATTACTTTAGATTGTTTCACCAGGATGTCAGTCCAGATCCCTGAAATCCAGAGTCTAAAGCACAGAGTTCCTAAATATGAGTTTGTTTTCAATTCTCTTTATATGTAAATGACAGGTGAATGCAAGCACTGAGCACAAGAGATCACTGTCATTTCCTACACTGATGACACCCAACTCCTCCTCTCCCTGACAGACAAAACAACTACCACCTGGACTAACTTTACCAATTGCATGATCATAGTAGCAGACTGGATGCAAATCAACTGCTTGCAGCTCAACTCTGACAAGACAGAAGTACTGGTCTTTGGCAACAAGACCACCCCAAGGGGCTCAACCTAGGGGCTTTGACACTAGAACCAACATGCACACACACAGATCATGCAAGTAATCTGGCGATCGTCCAAGATGATAAGCTCAACATGACACCTCAAGTCAATGCAGAGTGCACCTCTTGGTTCCACATCCTAAGCATGCAATGAAAGATCTTCAAATGGTTGCCTCAGAACACCAAATTACTGTCATACAAGCACTCATCACCAGGCTGGACTATGGCAACACACTCTATGCCGGAATCTCCAAACAACTCCTTCACAGACACTAGACCATCCTGAACACTGCTGCAAGAGTTATACTCGACCTCCCATGCTGCACCCACATCACAGCACACCTCAAGAAGCTTCACTGGTTCCTCATTCACAAGCACAAGCACAGCCAATTCAAGCTTCTCACACACACATACAAAGCCCTACACAGCACATGAACAGAATACCTTAACAGCTGCATACACTTTCACCAACCAGACACTAACACTGTGACTCACTCTCACAAGCATACATTCCCTGCATCTGCAAAAACAAAACTGGAGGTCACTAATTCTCCTACATCAGAACCAAGACATGGAATGACCTCCCTCAACACATCAGTGACTCCTCCTCATTTGAGTTCCGCAAGATGCTGAAGACCTGGCTCTTCATATAAGCACCTTGGGCACCTCAAACCTACACACCTGCCCAAGCACCTGGATACCCTCAAAGCTTAATGCACTATACAAATTGGTATAACATAACATAACATAACAGTTATCTCTACGGCTTTGCCAAGTATTGAAGAAGACCTATGTTTAGGAGATGGTCACCAAGTCCTTTCTACTACAGGCTCTAAGTTTTCAATTTCTTCAAAGAGCCCTGTGTAGGTATGCAATAGTGAAATTCAAAATTAATGTATGCCTAGTTGGGGAAGAGGTCAGTAATGTGATATGAAAAATAGTTGAAATAATTACCAAATGAGAAATAAATCCTTTGTGCTTCCTTAAAAGTGTGGACAGGCCACAACGTTTTATAATAACGCAATCACAAGGATAAAGAGGCAGAAGACAAGACCATAGGTCATGTAAATCTTGTCACCAAGCCAAAGGTGGTTCATTGTTGCTCAATTTGGAGCACAAACAATTGTGTCAAAGTAATGTAGGGGGGGTAACCATGAATTATGAGCAAGAATTGTTCTCTTTGATTGAGATTTGTGAGAATCTCCGTCGGGTTGATTAGACCTGCGTGATACAGGGTGTAGATTTGCAAATATCACAATAATACAAGGTGGTAACGTATATCAATAAACCTTGAACAAATTTCCCTTTGGCAATGTACGTGGTAGAGCTGTTTGAGAAGGTTTTGGGACTGAACATAAATTGGGATAAATGTGAGGTTCTCTAGCTACCTTGTAGGATTGCTTATCTCACATCTAGGTCGACCCCAACCATAATAGCATTTTTGATCTTCAATAAACACAAAACTAAGCAGGTCAATCTTATTGACACTCTTTATATCCTACTAAACATATTTCACACAAGCATTGGCAAAGCCAATAGGTCTTGCTTATACAAGTGCTATTGGCTTTGGCAATGTCTTTTAACTCCTGTGCAGCATGTACAAAACTTAGAAAAAGCACTATGACACAGCAAGTACTGTCCATATCATTGTGCTTTTTTGTGGCAGAAGTGCAGGGCAAGCAACCCAATGTGGAAGGAGGATAGAGGAATGAATAAAGCAACAAAATGCAGTGGGGGCTGCGGTTGGGGCAAGCAACATAAAACCAGAGGATGGATGTAGCCCCAAGCAACAAGGATGAGGCTTAAAACAATGAGGGACAGGGCAGAAAGCAGCAAAGATGAGATGACAAGCTGTACAGGGCATCAAGCTACAAGGATGTGGCGGCAAGGATGGGGTGGCAAGCAACAAAGATGGGGCAGCAAGAAACACGGGGTGGCAAGCAACAAGGACAAAGCAGCAAGCAACAAGGATGGAGCAGGAAGCGGCAAGGCACACAAACACATAAGTTCTTTTGGAGTGCTGTGAAATGCAACTAAAAGAAAAAAGAACTTCTGGATGTGCGAGTGCTGGAAGGACACACAATGGGAACAAAAGCAGTATTTGGGGCATACTGCAGAGAAGAGATATACACACAAAGAGGAAGTGAAGCACATACACGCTGACCAAATAGGAGCCTGCAAAAGAGAGTGCCAATGAAGCCAATCAATCGTAAGCAATGGGAGACCTTTAAGCCCACTGTTAGCAGACAAAATTCTTGCTAGCGTAAGTGCATGTGCTGTCTCTGGTGAGGCCTAAAAAAGCCTGTTTAAAGGCTAAAGCCTCAAGCTCATTGTTTGGAAGACTTCCTCTTAGTAAAATGGTTGCGTTTCCAAACTTTCTCAAGGCATTTACAAACATTCCATCTCTTCATCTGAACAGTTGTTTCGTCAAATATAATTTGTAGCTCTCTAGCTTGATCTGGGTGGCGAAGGCACCAAAGATTAAAACAGACAGTCTGGCTAGAGATATAGCTGGAAGGAACGGTGGTCCCAACTTCTTAAGTACTTCAGTATAGTTCATTTTCAACATGTGGTTTGCAGGTGCTCTCAAACAGACAGCTACTTCATACTATTATGGAAGGGTCACAGCTAGCCCATTTTGGTAGCACCAACATACTGACTTCATCTTATACCAATAAGGCAATGGGGTGCTCTTTTGTACAGCACATGGCTGATACGTGGACATGGGTGAAATAAACATTGAATCATTATTGCTCTATACCACGCATTGGCTGATGTGGAACTGACTCTCTTAATTTACCAGTTTAAGGTCTCTATTTGGATGGGCATTTGTTTCAAATCTCTTTGAAGATTCTAGCTTTATTAGCAAGGAATCGGATCATGCATTTTATTGTTGGTGGTATCACCCAGAAGTTGTTCATTGTGGTAAGCTGACATACCACAATTCACTAAACCTCAATGATAGCAGCAGCTGCTTTTTAGGGGCTTCAGGGTGTAGCCATGCCTCACATTATCTCACAGAGCCACTGGTAAATTAAATGGTCACACTTGAAACAATTTAATTTAGCAGTGTCCAAGCAATCACAACTTTCATGTGTCTATGAACACTCTAATGCACAGGTCAACCTTCACAGCCTCTCTTCCAGGCTCCTGATGACAGGAGGAGGAGGTGGGGGCTCAGTTACTATCCATCTACAGGGTGCTGTTGAAAACACAGCACTTTGTAAATGGATGTCTGGATTACGCAAGTGAGGGGCGTATTTCAATTACGATCCCCTAACACAAGCACAATTATTTTTATTTAGCAGACATACTGTGCATGCCTCAGGCAGCAATGTATATCCAGTAAAGTGGTTCTGTCAGGCAATACATCAGTGCACCCCTGAAGCCAATCAGGAGCCACGCAGAGAAACATGGTCAGGATCTCTAGCAATGTCCCAGCTTGTGATACAGCTCCAGTTGAGAAGCTGGGAGAGGTAATGTGGTGCATCTTCCTCTAAAACCTAACCCTGCTGCTCTGTCTGGCCCCCCGTTCCAAAGGCCAGCACTGAATTACTGCTCTGCTGCTGCCATGGAGCCTCTGAGTTCCAGCAAAGGAAGAAAGGTAAGTAAAAAAAATAAGGCTGTTTCTCTGTGCACATGTGAGTGAAAGTGTGTTTGTGAGTGACTGTGAGAGAATGAGATTGTGAGAGTGTTAGTTTAATTTGATGGGGAGTGTCAAGGAGAATGAAAGAGTGAGAATCAATGAATAAGTGAGAATGAGTATAAATAAGTGAAAGTGAGAAAGTAAGTAAAGCAATGTCAGTGAGTATGAATGAGTGAGTGAGGGGGGCTGATAGAGGGAGTGGGAGTGAGTCAAGGGTGCTACTATCAATGGTGCAGCAGTTGCATTTGCACCAGGGACCCTGGTGCAATATCACCTTCTGCACTATTAAAGCAGAACACCTGTAACCCAGGATTCAAATCAGAACCCCTGTACACCGGAAACAATGTGTGAATGTATGGGTACATTTGTGTTTGAGGTCAGCGAAAACGAATTTTGAAAACAATGAGGTGAGCCCGTGGCAGGTGTTATGCCCCACCTCTTTCAGAGACCACCAGCTGCAACTGGTCCATGATCCTCCTTTTCTTGTAGCATGGCCTGCACTATCAGTGAAGGAGCTGCCACATCAAATAAATGTTGTCCCAAATCTGTTGCATCATATTTTAATATAACAAGCATCATTTGATGATTCATGTCATGACAAAATACCACACGCTGTCGATCAGGCAGGCTTTGGCTCTAACAAGCATCCTACTCACAGAATTTCCCTGACTTCATTCTTCACAGGCTCCCTTTTGCTACGACGTTGATTTGGAACCCCATGACACTGCATCCCATGACAAATTGGATTACAAAGCTGAACAAGCACTGGCAAATCCAGTAGGTCTGATTTTGACAAGCTAATGTGATGGTTAGATTTTTTTTTAATTAGAAGAATGTGCGCCAAAAATAAAAATAAGGAAAACATGGCTCCCCTTGAATGCAGCAGTCACATGCTTAAAAAATGGATTAAAAAAATTATCACACATAATTTTTTATATTAAAAAGCTAAAGATTGAACCATAGCATGCATATTATTTCAATAGAACAGTACGATCTTCCTACCAGAAGACAGCCATACTTAGAAGTTTTAAAACCCATTTTTAGTTTTCTATCTCAGGAAAATATGATTCTTATTGGGGCAAAGAAAGGGTAGTATTCACTTTGAATTACTGTAACCCAAAGGCACTCTTAAAATACAAAGATGGCTAAAATAAATGAAAAAGAATAAAGAATGGAAAGAACAAGATCATTGGCAAAGTAACGTATGGGCCCATCAGCCCTCGCACCGAGCTGCACTTCTTGTAGGCGATGTGCACATGTTATGAGGCACAAAGCAGTCCATCACAGTGCAAGAGAGCCAATTGTTCAAATGGGATGACCCATTGTTTCATGCTGTCTGCTGTGATGCTCGGAAGCAAAAACTGAAAGGCAGACAATCAAACCAATGGATAAATAAGGCTAACCCAAATCCTTTCTAGTTATGTAAATATGTATGTTAAATATTTTTCTCATTAGATGTGGATAGCAAGACTCGATACGACACCTACAACGCCCTGAAAACTGTTGCTGCTGAACACAAAATCCGTTAGCTGTAAAAAATGTTTGTGTAGGTGTTTTCGAAACACTCTGAGAAAATAAAATAAAAATAGGAATAAAAGTAGAAATACTGTTTTAATGCTCGTTGTCCACAGTAAGGTGCCTTGTAAGTATGTGCATATTGAAGAAACGTGGACTGTTCGTAGAACTTAACAAATATTATGTGTGATGAGTGCCTTGAACGGATTTAGTCAGTGGTCAACCTTGGTTTCATTACACATTCCTCATCAACTTTATGTGTGAGGACTGACACTTTTTAGTACTATACATCTCTTGATTTATTGAACTGGATTATATGTGTTCATTACGATTAGTCAGAATTATGTGCATTACCGTTGGTCACAGTTGCTGACCTACTTTGATTTAAATGTATTTGCTTCAAGTTGGGATTATTTTTAGCGGTCAGTTATCAGCAGCTGCATCAACTGAAATAGAAAGGGGCAGATTTATTAACATTTTGTACAGGGCTTGCGTCGCAAAAGTGAAGCAAAACCTGTAAGAAATGTTTGTTTTGGAATTTACTTTCCAGAACAACATTTGTTTTATGCTGGATAGTTGCCTAAAAGTATCGCAAATCAGTTCTTTGTACTACTTTGCATTACTTTATGGCAGAGGTACTTCCCATGGATGGTACATTTTCCTTCCAATGCAATCACCCATGATCTTTGAATCAAAGCCCTATCTACTAACAACAGTAAAACAAAACTGTGCCAAAAAATAACATCTTTATGATTGGCATTGTAAGAAATGTGCCCTTTCTGAAGAGTCACCCATGTTAAAGAGCCTGTTCTCCCCCTATCAAGATGGTGAAATTGTCATACCCCTAATTGCCATATTTTTAACTTACCTATATGCCTCTAGCATATTGTACAAAGTATATCCAGGGCCTGTAAGTTAAATAATACTAGCGGATTACAGCACCCATTGTGCCACCCACTTCAGTGACAGTGCAAACATGACTGCAAGTTGTCTATTTGTAGCTTGGCTGTTGGAGTTTTAAAATGCAAATTCAACCTGTCAAAATAACCCCATTTGACAGGTCAAAACCTTCCTTTTAATTTTTTTTAAGTTGCACGTCTTTGTAGGCCTTTCTATCAATAAGGCAGGATACATGGTATTTAAAAGTAAGGCCCATAGGAATTTAATGTTAAACATGTCCCTACAGCAATAAAGTCCCAAAAGCCATTTTCACTTTAGCTAGGCTGACTGTTCCATAGGAAAACACTAGGTTAAATTATTATATTTAAAAACGTTAATTCCTATTAGGAAACAGTTAGAATTTTTTTTTAACTAATTGTAATAGTTATTACAAATCCAGGTCGATGATGAAGTAAGTTCTTTGATAATTATTAAATAAAAGGTACTTTTAGAAAGTTACCTTTTCCCTGCCTAAAACCCTTGTAGGCCCATTTGCATTTGCTCTTCCACTTTTGCCAGACAGTAATTAGCATTTCAATAGGTGTGAATGGATATGAAATGCCTGCCAGGAACAAACAAGAGGCTGATCTCAATGGTCAGAGGTGATCCCTCTGAACCGGAGAGAATAAGTGGGGGGGCTGTGAGCTTTCTTATTGACATTACACTGTAAAATGCTGTTAAACTTGTTTACTGGAGTTTTACATATAACACTTGGGGTGCACTTTGAAGAAGTCTTCCCTGTCACAGGCAAATGTTGCTGACACCTGGGCAGAGCCATTTCTTTGTCTGCCATCCAGACAGGCTCCAATCAGTGTTGGGCTCAGTTTGTCATTACAGTGTCAGATCCTGCTTGAATGGTAAAACATGCTTGACACGTCTGCTGCATATAACACTTTATGCACTTCAAAGAGCAAGAATAGGATACAAGACAATATTTGAATATCAACCGACTGGTTGCTAGAGAAGTCAGTATTTGTCTTACCAGACATCTGTCTCTGGGCTTACTTGAGGAACAGTGACTGCATTAAACTGGATTTTGTTGTTGGATGTGGGAGGACAATATGATTTTCATAGTACTCTACCAACACACAACCCTCCCACCCAGAGCCCCTCGTTTAGTGTCGCTGAGGGCTTCTGCCATCTTGAAAAGACCCACGTGGGTATGGTTGGCCCTAGGAACATTTACCCCATTTGTAAGGGCATATTCATGAGTCATTTCCACCCACTAGCTCGGGCCAAGCATATAAAAGTAGCATCTCTAGGTAATCACTTAGTACACTCCTGGACCTTTGAAAGATCAGAAGAGGATTGAACCTGCTGTCTGCAACCTGAGAAGATCCTCATGGGACTGGATCTGTTCTCTCTTGCACCCAGGACAGAGAACGAAGTAGACTCCAAGGGGCAGCTTTAAGAGCCCCTCGCTTCCTTGCGCGACACCAGCATCATTTGTTTACACTAATGTGGGCCAACATCCTAGGGGGCTTTAAAAGTGTACTCTTTTGCTGGATTGGGACTTGAAGGCTGAAGTAAGAAGGTAAACTCTTTGAATAGGATGAACCTGGTATCCGACCCTGCACTGCATCGAGGTCAGCGTCAAATAGCAACTTGGTTCCGGTCTACCTGACTATCATAGGCACTTGATGCTTCTTGGTACTATTCCTACTTAAAAAAAAACATTTCTCTGGTCTCTTTACTGGATTGTGTAATTTAGTTTATTATATTTTACTTCATTCTTCTACTTCATTTTGGACTTTTTATTGTTTCGCATTTGGACTCTATTTTGTTTTCTTATTGTATAACTACTTTACAGATTGCCCTAAGTTAAGGCTGTCTGCACAGTGACATAGCTACCATAGGTTGAGCTAAGGTTAATTTAGTGGTTTTGAGGGTTCATCCAGACAAGAGTTGAGATTATTCCTTTTTATGGGTAGTAATACCCCCCAAATAGTTATCCAATTTCTTACAGTAGTTACCTTGTGGAAATGCTTTTAGTTCTCCAAAATGTTCTGACTTTTCATGTGTGCTACGGTGTACAGCACAGATCTAAGGTGGGAAAAGTTTTTAAGTTTTCCTAGGCATAGTATTTTCTATAGAAAAGATACCCTTCCATTACTAAACCTATGCTAGGCATGATCGAGATACCTTTGTACAATGGAGCAAGGGTGTGTGTCTAAGCGCTAGACAGCCTAATTGTGCCAGTGCAAGGGAGAGAGCAGGACACTGGCTTATATCAGTAGATATGGCGCTTACCTGCTTTCTCCCCTTCGTGCAACACAGCGCAGCAACTTTTGTAGCTGTGTTGCGTTGCGTGATATCTTTGTGCATCTGCCCTAGAGTGTGGACTTTTATGGATACAATTAATTGCTTTTGAGGGGTTAGTCCTGGTATTTACTGTTTCTTGTCTTTTGCAAAGTGGTTTAAGAATGCACATGTAGATTGGTGCTCAGGTTCCTCCAAGTCATTTATAAAACACTCTACAGAATGACTCCAGCTACCTGGCAAGCAAGCATGTCGGGGGGTAAATCCAGAGCATAAGCCTGGACATCTGTATTGTATTGTATTGTAATCGTATTTATATAGTGCTTACAACCCCTGACGAGGCGTCGAAGCGCTTTTCTGTGAGTAGCACGCTACTCTGGAACCCAACAAGAATTAGTGATGGATTAGTATCGGGAAATAATGAGTACAGTTTTAGTATTATTATGAGTTAATTTGAGCCGCGGATAAGAGAGTTTGTTAGTTAGATTGACTGGAGTAATGGAGGGGTGGAGGAGGAAATAAATCCAGAAGTCTTAATTGGGAGTATATCCTTCATTTACTCAACCCAAAGGCTTGGGCTGGGTAAAGGGGGATGGAGGAGGGAAGAGTATGTGGAAGGGTTAGGGAGAGCATAGTAGCAGGGTGAGATAAATGCGGGAGAATTTTGTAGGGTTGTGTGGGAGGTCACGGTAGTAGAGTGAGGTTTGGTGAGTTAGATGTGGAAGTGGAGGGAAGAGCTTAGGCAGAGTTGTTTAGGAGATGAAAGTAGTAGAAAGGATTTGGGATGAGTCAGAGTGAGAACGGAGGATGGTTTGATAGAGACATGACATATGATGATGGGTAGATAAGTGTGATAAGATGAGAGCAGGAATTAATGGATATCTAGTATAACAACCCACCCAGGAGCCATGCAATGACCCACGAACATGCCAAGCACAGAAACAACATACACACATACATACATACATATATATATATATATATATACATACACACACACATACAAACACACATGAATACACACACATATGCACATACTATACATAATTAGAACCATATCTGTGCATCGCCAGACTGGCAAGCTTTCTCCGTTCATACTGCCATGATCTGAGACAGTATTCCTATCGCATTAAATCAGGAGCAAATCTACAGTTCAAAAAAAATCTGAAAACACATCTCCTTAAGGAGCACTACTCTTGACCCAACAATATATCCTTTCACCTTCCTCCAACGGTTGCTTCTTACATAGAGTACCAATGCCCCTCACTTTAGTTGACAACTTATGAAAATTAACATGACACGTTCCTAAGCTTCCCTTGCAATTGTAGCCTCTGGTATTAGAGGTGGTTTGTAGGAGTCAGACCCACTATTTATGGGGGAGTGGGGAAGGGAGGAGAGATGGCTCTGTATTCCAAAGACACTATACTACAGTATGTGCACATTGTACAATGTATTTCTAACTCCTTCAGTTCAATAAATATTAACTAATTCATTGTTTTGTATAGTAAAAAACATTTCAAAGTTTACAGAAAAATACATGGCTACACAGGAGGGTGGGACTGGATGAGAGACAGAACAGAGGCAGGGGAAATCGTGTTGCCAAAGGATAAGGGCGTTGCCACTGGGTGAATCCAGCAACATTGCCTTCTGCTCTCAGGACTGACAACGCTGGGTGACTTGGGCTCCTGAAAGAAAAGATAAGCATGTGGCATGTTTTCAAATAAATTGCTTGCAAATGAATCCTAGTGTTTAGTGACACCAATAAGATTGAGCCCCGCAACAAAGGGCGTTTTCAAAGCAATTGTCGCTTTTCTGGTAGCCATGGAACTGGTGTTATGCAGCCTGTTTTACAGCTCGCTATCCAAGCATCTTTTCTGGTAATATTGTGATAACGTGCTGCATGAACTGTGCTTTCACCTTTAAGGTAGTGTTGGCCGTCATCTCATGACAACTGCAGAGTGTGGTTCCCTTTTTGATTGTGGCCTAACACGAGTCCCATTGGGTATGGAACATGATCTCTATCTCTGTCTAAAGTTGCTCATTTGCTTACAACTAATCTAAAATCTAGCCAAAAGCTCGTCTGGACTGTTCCTTTTTAGGAATTTCATAAAGTTCTGATGGTTGTGTTCTGCCTTCTAGGTCACCTTCAGAGTGTTTCGTAGTTATGCACCTCTGTTTTAGTCATTTTAGGTTTTTTTTGGGTGCGGGAACTGTCTGAAGAGAGTTCCAGGTTTAGATGTAGTAGAGCGCTAGCCTACATATATTTTTTGCAGTTTTGTATAGCGCGAACTCGACTTGAAGCGCTGTACATGAGCACCAGGATTAAGTGATTTGCCCATAAATCAGTGATTAATTTGTAAATAAAAAACTTGCAGGTGCCCAAACCTGTCCTCTAAAACAAGCAGCTGCTGCATTTTAATGAAACACCGAGGCAGCGAAATCCTGAAGCCATCTCGGGCCTTTTTAACCCATTTACAGCAACTCTCTGCCCTTTCAGCTCACTCTTGCAGTTTTCTTCTTTCTCCCTTTCTTGCTGTTTCATTTTTCTCTTCCTTCGTCTTTCACATATGTGCCTTTTGCTCATATGAAATGCCTGGTGTAGACAAATAAGTGCCGGCCCTCAAAAATAAGTGCCGGTGCCCCGCACCGAAAACCACTGGCTCAGATTAAGCGCGGCCGTAGTCACAGGATGTTTAGCCGAAACCGAGCCTCAAAGCCTGCTCCCACGCTTCAAGGTCGGCAACTCTGGCCATTAAGCCACATCCCCTCCACGTTCGTACCTCTGCTTCTTGAGCAAAGATATATTTTTTGGAGCATGGAAATCTGCAGAATTATTCCTTTCCTACTGCGTAGATGTGGGTTCAAAAACACTTATCGATGTCTAACATAACTCACATGTTGATGTCCTCTTGGTGACTTTGCACGTTTTGGGACCATTCGAAGGGGTGGATTTCAGGTCCGTTCAGCCACAAACAAGGATCTTAGTTCATTTAAAAAATGAAAATGTTCTTGTACCAACTCAAGACATAACCGATGTCTTTGGGTTTTATCAAGCCTTGGTCATGTATAGAGGATCCCTGCAACATGTGTGGTCTATGTGCAGGTGTGTTTACCTGTATATCTGCTGCACAAGATGGCGGTCCATTATGTGCTTTCCTAATGTCCACCCTTGACATTACAGCCTGCATATGCACATTCTCCAGGACTCTTCCTGAAACTGGTGTACCTGTTGATTGGGGGAAGTAACCAATCCACCTCCTTTGTTTAGTGCAGCTTTTTTCTCCCCATTTTGTGTGAAACGGCCATCTGTAAAAGCACCATTCCTCCTGAAATGGAAGAACCAGGGCCAAAACACATTCTCACCTAAACCAGCCCAAGATGTTATCAGCATAACGCCACTTCGTAACTATGGGGCCGGGCATTGCGCCACCGGAACGTCGGTAATAGTGATGTTCCGGTGGCCCAATGCCCTTGAAAAAGAGGGCCATAGCGCTTAATATGTGCTAATTCAGTGTACACCATATGGATTAGAAATGTCATCATAGTAATGATAAATGACTGTTGCTAGATTGAACAGAATATATACGTCAAGCATTGTTTATCACACATCCCCAATTCAGTTTAAATCTCCCTATTGGACTTACATCATTATACTATTATGCAGCCTTGTTGCAAAGCCGTGTAATACCTCCTGTATATCTGCTGCATACCAGATAGTTTTAAAGATCTTCTTCCTCAGGACAACAAGCTTCGTGGGTTTCCAGCACTTTCTCACTCATCACTAATTGAAAGGGTCTACGTAACCTATTTTCTGTAGCATTGCGATAGAGCTGTAGGAAGCACTCCTCACTCGCAATCCTACGTGGGGAAGGAGCAACATTTAGCCAAACACATTTCTTTTATTTGAAACATTGGACGAATAGGTGTATATTGCGTGTCCACAGACCTTGCTGTTCAAGATTGTTTTTTTCCTCCTAGCTATCGGTGACAATAAGCAATGCCGGAGCTGAAAGTGTGCTCCAAACTGGAAAGTACAGAGCAGAAGGCGTGAGGCAATTTACAAATGTAAAAGAAGTACAAGGGGATTGTTTGACATTACATCAAGGTCAACTATATCAACCAGTAAAAATATTGTATCCACTACATCCTGAGTAGAGACTTTTGCCTGTGGTTGACGAAACTCATTCTTATCCAGACAGCTAGAAGTCAATAAGTCCTGCCCCCTGGTCTCCCAGGCTGAGCAGCCTTGCCATCTGTAGATTGCTTTCACTCCTCCTTAGGAACAGGCATGTATGTGCTCAGCACCAATATACAGGTTGAATCCTCCTCAGCTAAGTTATTGTTCCCATATATTCCACCTCAGAAGATTGTTCCTCATGAAGCCTTCTTAAGTGGGTAGTCTGAGGGCAAGTCAGAACTGCTTCTGCTAATACTGACTCAAGGAGTTCATTTCCCTGTAGTCAGCTCCTCCTGTGGTCTGTTCTGAAGCTCACATTGATCAACTCAGTTAATGAACTGATCTGATGCTGCACCTCTGCCCATTTTAGTGGACTTTTGGAGCCTGATGTTCTTCCGGATGTCAACTAACTTTCCATCAGCCATTGTACTGTTAGCTGTAGATTCCAAAAAACACACAGTACCTTTTGCTACTAGTATAGAATGTATGGAGTTATGGAATGTACATGGAGGTACATTAGAAAAAACATTGGGGCCTACCTCACACACTCATAGAAATGTAGACACCATCTTGATTGGCAGTCTAGTTGCTCTGGCTGGGGCTCAGTATTTAATGAGCCTCCAGCTGCGCATGCGATGTCCAGTAAGACTTTAAGTGGCATTATGATATTAGAGGGCTAACAAACAAAAGGTTTTTTTTTACATTGTTTTTAAGAGTTTTTATTGTCATTTTGCATACTTTCATTTACTTCCTGCACAGTGCACTTTGCTTTTACTGCTCCCGGCCAGGTTCTGTGCCTTAGAGCAGAATGGGACACTTATAGACGCCATGTTGATTGGTGGTCTAGTTGCTTTGTCTGGGGCTTGGTATTGAATGAGCCTCCAGCCGCAGGGCACGCCACTGACGCACTGAAAGCGCATCAAAGGCAAGCCTGTCTGCACCGTCCATACCTGAATTACACCTTGCTCCAGGACCCCTGCACAATGTAACCCCCCCAGGAGTCTTTACGGCATAGGAGAAGCTTCATTGGCTCCAAGCAAGAAACAGAGGCCCAGATTTAAGAGGACCTAGCGTCATTCTAACATCACATTAGCGTCATTTTTTTACACTAAAGTGACGTTCGAAGGCCAAAAACACTGCAAAATATTTACAAAATGGCCACTTTGTAACCCTTTGCGCCACATTATGCCTGAGCCAGGCATAATGTATGCAAAGGGGGAGTTTCCGCATTTGGGAGTGGGGGGCAAAAAATGGCACAAGGAAATCTAAGAGGATTTCCAGATTGTCTTGTGCCATTTTTTCTGCACTTTTAACACCTGCTCAGAGCCAGCGCCAGCGTTAAAAGGAGACTCCCATTATTTTCAATGGGCCTCTGGGTGCTTTGCAGGATTAGCGTCAAAATATTTCATGCTAATCCTGCAAAGCACATGAGTAGGGTAAAAATTCTGATGCTAGTCCCCTAACTACCGCCATGTTACGCTGTATTTTATATTTTAAATACGGCGAACACATGGTGGCATTAGGAGGGTGCTAAGGGGCGCAAGAAAAGTGGCGTTGCACTAAGTGCAGAGCCACTTTAGCATTTAAAGCACTGTGCACAGTGCATAAAACTCTCCCTGACACTGTCCCGAAGTACTTAAAGGACACATTCTTATGCTATATCCCAAACAGAAGCCTGCATTCTGAAACAGCTAAAAGGGTGATTGTCCCCAAAATTAAAAAAATAGTTTCCTTGGTTGGGAGAAGTTTTGTCTACTCCTCCTGCCTACTTTGGAATCGGTTGCCTAGGCATCCAGAGGACAGCCAAATTTTAGCACTTTCAGAAAGCATTTTAAAATGTGGCTTTATTACTCTCTGTAGTTCATTTAATGTACTTTTCACCACATTACAGTCTTACGGGGTTTAGCTTCAAGGCGCCTTTGGTCATTCGGTGAGCTCTACAAATTTATCAATATCATTACCAACATATATCACTGCTACTTTCAAAAGAGCTCTTGCTATTTTCCTTTTCTATGTAGACAGGCAGATTTGTAATGTGAAGATCTAACCAGGAAAGCCCTTTTTCAATCAATTCTCTTTCAGCGGTAATTTTTCTTGTCCTAATGGAAGGACTGATTCCACCCTTCGATTGCCATCCCTATTTTGAGGCTTGAATCTGCTGAGGCTACTCTACGCTGGTAAATGGCTATGTTGTAGCCTGTTTCTTAGCCTACCTCGCTTATTATGCTCCTTACTCTGTGCCTTTTGGCCAAGTATTTGTTCAAAGCTGTCACCATTTGGCTGGACTGTGGAATTGAAGAGTAATTCAAATGCTCTTTTCTGTCCACAGGACAATCCTCCTAGAGAAGGTCAGTTGTGGTGGTATTCCTTTCTTGTATATATGTACAAAATTGATAAGAAGACATCAAAATAATATGAGTCAAGTAAAAGAAAAGAAGAAAGAATAGTAACATATACATAACCCTATAATTATAAATTGTTGAATTAGAAATAGCAATTTTTAAGAAGAATTATGAAATCAAATTAAAGCCGGATTAATTTACGCATAAGACGCTCAGCAAGCAAACAGTTACACATGTTATTGTCTTCTTACACAATAATTAATTTTTACAGAGTGCATCATGGTCTCCCGCAAGCTTCCTGGGTCACTTCTATTCTCAAGACTCTTCTGCTTTTGAAGAGGGTAGGACAGAATCGTTGAATCAAAGCATACCTCTTGCCTTCATTCTTTCCACAGGCATTGTCATGCAGTTTCAGACTACTCATCTTTCTACTGAGAGGAAAAAGTCTAATTAATACAGCTGTCTTCTCTTCACCTCTCAGCTTCTGCATAGTGGAAGATAAGTGAACAATAGTCAGCAATGCTAAGCTTCAATGCTATAGTTATCCATCAACCCTTTGGGGCTATTGTTGTAAGGGATGGTAGAGCTTACTGCACACGGAACTGCAGTACAGGGGATGCTGATTTCGATGCTTCCAACTCCAATTTTTCACTTCTGAATATGTGTACATTTCTCCCTGCTGGTAGACTGCCCTCTCTCACTTTTCCTCTTTCCTCTCTTATCTCGCTTTCAATACTTTCTGTTCCCATATTGTGAACTTTTCCCACTCAAACTTTCTCTCTACATTCTGAATCTCAAAATCTATCTTCTTAATAAAGAGGAGAAGCTTTTGAAACTGCAGGAATGACGAGTGAAGATGGGGGTCGTGTGAACTGGGATAATAAGTTAAGGAGGGAAATTATAGATGGACCCTGTGATGATAGCCGTCAGGGTTTCTGCACTTGAAGTTCCCTTCTCCTGTTGCGAGGCCAAAAGACTAACTGTAAGGTCCTCACTTAACAAAGCTGGCCAACAGTTGCTCCTGGACAGGCAAATCTTATTGAATTCATCGACAGACATGGATCTAAGCAGTAACCCTTTCATTTGGCTGGTGTGAGCCATCTCTTGAAAACATACAGAACTTCAATAAGTGGTACTTTAGCGTCTTCTGTCGCCGGGAAACTAACAATCCACACCACTTGCCAACCTGTGTGAGGCCTTTTCCAAGCGACCTAGATCAAACAGTGATTAATACCTAGTATCGTGTTGGACCTAGAGCAATGAGTGGTTACTAGGCAGTATCGGTGGTGGACACCACCATTCATCACTGGGATCTAAGAGCCTGAGTTACTCCGGCTAGATACATACGCTTATTCTTTTGGGAAGCCGACGGACCACAGGCAGCAAATCCAAGCAGCTAAAGTTTGCTCGGCTACAGCTTTCACAGTAAATGACACACAAAGCACAATATGTCCAGTCTGATATATTACATAAAAAAGAGGCCTGTCTACACTCACAGGAGGGTAAAATGGAGCACTTAAAACAGAAATAGACACAATAAATGGTACTAGCACCTTCTGCGGTCAAGGTAAGACCCAATCACTAATATAATGTTTACCTGCTAGGCACTAGGGACCTGATTTATGAAAAGTTTGCGCCGCTTTAGCGTCATTTTTTGACGTAAAAGCGGCACAAATGTACAAAATATAATTGTATTTTGTAACTTTGCGCCGCTTTCACGTTAAAAAAAAGACGCTAAGGCGGTGCAAACCTTTCATAAATCAAGCGCTAGATTTTAAACAGCAGGTGTCCCTGTAGTCAACTTTAACCAATTGGGGAATGGAAATTCACAGTAATATCAAACCTCTCATTTGGAAATCAACATACAGCATACATCTATTTCACACACCTATTTATTCACCATTCGGACAAATATAACAGAGAAAATGTCTCCAGCAACTTCAGTACAACATCGATATAAAAAGAAACACCAAGCTTTAATGGCATGTTCAGAGACACTATTTTCAATTGCAAATTATTATAATATTTATATCAACAATAGTTTGGCGAAATTATCAGTGGTACCCAATTAAAAAAACACTTATCACAAGGATATGAATATTATAGGTTAAAAAAAACTAATGTGTCGCACAATTACATTGTCAAGAAATAACTATTAAAGAATTAATGCTAAAGTGTGACTGTGTTAAAGACATTAAAACCATCTTAGTTAAACTTTAAATCAAAAATGTGAAAGCGTGTGTGGAAGAAATATATTCCTGCTTGTCTTCGATCGTGCTAGAGCAGGTGTTTTAATAAAATATTAATGAATATTCATGTATTCAGAGTAATGGATTTGGGTAGAAAATGTATTAATCTAGAGAAAAAAATGCACGCATTTGAAAATGTGTCCACGTGGGTGGCCGCCGATATTCACAAAGTATACTTATTCATGGCTTATTAATATGAAACATGGAGCTTATGTTTGACTAATGTAGTAACACGTCACATTAAGGGTTATGCATTCTGTATTAGCTTTATTAATTGAAAGCCTTAACTTAGCGGAGGTCTTGGCCTAGTTGCACAACCTCATGTCAAGCTGTTTTTCTAAACGATTAATATAATGTTTGCTTAAAGAATTAAATTGTGATTTTCCACTGTGCTGACCAAATGTGCGCGTAGATTAAGGTATTTCTCATGAGGACCGCTTGCTAGAAGATGCTGTTCTTGCTAAACGTAACATTGTAAGTGTAATGTGTGAAAGACTGACTTTCTCGGGAGAAAACAATAGAGACCCTGACTGGAGTATATAAGATGCAACAAAATTGTTCCCTGATGAGCCGGATGATGCGGACATTACAATAGAAGCCAATCATCGCATATGAACAGTGTACTAGTAGAAAGTAGATCTGAAGTTTTAGTTTTATTGGACAAAGTGTGAACATGCAATCCCTTGAACAATAGGGACTTGGGAAGTAGTTTAGGAAATCTAATTTAGCTGGACTGCACTGAGAAGAAGCTGCCATTGTGCTTTTGTCATTTGCCATTGCGCATTTGCCTTTTACCTTCACTCATGCCCATCTTCTGTCCTGAGAAAATGTGCTTAACTTTAATGCTTAATGATTTTGTGTTTTTCTGAACTTTGATGCTGAATCCTGATGCCTTGCTGACCGAACTGATGTCCTGATGACAAAGACTATCTTAGCTTGCCGATCCAATTGAGGAGAGGTATATTGTTACACATGTGTTTGCTATATCTGCTTTTCTTTTTAGATACCAACCGCTCTATTTTGATAGAGCCATAGTTAGATGTTTTCCAAATGTGTGCTGACTAAATTGTTTTGCATGAAGCCCAACATGCTAATTCTAATCTGGTGTTAGATAAGGATCCTCACTAATGAAAGCTCATTATATGGAGTAACAATCTATGGGGGTCATTCTGACCCTGGCGGTCATTGACCGCCAGGGCCAACGACCACGGAAGCACCGCCAACAGGCTGGCGGTGCGTCCTGGCCAATTCTGACCGCGGCGGTAAAGCCGCGGTCAGAAAAGGGAAACCGGCGGTTTCCCGCCGGTTTTCCCCTGGCCAAAGGAATCCTCCATGGCGGCGCTGCCGACCCCCTTCCCGCCAGCCTCTTCCTGGCGGTTTACACCGCCAGGAAGAGGCTGGCGGGAATGGGTGTCGTGGGGCCCCTAGGGGCCCCTGCACTGCCCATGCCACTGGCATGGGCAGTGCAGGGGCCCCCTAACAGGGCCCCAGCAAGATTTTCAGTGTCTGCTTGGCAGACACTGAAAATCGCGACGGGTGCCACTGCACCCGTCGCACCCCAGCAACTCCGCCGGCTCCATTCGGAGCCGGCTTCATCGTTGCTGGGTCTTTCCTGCTGGGCCGGCCGGCGGCCTTTTGGCGGTCGCCCGCCGGCCCAGCGGGAAAGTCAGAATGACCGCCGCGGTCATTTGACCGCGGTGCGGTCTTCTGGCGGTCTCCGCCCAGCGGGCGGCGCTCGCCGCCCGCCGGGGTCGGAATGACCCCCTATGTCTTTTCTCTGCTGAATCTAAATGTATGTGATATTGTTTGCACAATTGTCCTTGTTATTACTTTGCACCGTAACCTTAGAATGTGTAATTATTCAAGCTTTGATTAGATTGCGTTTCTTCCGCAGATTTGGACAGCCAGTGATGTTTCTGTATGTTTACCATTTGATTTTGAGATTATTTTACGTGACATTAGCATTGTTAATAAATATAGGGAAATAAATATTCTAACTTTTACTAAAAGGTGTGGTTATTCATGACTGAAAGGTCATGGTGTGTGATAATTACTGACTCCTATTGATTATTGATGTTACTGATTAATGATTGATTATTGATCTGCATGTACTGAATCAATGGTGGGAACACATTAAATGCGAGTCAAAAGGTTAATCGACCTATTTGCGTCCCCTTGTAAGTTTAGTTATTAAAGTCTGAGGTGCTAACAATAGGCAAATTTTGCACACTCTTGTAACGCACTGCTAACAAGAATTTGAAAATCAATTAAATGTTGCATGGAAGCATATCCTTGCAGCGTGCCACGCGGCTCACTGAGTTCTAGAACTGGTCTTACAAAAAAGGGACATATTTGGGAGACAGCCAGTGAGGTGGTGGCATATACTGTCTGTGGGGTGTGTACACTGAACTATTATTAAAGATTGAAGAATTGCACCATTTGCTCCTGCGGGACATGGATAGTACACCTGCTTCCACCGAGTGTAAGCATTTCATGCATTCATTGAGTTCATATCTCTCTCTCTCTGTCCCTTTCTCTCTCTCCCTATCCCCTCCCGCTCCCTCTCAACATCCTTCAGGTTTTTCTGGATGACGGGCATCTGCAAAAATCAGAAGGTGCCTTGCCCGCCAAACCCATGGTTTTCTTTAGTCAGTTAGAGTATGTGGCGGTCACTAGCTGTCTGATAGAGGAGCCTTCAGACACATATTTTTCATATTCTCTACGGCCAAGTAAACTGTCATAGAAGTGAGCACAGAAAATTCAGACAAGTCCCCCACGTCCTGAGAGAAAGCACACTTTGTATCAGGCATTTTTTCTTTTCTGTACTTCAGAAATCAACATTTGTTTTTGGGCTTTGTTTCTGTAAAATATAAGAAATGGAGAGTGAGCCTTCATGACATGGCGGCTCACCCGGGATCAATCTTTTGCTAAACGTGAGCCCTCCATGTCAGAGAATACACTCCCTTCAAATAAGCCCCTCCAGAGGGTGAACTGTAAACACAGTGAATGGGCTGCAGCGAGTCAGGGGGAGGTGAGAGATGTTCCACCTCTCTTCCACCAGCATTTAAAAAACCTCTCCCCTCTCTGACTCCCACTCACCCACATTCCTACCGGTGCTAAGACACAGAGCTGGAAGTGGCAGCGATCTATTGGGACCCATAGTGCTGTTCTTTTTTAATTATACCTAAACAGTTCCGATACTTCTCAAAAAAGTTCAAGAAAGGCTGATGACGACTGTGAGCAGCCTCAGACTGAAAGGTATGGAGGGAGAGCCCTTTACTGTGAGGTGAGAGAAGTGGCAGGCAGCTATAAAAGAAACAAGCTTTCTCTTGTGTCAGCTACCTGAAATAAATGTAAATGTGTGCGAATCGTTAGCCATACAGTATCATCTAAAGACTGCTTGAGAACCTGAATAGGATCTGAAACTCCATGATCTCGTGGCCTTACCAGTTTTGGAATATGTTCTTTTAATGAAAATATATAAGAAAGGTTTGCATTAAATAACGTCTGATTGTGTATTTGGAAAAATATAACTTTTGAAAGCACTTCTGACACTTAAACACTGACACCCAGATTTACTAACCCTTTACTCTGGATTTGGCAAAGTGTTGTGGTAGGATTTACATTACAACGAAACTCATGATTTGCATTCAAAAGTTGCTTAAAGTAATGCAAAGTAGCTCAATGAAGTACTTTGCATCAACGGTGCATACCATGGGTGATACAAGGACCTTCCCATGCAACTACTGACAGATTTGGGAACAAAATCCTATCTATATGTAGACATGGATTTCTGCCAAAAAAGAACACCTCCTAGAGGCAGATGTAACAGTAGGGTAAGTTTTAAAACTCTCCATATTTTTCCAACATTGCATGTGCGCTACACTGTATAATAAACACAAAGGGGGAAATAATTTAAGCATAGCTCTTGAACTAGAAGGGTGCCCTTCCAATACAAAACATACATTTGATAGAAAGCACACCCCCTTGCACTATGATGCAAGTGTGTGTGTGCATTGGTGTATGGCAGCATAAAGTGCACCGGCACTGACAGAGCGAGAAACAGTGTTATATCATAGCAGAGATTATGCTGTTTTCTCTCACCATTTCACACAGCTCATGAAATATGTGTGTTGTGCCAAAAAGTAGTAAATCTGCCCCTGAATCTTTTTGTACATTGTGTGTCAGCCTGTCTCTTACTGAAAACTGCCTCAGACATTTTTTAAACTAATGACTTACATATTCACAGTGCTTTCTCTCACTGGCCTGGACCTCATAGTACTATAAATACACATCACTATTTCACAGGGAACTAACTAAGATTAAAATCATTAACCCTATAGTTACATTCAGCAATGTCTGAAGAGCACTTTTTCAGCAACTAGGGTCGGGCAGACACAGAAAATAGGCCTGGGCACCAAATTATTTGTGGCCTTCGTTAGTAAATTTGAAAACTAAAAAAGTGGCCGTTGTTTACAAATTGGGGCTGGTTTGTACTGTCAAAGACACGTTTTATAAGTGGTTTGCAATGTATAGGAGACTGCACGGATCTAAACTTGCTGCAGGCAATGTTTATTTCTATATCAGGTAAATTGTCTGTAAAATAGGACCAGCGAACCATAAAAGAAGCCCACAAATAATCAAAAAACAGGCCCACAAGCTTACCTGTCAGACCAGCCCTTTGGCAACTGCCTTATTGGTCCTGTAACCAAACAAGCTTTCCTCCCAGGACAGTGTATTTCCACCGATTAGTTAAACTGGCAATTGTTTTGTTTTTTTCATTTAAGACATATGCATTATATACTATATACTGTTAACCATGAGTGAAAGGCAAACTAAATAGGTACAGAACATTTTGTTCTTTTGGGCGTGTGCTTCACGTCGCCTCTATGTTAGTTGAATATACCCCCATTGTACTTGGGATCATAGGACCAGATGTATCAAGGTTCAAGTTAGCGATTCTCAAATTGTGATTTTTAAGAAATCGCAATTTAAGAAATGCAAAAAGCGATGTATCAAAATTGAAAATCGCTAATAGTGATTTCTTAAAATTCACAAACGCAATTTGCGAGATGCAAATACCGAATCTCAAAAAAAATTGGGATTTGGTGATTGAAAATCGCAAATTGTAAAAACGGTCCACCGGAACAGCCTGATGACATCACAACCAGGAAGTGAGTCATCCCATGCTTTTTCCAGGAGCCACACCCACAGGAGCAGGGAGAGAGACACAGCCCAGCACCAGGGAGTCAGCATTGTGAGTAAGCCAGGACCAAACTGCAACATGGCCAATGCTGGAAATGGGAAGGAGAAGGAAGACAGGAAGAGGAAGCTAAAATTTAGTGAGGCAGAGTTGGAGGTGCTCATTGAGGAGGTTGTTGGGAACCATAATAGACTATTTGGAGAAAATTCACTCCAAGTACCTGAGAGTGAGAAGGGAAAATTCTGTTCTGACATACAGACAAAAATATGCACAGTGGGTGTTACGCTGTGGAGGAGACACGCAAGCAATGGTACGACTTGCGACCCGGTGCCAAGGAGAGGGTGGCCAGCAGGCTTATGGAGGCAAGGAGCATAGGAGCCAGACCATCCACCCAGACACCGTCCACCCCTATGGAAGACCTGGTAGAGTCCACATTGCTGCCAGAAGCTGTCAGTGGTGTAACCTCAGGGACACCCAGCACCAGCAAAGGTAAGGCCAGTAATTATGTGTATCCCCACTTGTGCATTTACAAATGTCCCTTAGGAAATAGAACATAGCTTGATGCACAGTGAAAAGTAGTCCATGTCACATCTTACATACAACACAACAGTGCTTTATGGGAGTGGTAGTACACAACCCTAAGGTGAATATACAACATAAATAGCAAGATAGTGGTCAGCCAAATAGAGAAACACCACAAACAACTCAGGGTGACACAATTTAATTGTACATTTAAATCCACACTGTTGAAATCTGTGAAAAATGCTAGAACTTACATGCTTCACATTGTCCTTGCAGATGACTCGGTCCCTGCTGCTGCAGGAGCTGAAAAAGTGGGTGAAGTAGAAACACAGCCACGGTCTGACTCTAATACCAGTGAGTCATACAGTATTGTTCCTAGTAGACGCAGGTCAAGGGTGTTACCACTGCCAGATTATAACCTGGACTCAGATGAGATGCCAGAACACAAACCCACACCACCACCAGAGGCGAATCCCACAGGGAGACAGCAGTCCCTGCACCAGCGCCAGTGCCAGTCAACTCCACTCAGGAGGCGCCACGAAGCAGGCAGACAGTGCACAGTAGAAGGAGTGGGCCCATCGATCTTTGGCGGCCTTGAAGCTTCCATGCTGAAGGTGCAGCGCCTGCAATGCAAACAATTGAAGTCACAGCACAGACAGTTTGTGTCCCACAATAGCAATATGGGGTTACTGGACAAGCAGTTGGAGACTCTGATTGAGGGACAGCAAACAGCTGCTGAAAACAACAAGGAGTTGACACAGGCCATTGGGGAACTCTGCACTGAGATACGGCAGGAGCGCGTCAGCCAGTGCAGGCGCCATCACCAATATTTGGGAAGGTTTGATAGCTTCTGTAGATCCGTCAATCGGCTAGCATGTTCTACAGCCCTGATATCACGGTGTGCCATTGCCCCACAGGTAGAGATGGCCCATTGCAGTCGGGACATTGCACAGGGCTTGGTGCAAATTACCAATGTACTGGATTCCATGCAAACAGCATGCAATGCCACAACCAGTGAACTTGATGTTGGGGACAGTGAGGAGTCCTCTAGCCTCAGCAGTCTGACAGTCCCTGTGATTGATCCGAGGTGTTGCAGTGCCAGACACAGTACTGTATGTGAACCTGCTACTTGAGGTCCCAGCGAGGGCGCAGAGCACTCAAGTGGAGTGCGTGGACGTAAGAAGTGATGTTGAGGGCTACAGGGGACCACCTACACATGTAAAAATGCAGTCATGCTATGATGCTAATAGTGTGACACTGTGAATTGTTCTTGTCTGCCCATTGTGAATAGCTATGTCCTAATGACACATTGTTTACCTGAAGTCAAGGTAATAAAGATGATAACTACAGAAATACATTTCATTTAAGTGGATTTGTCATTACTTACATCGAAAATAGTTACGTGTGATGTCAGCACGTCTTTGCCTGCCCTGTGCTGCACTGGTCCTGTCTGCTGGTAGAAGGGGTGGTAAGGGATCATCATCCTCATCTGAGTCAGGCTCTGTGAGTTCCACTGGTATGCCCCTGGTGGTTACTATGTTGTGCAAGATAGCACAAGTGGCCACAATTTTGCATGTCTCTCTGGGCTGTACTGTAGTGCACCTCCACTCTTATGTATGCACCTGAAGCAGCTCTTCAGCAGCACAAAGGTGCGCTCCACCACATTGCGGATTTCCCTATGTGCAGCATTGTACCTCCTCTCTGCTGGAGTTGCAGGGCTCAGGTAGGGAGTTAGCATATAGGTGCGCACAGCGTAGGCACTGTCTCCTGAAAGCACATAGAGTAAAATGAGTACATGTGCTGTCTGAAGTCACGCTTACATCAATGCATTAGTCTGAACTATCAAATTACCTAGAAGGTATCCTTCCCCAAACTCCCCAGCTAGCAGTCTTGTGTGTATCCCGCTGTGTCGAAATATGTAGGAGTCATATGTGCTCCATGGGTATCTGGCCATGAGATCGGTAATGATGTAGGAGGCATTGCATTTCACCTATATGTTCATAGAATGAAGGTGTTTACGGTTGCGATACACATACTCGCTAGCCGATGGTGGACGGATGTCTACATGTGTCCCATCGATGGCACCTGGGACATGTGGGAACTGTGCTATCTGGAAGAAATTAACTTTAGTTTGTTGTAATGCCTGTGGGGTGTTGGGGAATCTTATGTACAGTTGTATTCTGCTCAGCATGGCATTGAGAAATGCATTGAAAAATCGTGAGAGGGCACTCTGTGATACCCCTCCAGCTGCTGCTATGACCCCCTGATAGCTCCCTGAGGCTAGTAGGTGCAGGGAGCATAATACCTGCACATGGGTGGGTATGCTATTGGTCCTGTGTGTTGTGCGCTGCAGCATGGGTTGCAGCTCAGCTATCAGGTCAAGTATCATGGCTGAGCTTAACCTGTACTTCTCATAAATTTCCTCCTCAGTCTGGTCAAAAAGGGTTATGCGCACTCTGAAAATGCGCTCCTGTCTCCTCCTCTCTCTCCTCAGACTTGCCAAGATCCTCATTCTCTTCGCCGTGACGTAGATTGCAGCTATTGTGGAAGAGGAGCTGAGGCATTCTGCGCCTCTTTATATAGCTTGCACCTGGTTACCACCTGGTTTCATTTCGTGGTAAATTGCATGTGCAAACGGCCATTCTGCGAATAATCGCAAATTGCGAATTTTTGATGCATCGCATTGCGAATCCGTTTTTGCATGTCACAATCTGCGTATAGCAAATAGCGTCACAATTTAGCGGATCGCTACCTGCAATTCGCT
Organism: Pleurodeles waltl; assembly: GCF_031143425.1. Classification (NCBI taxonomy): domain Eukaryota; kingdom Metazoa; phylum Chordata; class Amphibia; order Caudata; family Salamandridae; genus Pleurodeles; species Pleurodeles waltl. Next base: position 563,111,990 of record NC_090448.1, on the reverse strand, counting down.
AATCTGTATCGCAATTAGTGTTTCACAAATTGCATTTTGGTAAATCATATTGCTATTTGCGATACGCTGTTTGCAACACGCGAATTCATGTCGAATTCGTGAAAAATCACTCTTTTTGCAATTTCTTATTTTCGCAATGCGACTGCCTTTCATACATCGGAAAACACATTTTTGCATTCGCAAACGGACATTCGCATCGTTTGCGAATGCAAAAACGCTTCATACATCTGGCCCATAGTTCCCACAGTTCTCTTTTTGCACGCTGCAAGTTCTGCATCGAATGATAAAATGCAGCTAATCCTCCTCTGGGGTCAGGAGTTGTCTTCCGATGAAGTGTGACAATGGTAGAGCTACAAAAATCAAGGACCAGTAACCAGATGTTGGTTTGCAAAAAGAAACAAGACAAACTGCTGCTGGAGAACTCATGACAGAACCTGGATTGCAGGGGATGTTATTTTTGAGAAATATTTCGGTGTTCGCAAATTGCACTGCGGTCAGTGCAGGGGACCTCGGTCTGCTTTGTATTTCTGGCCAAGGATAACCTGATTCTCCGCCCTGTAATGCCGCAGACGCCTCCAGGCCTCGCCATTCAAAGACTTCCAGAAAAAAAGAGTCGTTTTTCTTCTCACAAGGAAGGAAAACACAAGTTCAGAGCAGCGTCGATGAGTCACGATCCAGGATATAATCTCACAGCCCAAAGTCTTTAATGTGATCAAGGGAAAATTAGACCTCCGCCGGCCTTCCTCTTTCGAGATTTGTTATTGGAATGACACCTTCCCATGGACCCCACGCAGCCACCACCATGCCTGCTAAGCTCTCATAGTTTAAGACTAGGCCTTTGGGCAGCATTATGCTTGAAGCGAACATCCCCTTTCTCCTAGTGTTGTGTAGAATTCGAACTTCCCATATATAAATTAACTCTCTGACTCCTGTGTTATATTAGGTTATGTGTATTTGTATGGGCCGCACATCACCCGGAAGCGTGTCCTCGCTCCTAATAAAGGACAGTTGGCCTGGCCACGTTCTATTAGAATAGCCAGGTTTTCAGTTCCTTGCGAAATTCTAGGACTGAGATACAGGCTCTGATTTGCAGGGGAGCTCATTCCAGGCTGTAGAAGCAAGGTACAAGAAAGCGTACCCACTGGCTCCGTTTCTTTAGATGTGGGGGGACTACCCAAGAAGAAGGCCGGCTGAGTGGAAGTTTCAGGTGGGAGCGTGGAATGTGATGCAACTGTTCGGGTATGTGGGGTTTAGATTGAATAGGATTTTTATATGTGCCAGTGCAGAAGAGACATTACCTGGCCTTGGAAACTTGATGAAAGTACAGAATTGACGCTTTGCTCCAACACCATCTACTCGGCATCTTTTTATTTACTGCTGAATGGCTATGCAGAGTGCATGGACTGGAAACTATAGAAAGAAAATATACCTTTTTGGAGCACAGTTATTATTTAATGTGCCTGTCATTGCCTTCATGTCCCTTGGTATCTGGGCTGAACTGGCCCGGGCAGGTCCAAGGGTAGCGGTTAGAAGTTAGTGGCCCTGGATACATCCATTCCTTCTATAGTGGCACCATTTTGGGACTGTTAAGGTAATTTGTGTACGATTTTGTACCCTCCTCATTAGCTGTTTTTCGAATGCTCTGTCAGTATCCTGTAGTTAAAGACTCGAGCTTCTCTCTTTTTGTGGTCAGGGGCCTAGCTACCAATGGTGCAGCCGGTGCGGTGGCACCAAGGCCCAGGAGCCTTCGGGGCTCACTGGACCCTGTTTATTGTTCTATTTCAATTGTTGTGCATATTACTGCAGTGCTATTTGTCTTGCTTGCACCTGGGCCCATGGCACCCTTACAACACCACTGTTCGCAGTAATATGCTGACCTAATGCAGGTGTGATCTACAGAGGCTGGTGTATCAACATTACATCACAGAGATTGGAAATAGAAAGTAGCAATCGTGGATTTTTTTTATCAAGTGTAGGTAACATGCTTCACAACATATTTCCTCCAATGAACAGGGAGCCAAGTCCCTGTCTTCCACAGCTAATATGTTGTAAGTCATTAGATGCATGCATCCGGCAGATATCACATTCCTTGACAGGTCAACTAGTGTTAGAGGAAATGCTGGTGGCACCTAACAATCAAAGTGAGTATGGCATTCACTCGGAGGGTCTGGAGGGATGAAACACATTATATGAACATCAGCAACACTTAGTGGCCAATAATGCTACGGACCTTAACTGCCAATATTTTACCTGCAGTCTGCATTTCTACCACAAGAGGGTCGTGTGAACTCTGTCTGCATTTTCATAGAGAAAAAAGGAAAAACAAAGAATGCAATTATTGTGTTGCTCTGCAGAAACAGTCTCTTTCAGGGCCAATCCCTGCTCCTACCCTCCTGCCTTCCTGTTAGCCCTTCCACATCCCAAGGCTGCGTCTGGCACCTGCTGGCAGCCCCAGCAGTAGCCCTTGACCCCCCTTGTCAAGTTCATCACTTTCCCTGTTGCAGGCTGTAGCACAGAGGTTCTGCTCTTGCACTCTCCCCAGAGGCTCCTGAGTTTGAGCCTCTGCTCTTCTGGACCCCTGTACCTTGTTGATGTCTTATTCGGTTTTGGGTAGGTGCAACTTTTTTTGGGACATTAATCTCATTTTTTGTAATTTGTATCTTATTCTTTGTCATAAATCTGTTCTCATTAATTTGTATCTCGTTTTATCCCAAGCTGTTATTATAATTGTTCCTCGTTGTTTTCGCTGTGCATCTCTGTTCTTTTTTCCTGCTACTCCCGCCCTCCTGCCTCCCTGCTAGCCCTTCTACCTTCCTAGGACTACTTATGGAAGCTGCTGTGCAGCCACGCCACTGATGCCATTAATGCTTGCCAAAAGCAAGCCTGGACCGTGCCCAGTGCCAGAACCCCTAGCTCTCCCATCATCCACCAATACTCCAGAGGAGAACTCATTTCTCTAAATGCCCGTCCACCCAACAGAAGGTGTTCCACTGCCTCCCCATGCATGACAACTGGCCCCTTCACCTGCCATCACTGCAAGTTCTCCTGCTCCTCCAGTATACCAGCGCACCCCACCAAATGCCTGCCTCCAGCCACTACGACCACTCGCCAACTGAACTGCATTCCATTGAATGTCCACTCACTGGCCCGACACACAACCGAGCTATGGGAAACCATCACCACCCTGGCACCTGACCTAGTCTTCCTCATTGAAACCTGGCTTAACGATACCTCAGCACCCAACATCACTGCAGCCCTTCCTGAGGGCCACAAGATCTTCCATCGAGTCTGCACCAACAAGGTCAGTGGAGACATTGCCATAATCTACAGCGACACCATCCACTGAGCAACCACAGAAGACATTAGATCACCTATCATGGAACACTCCAACTTCCATCTCAACATAAACACCACCACCATCACAGGAACTTTCCCCTACAGACCCCCCGGACCCTGCACAAGCTTCTGCAATGAAATCTAAAAAATAATTGCCCCACAGCCCATCAACACGAACACTACATTTTCCTCGGAGACCTTAACTTCCACCTAGAGGATACCAATGACACCCATACTGCCAACCACCTAGAGAGCAGGGAAATCATTGGACTCCGTCACATAGACACGCACCCAACACACACCACTGGACACACCCTCGACCCCATGTAGAGGAGCGCATTGCTACTGACTGGGACTGAAACCTGGACCTTAGTTTCTCCAATCTACGTTCTTGTATGCGGTACTCAATATTAAGTGCCAGGTCCATCTGTTCTTTCAATGATTCTTCATGGGTGGAATGCACTAGTTCATCCTTTATTTAGTCTCGTAACCCTCGATGGAAGAGTGTCACAAAAGTGCATTCAACCCATGTGGTTTCAGCCGCTAGTTGTTTGAAACGGGTTATGTAAGACAGCAAATCCTGATTCCCTTGTTGTATCTCACATAACACTTCTTCCGCAGCGGCTTCCAGTCCAGGTCATTCTAACATCTGTTTAAAGGCTTGAAGAAAATCTGAATACTTGGATAATAAAGAGTCATTGGCAACTACCAAGGGGGTTGCCCAGGCTAAGGCTGGGCCAGACAGGGAGCTTATCAAATAACCAACCTTAGTCTTATCCTGGGTAAACTGAGAGGGTCGAAAGGCAAAATATACTGTTAAAGAGTCCAGAAATTCCTTTAACTTGTTAGGAGCTCTAGAATAACGTGGTGTTGAGGCGGAGATAGTAGGTACATCAATGGATCGAGACACCAGAGCTTGTCTCAGAGCAGTAGTTTCGACACGCAGTTGTTGTAATTCCTGTGCCTGTTGCTGTACGGTATGAAGCATAGACTGTGCAGTTTCCACAACACCTTCAGGTGGTCCTTCCATGATTCCAGAGCAACACAGAAGTTTTTGGCGTTGCAATCTGTAACTACCTCAATGCTTCTTACCACTGTAATCTGTCCGTCTCTAGGCACCACCAGGTTTCTTTCTTGTTCTGGATTGACCAAGGTAGGGGCGACCCTTTCCAGTAGCAACGGTGCTGCTGATAATAGAACACCAAGCAGGCTGTAACCCCCAGGAGTCCCAGAGGAAGAACCCCAAACTTGGGAAAAACCTCAGATCAAGGAACTCCTGAAATAGATGTTAAAGAAAATAAAAAGTGAGGCACAAAAAATCTGGAACAAAAACTGCAGACAGGGAAAAGCAGGTGAAGTCCAAAATCACAGGATACAGGAGCGAGGAGCACAACAAGAACGGATGTGTTTGCAATGCAAGGAACAGAAAACCAACTGTACTTATATACTGACAAACAGGAAGTGACATGCAGGAAGTATTGAAGACACCATCTTGGATTGAGAAAAGCCACATTAAAGTAAATGGGAAAATAGCAGTAGTATAATAAGTAGGGAGCAAAGCATGCAGGGAAGGAAACACAGACTCCGGGGAAAGAAAAGATATGGCCAAAGAAGAAACAAAAAGAAAAGGAGAAAAAAGAAGAAAAGAAGAAAAACAGCAAAAAAAAAGGTAAGTAAAACTAGCGGAGCAAATGGTAGGCGCAGCGCGAAACAGAGCCCAAAGGGAAAGTTTCAGGTTGCGCTGCGGCCCAAAAAACAGGTAACAACCTGAAAAGCGGCCCGCAGCAGACATGGCCGTATGAAATGCGGACTGCCGATCTGACTGCGGCCCGCAAGTGGGGCGCCGCCGGTCTTCACAGCGTCACAATTTTGGGTGGTCAAACAAATGAGATATAAGCTTTAGGATAGCGCGATACTGTGGAGGGCCGTATGCATGTACAAGAGGCTGAAACTCATACATTTAATATGCTATTTGGTTGGGAAGCTTTGTGGAGTCACATCACTGAGGATGCTGTATGGTCAAAATCCTTCAGGCTGCGGATGAGCCAAGTGACATGATGCTGTCCTCTTGAGTATTAGATTGACAGGACTATTGTGGTACATTGCTTTACAGTAGTGTTATTTGGTTGGGAAGCTTTGTGGAGTCACATCACTGAGGATGCTCTATAGTCAAAATGCTTCAGGCTGCAGTTGAGCCAAGTGACATGATGCTATCCTCTTCAGTATCAGATTGACAGGACTATTGTGGTACATTTCTTTACAGTAGTCAGGAAGGGAGATGGCCACTGCAAGAAAAAGAGGGCCACTTCAAGCAGGCATAGGATAAATAGTAATCCACTACTAGAAAAAGTGTCCCTTGCAGGCAAACACAAGAAAAGTAGGAATCCCAAAAATACCCAGGAGCTAGAAAGCTTTTTGCCATCCATATTCATTTGTGGTATAAAAGTTAAGCTTATACATATAGTGGCTCACCGATAGCTTTGTGAGAGGGTGATATGATAGGTCCATCAAAGTGGACAGTTTAACCGAACTGTGATGTAAGCCTATTTGGAGGATCTATAATATGTAGGCATGAAGACCTAGCACATTATGAAGGATCCAGCATTTAGTAGTGTACTAGGCTGTCCATCCATGATTCACAGCAATTTCCATGTCTTTTGGACATTGAACGTGAACCTGGATTTCTTTAAAGTACCTGCTGTACTTGTTTGGCATTTTTTTAGGGTCGAGCCTTCGATAGCATGTGCTAGCGCATGCATATTGCTTGCAAGACACTGTTGTATATAGAAAAGGGCTTGGTGCCTCCCCATTGCTTGTTATTTGTCAGACTGCATGGCACTCTTCTTTACAGCCTCGTAATTGGTAAAGGCTGTCATATCCTCATTTCCATTCCTCTCTGTACAGCAGGGGCCAAGCACTGATTGATTCAACTTAATCAGTATTGTCTGCTGCTCCCGACATGATTGAGGGACTTTTTTGTTGTTTATAACTTCTAGTGCCTTACAAACAGAAGGTGCGTGACTGTCAAAAACGTGCCCAGTAGGACAAACAAAATTGCAAAGTTCTATTTTCTATAGTTAAGTCTTTTGTCACTTAGCATTCATGTACTGTTTTGTTTTTCCTGTTTGCTCTATTCTCAAAAGAGGACTTTTCTTGTTCTAAATATTGCAAAGCAACAATATTTCTTTGTTATGTATAATTTTTTCAATTAACACATGATCATGCAGTACGCCACAGTTCACCCCACTCCAATCTACCTGCTCCAATCCAAACCATTTACCCCAATACACTCTAATCCTCTACATTCCGAACCCACCCCACTCCAATCTTCCCCACTCCAATCCAAAACAATCTGCCCCACTCCAATCTACCCCTCCCCAATCCAAAAGAAATCTCCCCCACTCCAATCCAAAACAATCTGCCCACTTGAATCTGTTCCATCCCAATCCAAAACAATCTGCCCACTCCAATCAGCCCCACTCCAGTCCAATCTGCAGCACTCCAATCCAATCCACCTCTCTACATTCAGGTCCACCGCACTCCAATCCCCCACCCCACCCCACTCGATTCTGCCACACTTCAATCCAAACAAATCTTCCCCACTCCAGTACAGTAATCCACAACAATCTGCCCCGCTATAGTCCACAACAATCTGCCCCATCCCAATCCAAAACAATCTGCCACACTCCAATACTACAGCCCACAACAATCTGCCCCACTATAATCCACAACAATCTACCCCATCCCAATCCAAAACAATCTGGCCCACTCTAATCTAAAACAATCTGCCCACTCTAATCCAAAATATCTGCCCAACTCCAATTTGCCCCACTCTAATCCGATCTGCCCCAATCCAATCTACCCCACTCCAATTCAGCCCCCCGATCCACTCCAACCTGCCCCACTCTGATATGCCCACTCTAATCCAAACAAATGTGCCCCACTCCAATCTGCCCCACTCTAATTCAAAACAATCTACCCCACTCCAATGCAAAACAATCAGCCCCACTCCAATCTGTTCCACTCCAATCAAAAACAATCTACCCCACTCCAATCCAAAGCAATCTGCAATACTCCATCCCAAAAGAATCTGACCCACTCCATTCCAAAGCAATCTATATTGTATTGGAGTGTGGCCACTTGTTTTGGATTGGAGTGGGGAAAACTTTCCCACTCCAATCCAAAACCATCTGCCCCACTCCAATCCAAATCCACATGCCCCACTCCAGTCCATAACAATGTGCCCCACTCCCATAAAAAAGTGTCCCAATCCAATCCATATTAATCTGCTCCACTCCAGTCTGCCCACTCCAATCCAAAACAAACTCCCCCTTCAAATTGCCCCACTGTTAACCAAAACAGTCTGTCCCACTCAAATCTGCCCCACTTCAATCCAAAACAATCTGCCCCACTCCAATCCAAAAACATCAGCCCCACTCCATTTCAAAACAATCTGCCCCACTCTAATCTAAAACAATCTGCCACACTCCAATCTAAAAACTTTAGCTCCAATCCAAAACAATCCGCCTCACTGAAAACAAAAACAATCTGCCCCATCCAATCTGCCCCATTCCAATCCAAAACAATCTCTCCCAATCCAATCCAAAGCAACCTGCCCCACACCAATCTGCTCCACTCCAACTAAAAACAATCTGCTCTACTTCAATCCAAAACAAACTGCCCCACTCCAGTATGCCCCACTCCACACTGCTCTACCCAATCCAGTCCACCTCAACCCAATCCAATCCACCCCATTCATTCCCGCTTCACACCACTCCATTCCAATTCACCCTACTCCAATCCACCAAAATCCACCCAACATCAATCCAATCCAACCCAATCCAGATTAGTCCAATCCACCCTAATCCAGCCTAATCCAATCTACCTCTCTTCAATCCAATCCAATCTACCCCACTTCAATCCACTCTAATCCTACTCAAGCCACTCTACTCCCCCCAATCCAATCCACCCCACTCCATCCCACTTCACCTCACTCCATCCCAATTCACCCCCACTCCAGTCCACCATAATCCACCCAACACCAATCCAATCCACCCCAATCCAGGCTAGTCCAATCCACCCTAATCCAGCCCAATCCAATTTACCTCTCTTCAATCCAATCCAATCTACCCCACACCAAATCATTCCAATCCAACCCACTCCAGTCCTACTCACCCCACTCCAATCAGACCCATCCAACTCCAACCCACCCCAATCAAATCTAACCAAATCCACCCCACTCCAATTGTCCCAGCCTCTCTCCACTCAATCCCACATCAATCCAATCCACCTTAATCCACCTAAATCCAATCCAGTTCACTTTACGTTATCCCACGCCAATCTAACCCACCCCACACCACCTTTATCCACCCCATTCTAATCCAATCCATGCCACTCCACATCAGTCCAATCCACCCTGCTCAAATCCAGTTCATCCCACTCCGGTCCAATCCGCCAGTCCAATTCACCCCTCTCTACCCGACCCCTCTCCACCCCAAACCAATCCACCCCACTCGGTCCAATCCACCTCACTCCATTCCTGTCCACCACGCTCCAGTTCACCCCATTTCAATCCACTTCACCTCACTCAATCCAAATAACCCCACTCCACTCCAATCTACCCCACCTCAATGCATTCTACCTCACTCCAATCCACCCTACCACAACCCAACCCAAACTACTTTACCCCAATCCAATCCACCCGACTCAATTCCACCCACTCAAATCAACCCCACACAGTTCACTGCACCCCATTTCAATCCACCCCATTCCAGTCCAACCCACCTTATCCAGTCCAATCCACCTCATCCTACTCTACTCCAATCCGCACCACTCAAATCCAGTCCTACCCATTCTACTTCAGTCCACCCCACTCTACTCAAATCCACTCCACTCCATTCCAATCCAGCCCACTCCACTTCAGTCAAACCCACTCTACCCTAATCCACCCCAATCCAATCCACACCACCCCAGTTCAGTACACCCCACTACAATTCCATACACTCCACTCCAGTCCATCCCACTCCAATTCAATTCACTTTAACCTACTGCAGTCCAGTCCAATGCAGTTTTTCTTAATCCGCCCCACTCCTATCCAATCTACCTCACTCAGACCACCTCAATCCAACCCACCCCAACCCACTCCAATCAAATCCACCCCACACCAATCACTCCACCCCACACCAATCAAATCCACCCACTCAATCCAACCCACCCACTCCATTCCAATCCACTCCAGTCCAATCCATCCCACTCCAATTCAGTGAATCCAATACACCCCACTCCAGTCCACTCCATTCTACCCCAATCCAATCCATCCCACCCCAGCTCAATCCACCCCACTCCATCCACTGCAGTCCAATTAACTCCAGTCCGATCCACCCCACTCCAGTCCAGTCTGATCCATCCCTCTCTAATTCATCCCACTCAAAACCACCCCAATTAAATCCAACCCACCTCAATCCAGGCTACCCTACCGTAGACATATCACTTCAGTGCAATCCACCCACCCTGATCCAATCTAATCGTCCCACTCCAATCCATGCCACTCCATACCACCTCACCCTATTTCAATCCACCCCACTCCAAGTCTCCCCACTCCTTTCAATCCACCCCACTCTACTCCAATCTAATCCACCACAGTCTACTTCAGTCCACCCCACCATGTCAGTCCACTCAAACACACTCCACTCTAGTCCACCCCACTGCACGACACTCTCTGCCACTGAACCTTTGAATTCTACTCTCCACTCAACTCTATGACACTCTACTCCCCCTAATCCACTCTACAAAATTCTACTTCCCCTCTCCACAACAGTCCATGGCACTAACTTTTAGCCATGCTGAACAGCGGCCACCCTGATGTACAATATCGCAAAAACAAATTGTCAAAGCCAATATCTCTTGTATAGGCAAGACCTATTGGCTTTGCCAGTGTTTGTTTCTTAATAGTGTCTCTGTTGGTTTACAAAATGCGCTACACAACAAGTTCCAGTAACTAAATTATTCATACAGTAAAGTATACAGATAGAGCTCAAGATTTGTTAAATGGAGTTCTTTTTATTAATGTTTGCCTATGTATTCATTTTTCTGTTTCCATACTAACCTTCTGTAAATATCCTACCCATGCATCATCTACCCAACCATACTTTCACCCCTCCAACTAATCACTCAGACATGCATCCATCATTGTACTCATCTTTATCTGGGTATCCATCCATTCACGCATTCAAACAATCCTCCATCATTCAACCAACCCATCCGTCTTAATCTACACCGCTGCTTCTTAGATGCTCACATTAGCTGGATGGCAGGTATAAGGTTTTTCATAACCTGGACACAAAGAAGGTATCGAAGCGACGACAAACAAAGTCTCAGACGAAAGTGCATTACGTGCATGTCTTTAGGCTATCCAACGCACTTCTCTCAATAGTACCCTCAGCTTATCCTGCATCACGGACAGCAGTTTACAGTCAGACCCTTTACCTCAGCCTGGCTGGGTATACAGGTTCCAAGCTACATCCTATAGTCTCTCACAGCGAAGACCCGAAATCCCCATGTTTGATGTTTTGGAAATGGCAATAAAAATGTTTTATTCAAATAGCATGATCGCTCGTATCTGATCAGGCATACATCAATAGCTCTAGCAGCTAACATCCTTCATTTATATCCCTGAGATTACACTTGAAAAGATAAATGGGCTCTGTCTTGTTTTGACACTTGTTATCCCAACACGGTAGGTTGACAGCACTGCAAATGACTGTTGTTATTATTGTACTCAATGGTATTTGTGGTACATGGCTTAGAAAGATGAAAAGCAGAACAGCCCCTTCTCAAGTGTACAAATGTACCGCGGCACGTATGTCACATAAATGTATGTAGTATGGGGCATTCTGCTGTAGTGATCCATACCCGGTATATTTTTGCAGGGACGCTGAAGCAGCAACTACATACTTAAGTACTTTAAGGGTGTTATTGATAGTGCACATTTTGATATAGTTACTTTACATTTTGTAGGTTCAAAACATGAATGTTACAGCACATCTTCCAACACACCCCTCTGGACCCTCCTCAAACTCCATGTTGTTGATTTTTCTTGTTTTTTTTTAGCATGCACACGCTAGACCTCCCCATCATGTTTTAAACAGCCTCTTAAGTGAGTGTGGACGTCAGCGATTTTAGGACAAAACAGCAGCTGTTTTCAGACTTTTGGTATGACTGCTGTTCGTCAAAGACTTAAGCCCATAGTTATCAAAGTTTTGCGTCGCCTTTGCAGTGAGATTTACAAGCCACACAAGGCCACCTTGTGTGGTCCTGCATGGTTTGATAAATCTAGGCCCAGATTCTCAAAGGTTGTTAGTGTTTCTTTTGTAAATGATACACCGACGCTAAACTATTTTGGGGATACACAAACCAATGCAAATTGGTATTTGCATTGGTTTGTGTGGCAAAACGCTGCTTTGCAATACTTTGGGCCTCATTCCGACCCGGACGGGCGGCGGACGCCGCCCGCCGGGCGGAAACCGCCCAAACACCGCCCCGCGGTCAGAAGACCGCGGGGGGCATTTCAACTTTCCCGCTGGGCCGGCGGGCGATCTGCAAAAGATCGCCCGCCGGCCCAGCGGGAAAGCGCCTTCCACGAGGATGCCGGCTCCGAATGGAGCCGGCGGAGTGGAAGGTGTGCGACGGGTGCTGTGGCACCCGTCGCGCTTTTCAGTGTCTGCTAAGCAGACACTGAAAAGCAATGTGGGGCCCTGTTAGGGGGCCCCTGCAGTGCCCATGCCATTGGCATGGGCACTGCAGGGGCCCCCAGGGGCCCCACGACACCCGTTCCCGCCAGCCAGGTTCTGGCGGTGTAAACCGCCAGAACCAGGCTGGCGGGAAGGGGGTCGGAATCGCGCCGCCATGGAGGATTCCCATGGGCAGCGGGAAACCGGCGGGAGACCGCTGGTTTCCCGTTTCTGACCGCGGTGTTACCGCCGCGGTTAGAATGCCCATGAATGCACCGCCAGCCTGTTGGCGGTGCATTCGCTGCCCTCGGCCCTGGCGGATTCAATCCGCCAGGGTCAGAATGAGGGCCTTTGTGTCAAGGGGACATTACATTCTCGTACCTGAGCTCCCATCCATGTTTTTTGGAGCTAAACTCTATTATGATACATCAGTAGAAAGAGTTTAGCGCCACAAATTAATGTCACTGAAAAGCAGGCATTAAAGGAGGAATGTTTTTATTTCTCCGTGATTTTCTGACTTTGCTGGTGTGCTGCAATGAACAGCAGACATACAAAGTAGAAAAAGCATTTCCACTTGTCTAGCCATGGTATTTTGTACAGGAAGGATAACCTTTCTGTACAAAACCTATGCTAGACTCACGCAAACACACTAGCACTATGGCGTTAAGGTGTGTGCGTGGCGCACAGCAGCTAAAATCAGCGCTGGTGCTCAGGAGAGGGGAAGAGAGTGCCATTTCTATGTGAATATGAGACTCTCCTGCCCTCTCTTTGTCACGCAGCGCAGCTTTTTTGGCTGCTGCATTGGGTGATAGCTTTCAGAAGCTGGAGTAACACAAGGCAGCGAAAATTGCTGCCCTGCGTTACTCTGCAGCAGGAAGGTGTTCCGTGGGTGAGGCATGAATGTTCCCACACATCCACCCATGGATTTTGGAGCATTCCCAAATTTAGCATTACTGGCATACCCAGGAATGCGTCAAAATGCTATTCCTCCCCTGGTTAGGCGTAACATGGGGAATATCTTTATTTCTCCTCCTTTTCCTTTTTCTATGTGTGCTGCGTTCTGAGCGCACATGGGAAGACGAAAATGCCTCTCAGGATTATTTTTGTGCATGAAGGTGCCCAGACTGACAATCTCTCTTTCTTCGAATATAGTGGCACAGACACAACACAAAATGTTAGTAAATATTCCATATGTGCTGGGCTGAGACAGCATCATCCTCTGTGTGCCTGGGAGGCTGCGCTTGGCAGCTCCGTGCTCCAGAAGGCGGCTCCAGTACGATTTTCTGCAGACATGTGCCTGTAGCCGTCCACCTCAGCTGCTCTTTGTTCACAGATGAACCAGGAATCATAGGGGTCTGTTTACAGAGACTGCATGCAAACTGAAAAAGAAACTCGAACAGAGGGAAACCATCCCAAAGCCACAGAGCCATTATGTTGCGAAGCAATATCCAGCACCGTAAAAAAACTTGAGGGTAACACTCTTCTCTATTACACTCTACTCCATACAGTCCAATCTAGGACACTCTACTCCACTCTACAACACCCCACTCTTTGCCACGCCACTCTGACACTTTACACTGCTCCAGTTTTCAGTGCTCTGCTTTGCTCTATGCTCCACTCTCTGATACTCTACTCCACTTTACTCCACTCTACGCTATTCCCCTCCACTCTAAGACACAACACTCTACTCTATGACACTTTACTGCATGACACTGACACCCTATGATTCTCTATAACACTATCCTCCTCTCTACGACAGTCTATTCTAAGACAGTCCACCACACTCCACAACACTCTGCATGACTTCAGTCTATGCCACTTTATGCCACTTTACTCCACCCTTTGCCACTCCACTGTGACACTTTGCCACACACCACACCACATCACTCCACATCCCTCTACCCCACTCTGACATTTTACTCCACTCTATAACATTTTACTCCACTCTACAACACTTTTCTCCACTCTGTACTACTCTACTCTGTGCTATGCCACTCTACGTCATCCTACAAGAGTCCACTCTATGCCCCTCCACAATGATGTATGCATTCTGCACCAATTCACGACACTCTATGACTCGCTACGACATTCTACACTCCTCGATTCTACTACCGTCCATTCCATGACATTCTCCTTCATTCTATAACACTCCACTCTAAGACTCTTTACTCCACGGAATGCTAGGATACTCTACGCCCCTCCTCATCACTCTGCTCTAATCCACAATACTCCACTCTACAATACTCCACAAGTGTCTTTGCCACGTCACTCTATGCCACTCTACTCCACTTCTCTCCACTTGCCAATCTCTTCTACACCACAAACGTTTCACAATGCTGGACAGTAGCTACGCTGATGTATGACATGGCTAAAACACATTGGCAAAGCCCTTAGCTCTTGCATAGGTGAGACCTTTGGCTTTACCAATGCTTGTCTATTCCTAGGGACTGTACGCCACACAAGACAGGATCATCAAAGAAAATTCCTATTTTCTTTACCTGCCCATGGTTCTGGCTACTATTTGTTGCAAATATTAGTTAAGACATCCTAAATTTCCTTGCCTCTCCAGTGGTAGATGTGGCACAAAACATGTCATCACACTTAATGAATCTCATTATCCAGTCAGACCTATTTGTTTAAAAAGCAATCCCATTTTATTGGCAGTTGTAAAGGCATATCTGCACAGATCAAATTAGACCCTGTTCTGCAAAAACAACATCAGGGTCTTTCAGAAAGTCAACCCCACACAACTAAAATCCATGTAAATATTGTACTAATGGCAGATTGTGCAGTAGATAAATACCAACAGATATGCTCACATTCATCCTAATATTACAAATCCAACCATCCATGCTCTCAGTAACTGTCAGGATATGCCGAGAGTGTACCACAAAATAGGGGATGATTACGAATTGCATGTTAAGGAGGGCATGTGAGTGCCATGGGTGGAATTACTGCCACTGCCCGCAGGTCTTCAAGTGGGGCAGACATATAGACACACTTACATACACACAGACAGGCACACACAGAATTATAACCACCCAGGCCCACGGGTCTCAGACCCAGCAGTGATTAATAACTGACATTGAAAAGGGACCCCACTGAGCCCTAAATTAATGTCAAACTTTATAGGCATAAACAGGCCTTGATTTCTCAACAGAGAGGGTAAACACTCATTAAGATAATCCATATCAGCAAGGCAGACTCTATTTACGTTTGCATTTTACTTAATTTTGCAAGATTATTTTTTTCCAGATGTTATGTTTCTCTAGTTTTTTTATACAACACATGACTCTTATGTAGTGGTTAATGAGAACTAAGGCGCCTCCAGGTGGCTGGGTGGTTCTGGTTGTCAGAGGCATAGCATGGTTACCAGGGCCCATAATAGTAACTTTAGCTATAATTTCCCGCACATCCCTCATACAACAGATGACAAAAGTACCAGAGGAGTGAAAATTACACATATTATATCCCTTTGTCAATATATCATTACAACCATTTTTAGTTTATTAGGGCTCCGGTCCACGTATATAAAAGCCCCTATATCAATGCATAAAATCATGTTAATAGCAGAGTAGCCACTAATGTACATATTTGTGAATTTTCCACAGTTCTGTCGTAATGAAAATGTTTGCCTCATCTGCACAATCCTCATGTAGTTAACTTAATATTTTACAATGCAATACACTTTAAAGCTCTGAGTTGACAGTGATACAAAAATATAGACATTTCTTAAATTTCCACCAGAACACTAATGCTCAATTTTGCTAAGATTCCAGGTAGCCCCAGAAAATGTTATCAAACCCCATCAGATGCAAAGGTTGAAGAGCAGACAGAGGTGTTCACAGATGCAGTGACATGAAAAGGAACACTGACATTGTGTCCGACACAGAGGCACCCACAGAGATCGAGACAGAGACTGTCAAAACCATAAATACAGTGGCAGGCCTTTCTCATCTGTGGACCCAGGATCTGGAACCACATACCCGCATCCATCAGGGCCACCCCAACGCTGATCCAACTGAAGACAGAGTTGAAGATTCACCTCTTTCTTGAACACTACAATAAAGTGTAGTAACAGTACGCTTCTGATCACATACCCCAGCTACCTCTACTGACACTTGCTGACTTGCCTTTTAAACTGTACAGCCCTGTGCTGATTTGTTGGCTGGGACTGTGCTATTCAAATACCATATACATACATACACACAGACAACCACGTAGGCACGCATACAAGAAGCAAAATGACAGAGAGCAAATGCTCACTCAATCATCACAACAACAAAACAGCATACATGCACCCCAAGTGTAACTGTAACAAACACAGTCCACTTTTCATTGCCTGTATGCACTGTCAGTCAGCCTACCAATAACACATAATGGCCTAAATTACAAGGAATGTACTTGAAGATGTCAACTAAGTGAACATATCACAGAGACCTTTAACAACCACAGGTATTTTGCCTTACGTTTAATACATCACTGTGATGTAGTTTGCTGCATTTGACAGTATGGAAGTTGTGGTCTCTCAATGCCATAATTATGGCATGAAAAAAATCTATGTTTAAACACTTTTCTAAAACCGTTTGGTGTAATCCTATAAGGGCAATAAGAAATAATGGCATCTGGAATTTGGAATGTTCCCATTAGCATTCACTGTTTTATGTTACTATATTTCGTAGTATTAAGGGTTAAACTCTTTTTAAGTACTCTCAATTAAGACAGGTTAGGGTAATTAGGTAAAAGCATACAATGGTCCTTAGTTTTAAAAAGAACTGGAAATGCCCAAAAGCAGGTTTTTAACATTGCGTGAGTCCAGAGATTGGACTGTTTGGAGTTCATAAAAAACTTTCCAGATACAGTGTGGAGAGTGGTTTAATAAGCGTTTCTGAATTCCCAAACATCTGTAAGTATGTGGGCATTCATTAATGACTACAACATTTCCATGCTGTAACACCCACTTCACACCCACACAATGAGATTCATTCACGCACCTATGTGTGAGTCAATTCTTTTACATATGCACAGCTGCCTGTTGTGAACTACGAACATATCATTGCCCCAGTAAACAAAGCTGTTTGCACTTGATGTCAAACTTACACAAATATGCAAATAGCTATGAGAATGAGGCGGAATGTGCTCTGCTTAAACTTACACACACAGTGGTAGAAAGGAGGAAACTTGATAAGAATATACTCCTGACTCCACTACGCACACGTCATTTTGCATAATCAAATAAATATGAACCAGACAAGGAATTTTATTTAAAGGCTACATTGGTTTGTCTTACTGTGTCACTCTTTCAACCTTTCTCTTTTTGTCAGACTCCTTTATTATTTCTATTTTGTGGGTTGTTCCTCCCATCTTTTTTGTCGTAGGTCCTGATAACAGGTTGGGCAGAGTGGCATACTCAGTTGGAATATCACTCCACTCGATCACATGTGCCCTGGTGTGGTTGCACCCAGGATTGAGTATGGATTTACCAGGCCTGGTTTTAGTGGATAGAAAAGCAGACTAATAAAGTTGTATGTGGATAGGGCAGGGGTTGCACGCTTACTGCTCCAGAGAGCATGCCATAACCCCAACACCCTATCCACAGCAGCCCCCCCCCCCCCACCGCAGGGCCCATGCTCCCACTTACCACTTCCTCAGAGAAGGAGGAAAATGACAGTACAACTATCCCCAGAATAGGGGTGTGTTCTGCATGTTATTTCCATGGAGTCCAGAGATCATGATAGACAGATTTAGGTATAGGGATACCACCTATAAATATTAGGACAGGCCACCCTGCATGCCTACTGTGAGAAAGTAGCCTCTTTCTAGCATAGTTACCCCCACTTTTGGCCTGTTTGTGAGTACGTGTCAGTGTATTTTTACTGTCTCAATGGGATCCTGCTAGCCAGGACCCCAGTACTCAGAGTTTGTGGCCTAATGTGTTTGTGGTCAGTAGTGCTTAACTGTGTCACTGAAGTTCTGCTAACCAGAACTTCAGTGCCTATGCTCTCTCTGCTTCCAAATTAGTCACTATAGTTTAGTGAATTAATTTACCCATTCCAATTGGCACTCTTGGCCCCCCTTATAAGTCCCTAGTATATGGTACCTAGGTACCCAGGGCATTGGGGTTCCAGGAGATCCTTATGGGCTGCAACATTTCTTTTGCCACCCATAAGGAGCTCAGACAAACCTTTTCACAGGACTGCCACTGCAGCCTGCGTGAAATAGTGCACACACTATTTCACAGCCATTTTCACTGCACTTAAGTAACTTATAAGTCACCTATATGTCTAACCTTCAGCTACTGAAGGCTGGGTGCAAAGTTACTAAGTGTGAGTGCACCCTTGCACTAGCAAAGGTGCACCCACTCTGTCCAGGGCCAATTGCCCGGACTTCATGAGTGCGGGGACGCCATTACACGCGTGCACTACATGAAGGACAATACCTATATGTAGCTTCACAATGCTAACTCCGAATATGGCCATGTAAGGTGTCTAAAATCATGGAATTGTCCCCCCCATTCCAAATATGGTATTGGAGAGCCAATTCCATACATCCTGGGGCTCCACCGTGGACCCCCAGTAATGCCAAACCAGCTCTCTGAGGCATGCACTGCAGCTACAGCTGCTGCTACCTCACAGACAGGGTTCTGCCCTCCTGGGGTCTCAGCAGCTCAGTCCCAGGAAGGCAGAACAAAGCATTTCCTTTGGGAGGAGGTTGTTACACCCACTCCCTTTGGAAATAGGTGTTACAGGCTTGGGAGGGGTAGCCTCCCAGAGCCTCTGGAAATGCTTTGAAGGTCACGGATGGTGCCCTCCTTGCATAAACCAGTCTACACCGGTTTAGGGACCCCCAGTCGCTGCTCTGGCACGAAACTGGACAAAGGAAAGGGGGGTGACCACCCCACTGTCCATCACCACCCCGGGGGTGGTGCCCAGAGCTCCTCTAGTGTGCCCCAGAATTCAGCCATCTTGTTTTCCAAGGTGTGGGGACACTCTGGAGGCCTCTGAGTGGCTAGTGGCAGCAGGTTACGTCAGAGACCCCTGCTGATAGCTGCATACCTGGTTAGGTAGCCAATCCCCCTCTCAGGGCTATTTAGGGTCTCTCCTGTGGGTTCCTCTTCAGATTCTGCTTGCAAGTTTCCATCAGGAATCCTCTGCAACTACTGCTTAATCCTCTGACCTCAGATCAACCGCAGACTGCTCCAGGAACCGCTGTAACTGCAACAAAGTATCCAGAAGGGCTACTTCGACTCTGCAACTTCAGCTCCAGCCAGCAGCTACAACAGTTTCCATGGTGTGCACGCTCTGGGGACTCCCTATCTTCACCCTTTACCAGAAGGATCAAAGAAATCTCCCATGGAGTGACGGGGTCACTTCCCTGCTCCAGCAGGCACCTTCTAAGATGACAACTGGTTCTCTTGGCCTCCTCTGCTGGTGACAAGGGTGCTCCTTGGAACACAGGTGGTGGATCCCTTTGACACAGACTGTCCTAAGGTCCAGCTCTCCTAGTTTGGAGGAGGTAAGCGCTTGCCTTCCCTGTTTGCGACAGTACCCCTGTGCACAGCGTGATATTCACCTCCTGAGGCCTCTGTGCACTATTTGCAAGAATCCTTTGTGCCCAGCCTAGCCCAGGTCCCCAGCACTCTATCCTGTGACGCTCAACTCACTGAGTTGTTCTCCGGCGGCATGGGACCTTCTTCTGTAGTGCTGCACCAACCGCAATTTGCACCTTCTTTGTCCCGGTGTCTTGGGACCCCTGGGTGCTGCCTGGTCATCTGTGGGTTCCCTCCAGTGTTGGGAGCCCCCTCTGCCTCCTCAGTATGAGTTGAGGCCCCCAGGTCCCTCCTGGGTCCAGGCAGCGCCATTTTGACACAATCTGCGACATTGCTTGAACCAAGGCTTGTTCGATGAATCCAGTGGTGCAACTCACCTGCATCCAACATCTACACGTGGGACATCCTTTACATCATGCAGGAACCCACAGCCATCTTCTTTGGTGCTCTTCAGCAGACTTCTTCCAACCAGAGAATCCTCTTTTGCACCATCTTCTAGGTTGGCAGTGGCTCCTGTCCTTCCTGGAATCTTCTGTGACTTCTGGGCTTGGTCTCCCTCTCTACAGGACTTCAGGTCCAGGAATCCACCATTTGTTGCTTGCAGTCTTGCTTGGTTCTTGCAATAACCCTTATCATGACTTGCAGTACTTTACTCATACTTTTCTGGGCTCTAGGGTGGGGTATTTTACTCACCTTTGTGGTTTTCTTACATTTCCAGCGATCCTCTACACCCTACACTTGTTTAGGGGGAATTTGTGATTCGCATTCCACTTTCTTAGTATATGGTTTGTGTTGCCTCTAGACCTATTTCTTCCTATTGCATTCTATGATATTTTCTATCATTTGCACTATCCTATGACTATTTGCTTACCTCATTTTGGTGTCTGCTGTATATATTGTGTATACTACTTACCTCCAGAAGGAGTATTGCCTCTAAGATAGTTTTGGCCTTGTGTCACTAAAAAAAAGCACCTTCATTTTTGGTATTGTCTTTTATTGTGTATAATGTACTGTGTAACTATAGTAATATTGTAGGAGCTTTACATATCTCCTAGTTCAGCCTAAGCTGTTCTGCTACAGCTACCTCTATCAGCCTAAGCTGCTAGAACACTACTACATTTCACTAATAAGGGATAGCTGGACCTGGTATAAGGTGCAAGTACCCAAGGTATCCACTACAAACCAGGCCAGCCTCCTACACCTACATTGAAAATCACCTAACCTGTAATGGGCCCTATTTGGGTTCCTCTCTCTCTGCCTCTATATCTCACTTTCACTTTATTTGACATTTCTTATATCATTTCACTCTGTTGGTTTCCCTATGACAATTTCTTTCTCTGTGTCCCTCTCTGTTTTCAACCTTTGTCTCTTTCACACGTTCACTCTTGCTCTGTCTTTCCATCATATTTGCATTTTCTTTCTCACAGTATTTCAAGATGTTACCCTCTTTCACTCTTACTCTCGGTCTCTTGTCCTCAACCCCGTGCTGTCTACAACTCTCAATGCTCTCCTATCGCCCAATATGTGTCCTTTTCACAGCCACTCTCAATTACCATCATTTTTTCATCTCCTTCCCTAATCACTTGGTACAATGAATCTCTGCCAAATCTTTCTTCCCTCGCTTCTTTCTTAATTTTGTTCCCTGTTAAGACCTTATTCTGCCTCCATCTTCTCTCACTTCAACATAGTATTGTGAATGCCTTTTATTAAACACTTTGGCCCATATTTATACTTTTTTTGCACAGCATTTGCGACATTTTTTGATGCAAAAGCGGTGCAAATTTACAACATATAATTGTATTTTGTAAGTTTGTGCAGCTCTCGCGTAAAAAAATTACGCAAATGCGGTGCAAAAAATGTATAAATATGGGACTTTATTTCCCTGTCCTTTTCTAATAAATGGAGCTCAATGCAAAGGACCACTTTTCAAGCACTGTCAGAGGAAACACACACTTCCAGAACTTGTGTTCCTGCTCTTTTGCAGCACATGCTGAAATCAAAAGCTCCGCCAGGTGAGATGGCTAAGGACACAGGAACCACAGCATGTGTTGTACTGTATGTGAAAAAGCCCCTTCTATGAGAAAGGTGTGTATCACAAATCACAGTCCCTGGCAATTGCCTTACAGACTATGTACAGGCCTACCTACACCTGACCTAAAGAAATTCCACCCATCCCTAAAACCATTTATTTATTTTCATACGCTTAACAACGCAGGCACTCTTTTTTTAGAACAAACTTCAATAACTCCAGTTCCAAGGTCAGCTGTTAACCAAAATCTTTTTACTTAGCAAGGACAACCTTCTAGCTTTCTCAAACTCAGACCTCTTTCCGTCCCTCAAGCTGATCCGCCATACAAGTAGCGAAACCACTAATAAATGCAGCCTATTGCTTAGATCCTACAAACTGCCACCCAGAAAAGTCCTCTCTAATGAAGAGTTTTTCTGCCCCTCTCCCCATTTAGAATCCAACTTTTCTCCTAATTATTCAGCTATTAAAGCTCCATGCCCTTAAAGGACACATGCACGCTGTCCTCTCTAAAGTAGTGCTTGTCCTCAAATCTTATTTCTGAATGCCTCACTCTATCATCACTCTCCGCCCTACAAAAATTGCACGCCTATCTACTAACCTTCTTGCGTGCCCCATCTAGTGCCTCCTGTTCATGCACCCAAGCTACAGACACAGCATCAGCTCCATCCATAACATGGTCATCCCAACCACAAACTCTTTAACACAAACATGCAGTGCTTTATATTTTTAAGCAATGCTAAGCATTTCCACTGTACTAGATCATTTTCTTTTAAATGTATCACCAGAACATTGGGACAACGCCTACTTCTCCAAGTTTACCAGCAACATCAGCAACTGCCCCCACCACATGCCTCCTTTTCTCCACCACGAACACAAACACTGGTATTGTCAAATCCCAGCTGTCTTTCACACTGCTGCTGCTTGGCTTGCTTTGCTTAACAAAAGAGTGCCTGCAAATCTAGAGTGACATTGTCACTGATGCAGGACTTGGAACACATCCTAAGAAAAACAACAAGAACACGATACAGTTAGTCACCTAATAACATCCAATCAAGTCTAATATATCTCTGAAAACATTTCGAACTCCATTGTCCCATGTCTCTGATAACGCCAACTGGTCAACCTCTAATACTAGCCTCTGTCGCTGCACCTATGCGAAAAGAATGCAGACCACATTCCACAGCTGAGAGGCCAAAAGCTGCAAGTGTCAACCGCAAAATTTGCAACAGCTGACAATCCAACAACAGATATCCATTGTCATGTTCAAATGATCTTATATCTGCTCACTTGCCCACATACCTGTTCCATCCCACTACCAGGCAAGCAGTCACAACTGGGTAATGATGTAACCATGCAGTCCTGCCCAATCCTTTCTGATCTGCCTTTCTTTCCCTCACCTGCACTGTAACTCTGCCTTCCTGCACTCTTACTTCAATCATATACAACCCGTGCTCCTGCCTATGGCCTACTAACTCTGAAACCCTAAAGGTCCCCCCAAAAATCCATGACATCACCAAAACAAAAAGAACCAACAAACTTTTGCTCGCTCACACTGACCTTAACACCCTGCTAACTCTCACAGCAGAACCACTGATCTTTCTTTCATCCATCTTTCTAGCATGTGCCCATCCATCTCACCTGCCCACAAAACAAATTATAATAACATGCTGTGCCCTCTAGCTTAACAGCAGTTGCCACCTGTGACAAACTTTACTTGTTCATATCCATGAGGAAGTTTACCCCGTACCCCCTTTGCTGCTCCTCTCTGCCCACTCCTTATTTCACCTCACTCCCGAGGTCAAGAATTTCAGCCATGCTTGCCACTATGGTTTTCTAGGTGTTAATGCCAGAGAAACTTTTAGCAATTGAACAACGCAGACAGACCGATCTGCCACATATCATTTGACACTGGCATTCCATCCCAATCTGCCCAGTCGGCTCTGGTGCCAGCCCATGTAACCTCTGCCACAGGAACCGAGACAATGCGTCCGTAGTTCAATTTGCCCTCCTGGCACGTCTGCTCTGGAACAATTCAGTACTTTAGAGAACCCAAAACAAATACTCTTCACTGTTTCAATATCTGGATGCCCTGACTGTCTTTTCATGATATTCACTACTGACATTCTGTCAGCATTAAACGTCACATTCCTATTCCTAACATTCTTACTGTTCAACACTAAGCCAACCACAAGGGGAAATATTTCCAAAAACATGATGCACCTACCCCCATTTATCAATTTCTTAGACCAGTACTCTACTCCCCAATATCATTGCCAAAAGAGACCAAAACCACTATCACAGCGGCAAATTATAAAAATCGCTCATTCTGCCTCGTGACCTATATTATTCTTTCTCATATTGTTAAATCGACATACGAAGGCCAACCACACTCTTAAATCAGCCTTCACTGCAGCTAACAAATGTACCCTGTGGTGTGGCAATAGATTCCCCATCAATGGCAAAACAATGCACATACAAAAGGTCCTTCCCATTCCATTGCCTGAACCTAAAAGTTTCAATTTCCCAGCACAAGTTGTACTGACCTCAAATCCACATTCTTCTTCAAGAACAAATCTTCCAGCGAAACTACAATTCCAACCTTTTTCTCCTGAGGTAACCTATCTGCCATTGCTACAAAATCAATTTCCATGACTAGGAACATGATCCTAGTAGCTGAGCATACTGTATTTTCTTGCATCAGGAAACCCTCAACCTCATTCATCAGTCCATGAAGCCTCTCCAGTGCTGTAAGACACTCCTCAGACCCAACAAAAAAGAAGTAATCTAAATAATGTGCAATCTCAAACCAATCTGAAATATGCGTAAACAACCATTGTAAAAAGAAACTGAAATGCTCCAATAAAGAACATTAAATTGAATACCCCGGCAGTAAACCTTTTTTCAACATGGAACTTACCTTGAAACTGAAACCCCAATATCATAATCCTCCATGTGCACATGCAGTAAGTGAAAAGTAGACTTCATGTCATGTAGTACCATAAATGCCCCTAATTTTACTTTATTCACCAAATCCATCTCATCATACCAGGAGATGTAGTGCTTTAAGGGAGCTCCTCTGATATGCAGTTATTTAATGACTGACCTTTCAGACAAGAGAGATGCTGAATTGTCCTAAATTGACCTGCCCCCTTCTTCAAAACCACCCCGATGGGTGATACAATCAACCTAAGTAAAGGCCAATGTAGAAAAGGTCCTGCCATTTTCTCTTCTGCTACATCTCCGAACAGCATTTCTTGCACAACTTGGGGAAGATCTTCTGCAGACCGTAAATTCTCCATCCAGCATCTTTTTCTCAGGCCAACATATTAAACCCCTCAGAAAACCCCATTTATAGGTAATTTGCATCATCCTAGTTGGGATGTTATAGCCAAAACCTCTGACTTAACTGTTAAAACAGTCTTTAACCAATTTCTCTTTGCTGTCCATTTCCCTGCTTTTTTCTGTTGCAGCCCTGCTACCGATGCCCATGTCTCTGGAGAGGTTCTTAGGGACTGTGAGTATAAAAAAAAAATATTTTACATGTTAAAATTACTGAGATAAGGGAACTCTGCACCTGAGAGGGCCTTGATTTGGTAAGGACTGGGATGAGGTAGACTTGGACTCAGAGTAATGAAGATTACTAGTAAGTAACACTCGATTTCCCCCCTCCTGGGTCCTTTTTCATCTCTTATCAGCAGGTGAATGGAGCATATTTGATTTTATTGTGGTAAAAGAGCTTCCATGTACACTGCCTCCAGTTGTTACGTCAAAAGGGGATGTGTTATTCTAGAACACATGTTGGCACTAGGGACCAGATGTATCATGCATTTTTGCGGTCACAAATGGCCCGTTTGCAATCGCAAAAATGCATTTTGGTATGTATGAATTTCAATTTGCGATTCGGTAAACATTCGCATTTCACCACCTACCTCAAGTAGGTGGTAACACATTCCCAAACGGCAAGGGGTCCACAAGGGACCCCTTCACCTTTGTGAATGCATGCGAAAAAATTTTTTTACGAGCAGGCAGAGGTCCCATGAACGACTTCCTACTCCTAAAATATGAAAAGAAAACTTTTCATTTTTCTTTTTTGAACACATCCCGTTTTCCTTTAAGGTAAATGGACTGCATTTAAAAAAAAAAATAAAAAAAAATGCTTTATTTAAAAGCAATCACGGACATGGTGGTCTGCTGAGCCCAGCAGGCCACCAGCTCTGTGACCTTAGCGTTTCCCAATGGGTCGCAAATTGAGACCAACCTCATGAATATTAATGAGGTAGGTCGCTTTGCGATCCATTGGGAAACCCAAAATGAAACTCCATGAGTTTCATACATTTGAGTAGCTATTCCGTAATTGCGATTCGTGAGGACTTGCAATTAGGGAATCGTAATTTTTTAAAAAGTGATACATCTGGCCCCAAACCTTTTGGGTGTGAGGAGGGCATAAGTAGCAGGAAGCACCATCTGACGAAGGGCACGCCAGGTGCATGTGTTCTAAAATTTCAAAAAAATACAAAGCACCCCTGCAGTTTGCTCATCCTCTTCATTTATCGTGAGTGTGAACGGCTGTGTAATGGCACGTGCAAAACATTTTCACTTCACTGATCAACCGAAGTGGAAATGCTAAACTTTTTTGGCGAGAGCTTATATGAAGCGTTAAGACACATTTGGAATTGGCTTTCTCCATGTGGTACCTGCGTGGGCGAAGTATTCAGGTCCAGCCAGGGACTGTGAATTGTGGAGTGACCACACCACCTGAGGCAATAAATGTTCACTCCTCAGTGATGGTGCAGCTGCTTAAACATCACCTGGCCAATCAGAACAAGCCAAATCTTGGCATGGACGAGGACCAGGCTAACAGAGACATTATAACATATCTCTCAGCCTCCTAAATTAAAAATGCTGGTGTGGCCAGATTTAGCGTAATTTAGCGTAATCCCATTAGGTAAACGGGGAATTAGCACAAACAAAGCCACTGAGTAGATAGCTATAATTCCAGATTAAATATTGTAGTGTGCATTGGTTGAAAGTGGAGTGCCACATAATACCACATCAATAGTCATCAGATGCATGAAGATATTGAAAAGCAAACTGTCAGAACACTGAGATTTGGATCAATTGTTTTTTAGTCTCATCTACCGAATATGTCACTAAGGAAGCAAACCTTCAGAAAAATATGGCTTCTGGTAGTCTTCAGATGGATAGAACAGCAAAGGCCCGTTCCCAGGTATATACATTTTCTATTAGCGGAATAATATATAGCAAGTGCCCTATTTTGTCGCATGTGTAACAAGGACTGTAACAAACAGATTTCATGCCATTCCAAATTACAGAAATATTTTGCGCTAAGTAAACACGGAGAAGAGAAATTGCAAAACAATTGCAAAATTACCGAATCTACCCATTTAATACAGCTTTTAACAAAGAAAAATACTGAACCGTGAACAGTCTTAAAATGGTTTTAAAGTATTAATGCTGCACTTGGTCTAAGAAGTTTAGCAAGTTACTTTTGTCGCTGGCATAGTTTAAACTTTCACATTTTAATAATGGAAAAATGTCAATGTTACATTCATTTTGAGAATAAACAAAATTATAGTCCATTCCGGTTTGCTCAATTTATAACATGCTGTGAAAAAATGAAAAACAAACGGCGAGAAATAGCAAAATAATTCAAACAAGTATTTGCTCTATTTTGTGCTCCACTCCATAGTGTGTATATATATTGGCACTATGTAACATATAATGCAGTTGATCTTAGAATTTTGCAGCACACAAGAGTAATTTTTGCACTGATATATTCACTAACCAGATTCTGCAAAGTATCTTTTTTTTGCACTTGTCAATGAATGCAAATAGCAGTTTAACAGTACACTGCAACCATGCAGATATGCTTAACACCAGTGCAAAACTGCCTGGCCCTGAGCAATTTAGATAGTTTGGCACAGAGGTGCTGATTTAAGAAAAGCTGCACTGCATCCATTACAGCGCCGCTTTTTCTTGCGCCCCTTAGCACCCTCCTAACGTCACCATGTGTGCGCTGTATCTAAGATATGGTGCACCATGCCAGTAGTAAGGGGAACTAGCGTCAAAAGTTTTGACGCTAATTCGGAGCTTTGCAGGATTAGAATGAATTTTTTTTACTCTAATCCTGCAAGGCCCATTGAGGCCCATTTTGAACAATGGTGTGCCTCCTTTTAACACCTGCTCTGAGCTGGTGTAAAAAGTGCCAAAATAAATGACACAAAGTGCCACTTTTTCGCCCCCCCCTACTGGTGAAATGTCCCCTTTGAATAGATTATGCCTGGCACAGGCATAATGTAGTGCAAATGGTTGCATGCATTGCAACACTTTGTAAATTTGGCGCAGTGATTTTGGTCTTGTTGGGCCACATTAGCGTAAAAAACAATGTCGCTAATGTGGTGCAAGGAGGCGGTAGGGGCTCTTAAATTAGCCCTAAAAAGTCTTGCTGAAAGCAATTAGTGAGAATACCCTTAATTGCAGAAATTTTACATTGCACAGTTAAAGTTTGCCTTTTTCGATCTGGCATGACAACTGTAGCTGTTTGCTATAAAAGCTACAGATTGTATTCTTTCCAGGCTTTGAAAGCAGGACGTGCTGGGGTGGTGTGAGCAATGCTGTTTGTTTGTTTGTTTGTTAGTGAATGAGTCATAACCGTGGCCGCAGGATACTTGCAGCAAATTAGGATATGAAACAGCAATGAGAACAGAATGCTTGACCATGCTCTGGTGCCTGAGTCATGCCAACATGCACAAGTAATTCAATGCAAACATAGACAAGGACAACAGCCGTTGTTTCAGGGTAAAACATCCAAAAGCCTCTATTTACCGAAGCATTGCAGTATTTTAATCTATTTGTTAGGAGCTGCTCTCCTGGACAACTTCATAAATACATTTATGACAGTTGCCTTCAAGGGCAGACTGTCCATTCAATCCATCTGGCCAATGCCTTGCATGCCAGCTTCATTATAGGCTTTGGGACATGTTGCCAGCATTTATGGCTGCTTCACTGCAGGTGTTCACATTCCTCCTTACTGACATTGAAGATAAAAGTCAGTCACCATGTAAGCAAATGCTGCCCACGTGCGGATTCTCTTGGGGCGCTCAGGTCACACACATACGGGGCCCATCTGTAAGGGCAGGGGGGGTCCATGCCCTCAGTGTCCCCACAACAAAATACTGTCAGGATGAACAAAGGTCAACCTGACAAACACTCTTCTTGTTCATGTCAGGCAGCCAGGAGGTGGAAATGCCCTAAATGCTAAGGTTCCTGGCTCCCTAAACTGAACTTCCCCAGGCTGAGGATTTTACCTCCTGCAGGCGTAACCTCCTCTGCCTGGCAAAAGTGCATTTAGGCCCTGTCCTTTACGACAGTGGGGAACATCACTGATTACCACAGACCTATATGCTTCAGTTTTAAGCCCTGAAGTGCCCTGGACCAAATGTCAATCAGTGAGGCTTCGTCACAGAGTGGGGTTGTCAGCAGTCTCACTGACCCCTTCCCACTCTGTGGGTCAGCCAATGAGAGAAGGCAGCAGTCCCAACCCTCTTGGGACCTTCAAGGCTTCCCACCCGGACAGTTACAGTAAAGGTAAGTTTTGCTTTTTGATGTTTGGTGCATGCGCGCATGTATTTATAAATGTATGTGTATTTTAGTGAGTGAGTTTTGTGAAGAGGTGTCTGTGTGCGCATGTGTGAATGCATGGGTGTGTGCATATGTGTGTGTGTGAGGCCCCCCTCCCTGCTAAAATAACCAGCCACCACTGTGTTCACAGTATGAAGGCACTGGCGTAATGAAACTTGAGGGGGGCCTCCTGCAAAGTACATGGAAGAGCCCCCTCCAAACTCACTCAGGAGCTCTCATGACAGGTTACTGTGCAGATGGGGTCCCCCTGCACTGCGGGGGCTGCAGGGGCCTTTGTTACACCCCTGAATGCAGGCAGGGGGGGGGGGCTTTGTTCCACCTCTATATGCAGGGCTGCACAAAGGACATCCTGAGGGCACTTGAGCCATCCCAGTCTGGCCCCACTAGTCTGGCAATGTATAGATTTTAGTGAGCTTGAAATAGGCAACATAATATTTGTATAGTGTAATCTCATGTCACCTACATAAAACATTGTGCTTAAACTCTTCCGGTGCTGACAACCAAAATCCCAAATTACGAATGAAGTCCATTTTATATGCCTCATTACAAGTTGCCTGGGAAATGGGCTAGAGAATTTGCTTGCTTTCGGCAACCAAAAACTGAAAAATGAATAGATAAGTTTTGTTCCGGTGGCTCTCGTGATTCCGATGGGGACAGTAACTGCTGTTAGCAGCACCATGAGAAATAAATGGCGTCCAAAATTAAAGCCTATGTTCAAATAGCATCAACGTGTAGAGAGAACTCAACTGGGATCTAATGCTGAAGCTGAAAGGAACAGGGTCCACTCTGGATTTTCTCCAATCGCTCCTATCCTAGGGTGCTTACTGCAAGCGACCGTCTAATGAGGTCAACCTCCGCCGTCATCCACAGGAAGTAGAGGTCGCAGGGCGGGCCCCTCTTCGCATAGTTTTCCGCGTGTGTTTTCCTTCTGTTTTTGTTATTGTTGCTAAAAACAGCTGGATGGATTCCACCACCACATCTGCTCAGCTGAAATGGGCTGACAGCACGCCTGGCTCTGGGGCCGGTGCGGCGTCAGGCTATTGGTCCGGCGTGAAAAAGGCACGCGTGGCTTTATCACCCAAAGCCTTGACCAGCAGAATCACCAGCCGCAGAAGTGAAATGGGAGCTAAAACCAGTCATTGAAATGTGTTAACAGCCGCCCCACATTGTGCCAAAAGAGTCTGGCCAGGATGTTTTTGGCGGGGAGTATTATATACCTGTCTACAAGAAAATTGTGCATGTTGTCTCTGGTCTATGTGCAGGCTGGAGAGCTGATAACCCAGTTATCCACACACGCCTGCTCCCAGGTCCTCAGTCTTTCGGGAATTGTCTCAAATACCGCTTGGTACTGCAGTGGTATCGGAATAAAAGTATAACATTTCCCGTGGACTGTGTGTCCTGCCCAGCCCTGGCCAGTTGTGCCTAGCCCTGTTGGTTCACGGTGAATGTAACTCCCATCCATGTTGCTTTCTTGGGTGCGTGGGAAAAGGAGGCATTCCTATGGTTTTGGTGAGGACTAGCATAATCCACTGAGCGATGCTGATAGATCTGTGGGTTAATGCAGTGGTGCAGCGCTCTCTGTCCGACCCTTTGCTCGGAGATTTAAACTCCCTCAGGTTCAATTAGCCTTTCACTCTCCCAACGATAATAAACAAAATTACACAGAGTTAAGTAATTGTAAACAAATGTTATATAGTACCAAGGAATCACCTGGGGGCGACCATGCGCCTATAAATACATTATGGAGGTGTGGTTCGCGACCAGGTACATCTCATATCACCTGCCACCTCCATTTCCTGTTTCAGAGCACATAGTGCCAAGAAGTAAACTGAGAAGAGTTATTTGTGCCCTAATCTGGCAACAAGGTTAAAGTGACAGCGAGGATGAGTTAGAGACAGAGCCGAGACAACGTCTCTTTATTAAGTCTAATGCTTGTGTTCAAAATAGCACCCCTGCAGTGCCAAAGGACCTGCTGCACAAAGGTCAAAAGAAGAACACAAACAGCCCTAAAGTTGGCCATCGCCTTTTCTGAATCATCCATAAAGCTGTTGCTTGGACGTGGTGTTTCCCCGCTGTCCAGCTGTTGGAACAGATGTTAGCCTGCCTCCGGCGGGGACACATTACGTGACATAATCATATAATTTTAATAACAATACCCTGAAAACTTTATATGTGAAATAAAAGGCTTGTAAAGAAAGCAAGAGTGCTGACCCTGTTTAAAAAAAAAACACGAGGTCTTTGAAAGTTTTTCCTCCCTCGCTCCTGCATCCTGCTTGAGCTAAGCATAGAACATCAATAAGTGGAGGCCTTTTTAAGAACAAAGCTGAGAAAGAGCTGGGCGTTGAGGAGTTTAGGATTATGAAATGTATTATTTATTGCACTTTTTCATGTGGTGAGGGAAGCGGTGGCTAATCGTCGTCTAGTTTGTTTTGGTATCTCTGTTAAACAAGCCTTCTCTCTCCCTTTTCTTTTTCCTCTACCGGCCCCCTTCCGGCTGCCTCCTTTATTCCCATCTGAATCTCGGCCTAGTCTAATTATAAAATCATGGGAATGCGGTGACTCACGGGCCTTCCAGCACGAGACAACTGTTTCAGTGAAATAAAGGATGTCAGGACTCAAAACAGGAAGACACATTCGTGTACACAGCAAGGTATTACATTTCTCCTTATGGGGTATTACAGTCAACAGCCTCCAAAATGTGCATTTACGTATCCTTTGTCACCAAGGTGTCAAGGGTCACTCAGGTAGTGGGCGGCGTCTTCTTTATTTACAGCTTAGGTCCTTAGGTACTGCGTCATCGTACAGGTCTAGTCAGGTTAGGCTTTAAATATCGAATTCCGACTATCAACGGGACAAAATATCGTTACAACAATATCAAGGGACAAAAAATCAAAAGGTTATTCTCTATACATTTGTTATCCATAACGCCAAATTTGCTTTCCTTGGTGATATATTGATATATCTATATTCACTTAAAAAAACAAAGGTTGCTGGGTCATTATAGTTAGGCTCACATTTTAAACATGCCAAACCACAGAAATTTACCAGAGTTATCTCAAGTAACTATAACTCATGCTCTAAGGTAACTGTAACTCATGCGCGAAGGTGACTATAACTCGTGCCCCCGTCATGCACAGGTTTTTCCTCAAATATTTGACTGAAAATATTACATTTATATTAACAATGATGTTAACAAAGACATCGTGAGTGCTGTAATTTGAGGCATGGTGAGTGAATTTCTATGTTTTTTAAAATTCTATTTCCTAGCTATAAGGTCCCAGTAACCTTTGTTTTTTTTCAGTGAGTTTCTATTTATTTTTTGACGTACAGTAATTTTCATTACTATAGGTTCATCCAACCACCGCATATGGGCTTCTGACATGCATAGCGGGGGCTAGCCGCAGGGCCTGGCCTGCGGCCAGTCCCTGTGGCCAATCCCTATAACCACCCATCCCCGCACTGTAAATAGCCTTTCGCCATGCGCAGCAGGGTTGGTCGCAGGGCTGATCTCGGCCCTGGGATCCCATCCCTCACCCCTGGCTTAAACATTACATTTTTTGAGGGGGGTCTTGCGGCCCCTCTCCCCAGGCTGATCTCAGCCCCGGAGACCCCATCACAGAGGCCTGGCCTAATTTGTTTTTGGGGGAAGGGGCTTTGCTGCCCCCCTCTTTAGGCCGATTTCAGCCCCACGGACCCCATCCCCGAGGCCTGGCCAAACGTTCTTTTTGGGGTGGGGAGCCCCGTGGCCACGCTATCTAGGCTGATTTTGGTCCCAGGGACCCCATCCCCTGGAGCACGGCCTAATGATTATTATATTTAAACAGCTATTGCTGTTCAAAATCCCTTTGGGAAAATGATTGGGGAAAACTCATTTTAGGACCCCCCCCTTTTTCTCGGCCCCCGCTTGATGGATCACCCCAAAACTTTCCAGACAGCAGCTGATGTGACTGCGAATTGTTTTGGAAAACTTCATGAAGATTTATCAACTGGTGCCAAAGATATAGGCAAGTAAAAAAAATGCTTTTTCTATAGCACCTTGGGCCAGATGTAGCAACTTCCGAGTTTGCGACTCGCAAATTGTGAGTCTGAGCGACTCGCAATTTGCAAGTCGCAAACCCAGATGCAGGATGGTGTCCCTGACACCATCTGCGAATAGCAAGGGGGTTGCAAAGACCCACCTCATTAATATTAATGAGGTGGGTCGCAATTTGTGACCCCCTTGCGATTCGCAGCACTCACAAGGATGGTGGCCTGCTGGAGACATCAGACCACCATGTCTGTGACTGCTTTTTAATAAAACAGTTTTTTTTTTTTTGTATTGCAGCCCGTTTTCCTTAAAGGAAAATGAGTTGCAATACAAACGAAAAAATGAAAAGTTTTTGTTTCCTTTTTTCAGAGAAGGCAGTGGTTCATAGGCCCACTGCCTGCTCCGAACAAATGTTTGCAGGGCCATTCACAAAGGGGAAGGGGTCCCATGGGGACCCCTTCCCTTTTGCGAATGGGTTACCAGCAGTGTGACACTGGTGGTAACTGAGAATTGCTTTGCGACCACGTTCGAGGTCACAAAGCAATTCTGCATCGCGATGCAAATCGTAAATAGTAAGGGGAACACCCCTTCCTATTTGCGAGTGGCATTCCCATTTTACGAGTCGGTAACCAGGTTACCGACTCGCAAAATGGGAATGAGCATCGCGATGTGCTTTTTGCATGGCGCAAATAGCGAAATTCGCTGTTTGCGCCATGCAAAAAGCTTCGTACATCTGGCCCCTAGTTCCTAACTATAACTACCTAGTGGCGACCGTCACTAGGTAACACACACACACACACACACACACACATATGTAGTCACTGTAAAAAACAAAGATTACAGCAACATTATATTTGGATTCTGAATTTACATGCAAAAAACATAGAAATTCAGTTGTTAGAGTTATTTCAAATAACTATAACTTATGCCCTAAGGTAACTATAACCTGCAACCCCACGCATAATTTTCTCATCAATAATTTTATTGCAAATGTTGTAGTGCTAATATCAATGATGGCATAGAAGATGTCATGATTGATGGAATATATGGAGCAACTAGCTGTGCATGGCGAGGGTGCAAGTTATAATTACCCTAGGGCGAGAGTTATAGTTCCTTGAAATAACTCGAACTGAATTTCTATGGTTTTGTGCATGGTAATTCAGAACCTAACTATAACATCCCTGTAACCTTTTGTTTTTCAGTGAACTTTTAAGGTTTTTTAAATGGTAGTTCCTAACTATAACATCCCTGTAACCTTTGTTTTTTTCAGCAAGGGCTTGCAGACCACACCCCTTAGGCATCGTGCCACGCATCGCCTTTGGCTGTGTGCAGCAGCTTTTCGCCACATGGCCTGAAACCAACCCCTGGCAGGCATCTAATCCTGCACCACGCACAGCTTTCGGCCGTTCATGACACAGGTTGGCGGAAGGGCTTGGCCTACAGCCAGGCCCTGGGTCAAGCCCTCCTAGGCACCCTGTGGGGAAAGGGGGGGAAGGGGGTTGAGGTACAATTTAAGTGAAATGAGCATCGGTGCCAGAATGCATCTTGGTCTGCTTATTTATCCAAGAAGAGGCCAGAGTTTTGGGCTAAATGTCTACCCGACTGGAGTACGTTCCACTAGCTAAATTGTAAGTGATACCTCATTGGGTAAATGTATTGTGCATATTCCACACTACAAGTGCGTAAAGACCCCGAGGTAACTTCTCCAGTGACCTTGTGTGTCCGTAACTTTGGCAATCTGATTAGTCCTAGAGTGTCTTCACACTGATAACATGAATCCTGGTGAAGAGAAAATGACAAGACTACAAAGAGTTGGATTTCCACTAAACAAGGGTACTTCCTCTTAATTAAATGTTGTAAGTGCTTCTTTGTTTGGTGGGGACATGCAGGCAAGGAAACAGAGGAAACAATTGGTCTCACAGAGAGGGAGCTGCATCTTTAGCAGCTCTCTATGACAGCAATGCTGGCTCCCGCGGGAGGAGGAGAATCGTCTGGGATTGCAAGGGCCTTTAGGCACCCCGCCATCCCATTGGGGCACCCAGGAGAGATGGCTGGGCCCTGGAGATGAAGTGCCCGGGGCCAAGATTGGTCCGGAAGAGGAAGCCATGCAGCCCCCATCCCCTATGGCCTGGGAGGGAGCTGTGTGTTCACCCCCAAAAATAAAATGTTTAGGCCAGGCCCCAGGGGATGGTGTCCCCAGAGCTGAGACCGGCTGGGGATGGAGACCGAAAAGCCCTCCTCCCCAAAAATTATAAGGCCGGGCCCCGGGGTATAGGGTCCACGAGGCCAAAATCATCTGGGGGAGGGGAGCCTTGTAGTCCCCCTCCTCAAAAATATTAGAAAATTATATGGCAAGGCCCCAGGGGATGGGGTCCCCAAAGCTGAAATCAGCCGGAGGAGGTAGGCCACGCGGCTCCTCTCCTCCATTTATTGAAGGCTGGGCCCTGGGGGAAGGGATCCATGGAACCAAGATCGGCCCGGGGAGGGGGTCCGCTTGCCCCCCCCCATTTATTGTAGTGGGTCCTGGAGGCTGAAATCGGCTGGAGGAAACGGGCGCGTGCCTCCCTCCCCCACATAGGCCATTAACCCAACAAGGTAGCCCTTATTAACCATTAGAAAATGTTCCAGTTGGATAGACATTTTGTGCAAACTGTGACTCTTATTGGATAAACGAGCAGGTGAGCTTCTGGCCATGATGATAATTTCACAGAAATTAAACCAACAGGAAGCACTTACAAATAAAAATGTAGCAGGTGCCCCAGTTGAAGCTTCACTTCCGGAAAGGACAAATGATCCTAACTCATGGGCTTGACGAAGGCAAAGCAAGTGTGTTTACTCCATGATTCCAAATTGAAAAACGATCTGAAATCCTTTGTGGAGTTGAATGCATTTTTCAACTTTTGAAGCACAATCAGGCAAAACGATCTGAAATCCTTTGTGGAGTTGAATGCATTTTTCAACTTTTGAAGCACAATCAGGCACTCTCACACCCAAACTCACACCCACATAGACCCTCTTACACCCATTCTCACACCCAGACAGACACTCTCACAGCCACTCTCACACCCAGAGGCACCCTCTCACACCTATTCTCACACCCAGAGAGACAGAGCCTGCAGACAACTTCCATTGCGCTTGACCAAGGCCATGGACAGCATAGGGTTGGGTGGTTAGGGAGCTTGACCGCAGGGCCTGGCCACTGGCCAGGCCCTGCAGCCAATCCCCTCCATTCATGGCTGAAGGACGTGTGTGCCATTGGGTTGCGTGGCCAACCCTCACCGTGCTCAGCCAAAGGCAGTGCGCAGAGGTGGTTGGATTAACATATAGTAATGAAAATTACTTTGAAATGTACAGAAAGAAAGCTTACAGGGACATTATAGTTAGGAAATCAAATTTAAAAACCTTAGAAATTCAATTAAAAACCCAAAAGTTACAGGGACATAATAGTTAGGTTCTGAATTTACTCACACAAAACCAGAGAAATTCAGCAGTTATAATTAGAGTTATTTAAAGTAACTATGACTCGCGGCACCAGGTAACTATATCTCGCACCCTCGCCATGCACTGCTAGTTACCCCAGATATTACAGCACTCATGACAACTTTAATAACATCAATAGAAATATTAATGAAACAATAGGAGGAAAATTATTGAAGAAAACACTGTGCATGTCGGGGTGCAAGTTATAGGCTGCAAGTTATAGTTACTAGAAATAACTCTAACTATAACTGCTGAATTTCACTGGTTTTGTGCAAGTAAATTCATAACCTAACTATAATGTCTCTGTAACCTATGTGAATATATATATATATTAAAAAATTACAGCTGAAGTACATAAGAATATACGATTATGCTTTCACATGAGGCAACAATTATCCACAGGAGAAAACCAGAAACTCTGAGTATTTGTTCCCCGACACTTTAGGAATCCTGACACTTATGTGCTTTCATCTTTGCCACAGAAAATCTTATGTGAGTGGGGCTTGATTGTTATCTTTTTGAAAATGTGGCAAAAAATGTAAAGTACCAATCATTTTCTATGTGAGCTCTATGGAGCAAATTATTTACTGGAGGTTCCGATGCAGAAAGAACTTTATTCAAAGAATCAACATCATCAACCACCATGCACAGTTATCTCATCAATAATTTTACTACAAATGCTACAGTGACATTACCAATGGTATTTTAAAAGATGTCATGAGTGCTGTAATATCTGAGGCAATTAGCGGTGCATGGCAAAGTCGCGAACTATAGTTACCTTAGGGCACAAGTTATAGTTACTTGAAATAACTATAACTATAAAAGCTACATTTCTGTGGTTTTGCACATGTGAGCATAACTATAATGTCCCTGTAACCTTCAGATTGATATATATGTATATTTCTATGTATGTAGATGTGGAGTGAAGAATAGTAAATGCATACCTTTCAATATTTTTTTCCCTCCGTATTGTTGTAACCATACTTTGTCCTGTGGATATTCGGGATTTGATATTCAAAGACAAGTTTGTCTAGCCAGAGTTTGGTTCTCTCACCATCTGTAATTGTTTACAGGCTTGCACTGAATGTGTGCACAAAGGAGCGTGCACACTGACCCACTGGCTCCATTCCATCATCAATCACTCTCATTGTTACAGGCGCCATCTCTTAGGAAATGGTTTGTCATTTGTTTTTTATTGTCCCTGAAGGCACCTTTTATGTCTACAGTGCTGGATATAGAAACTAAATTGTTCCAGCAACTGATAAATTAAGGGTTGTGTCAAAAATGGGGAGAAGTCTTGGTTGGCAGAGTTATGAGGGGCAGCGCCTTTATTCCGACAAACTGCTTCCAAAGAATTGGTGGTAATAAATAAAGTAATGCTAGAGTTTTTCTGACTAACGTAATTCGTCAAAAGTAGACTGCATATTAATATAGCTTAGGGAGTAGGACACCTGCTGCAAAGATCTATGTGTATCCAGTTAATTGCAGGATAAA
Source organism: Pleurodeles waltl (assembly GCF_031143425.1). Classification (NCBI taxonomy): domain Eukaryota; kingdom Metazoa; phylum Chordata; class Amphibia; order Caudata; family Salamandridae; genus Pleurodeles; species Pleurodeles waltl. The sequence goes on along the minus strand of NC_090448.1, from coordinate 563,073,684 downwards.
TTACCGTTAAGGTAACTGCTTCGCTGCAGAGATCTGTGGGCACTCTGTGATTACAGATTTTAATCACCTCACATAGCCTAGAGCAGTGGTTCCCAACCTTTTGACTTCTGTGGACCCCCACTTTATCATTAATGGAACCCGGGGACCCCCACTGCATCATTTTTGGAATCAGGGGACCCCCCCACTGAGTCATTACTGAAAGCTGGGGACCTAAAATGTTAATATTATTTAATTTTCTAAGCAGTCGCGGACCCCCTGAGGAGGCTTCACGGACCCCCAGGGGTCCCCAGACCACAGGTTGGGAACCACTGGCCTAGAGGGTTAATTGGCCTGCTTCAGTGCTTAGCATGTAAACGGAGGTCACAGAATGGATTAATATTTGTTGCAGAGATCCTTGTGTCACCAAGTATAATGCTGGTAAAATAGGTCAGCTAGTTTTGTGTACATTTCAAACAACTCCATGTAACCTGTAAAACATAAGTTTAAAACTTTGCATGTTTTGACTCAATTTGTCTTTACTGTGAGGTTGTTACAAAGGGGATTTTAATTGGTAGTAATATACACTTCAGTGCCAAAACTCAGTTTGTATTATGTGGGATATAAATGATTATTAGTATATTTGCACACACATATTAAGTGGTGCCTGTTATTTCTACAGAGAATGCACATATTCACTTATATTACAAAAACCCAGAGTGAAACAAAGTCGAAACTCTGTAAAATATATATTTGTCTCTTTAAAGCCTGTGAAGTTGCCCAGAGGGGTGTCTTAGTTTACCTCATGGGCTGCAGGGTGTGACAACCAAGTTTAAGGTTCCTGCTGTGGCTCCTGTGACCTCCAACTGTTCCCAGTCAGGACACCACTTTGATTAAAAAAGAATTAGAAAGTCCATGAGGTGGCGCACCATGCAGCCTGCTGACCTGTAGAGGAAATTGAGCCCTTTACAGCTCCTCATAGTCAGAAAACTGTCTGATAATTTGTGGGCACAGCTGTCTGTGTCCTGCGGCAGGCACACTGCAAGATCAACACAGGCTGAACGGTTCCCACAGCTTGTCAGAATCAAAAAGCATTAGCAAAGCCATCAGGTCTCGCCTGTGCAAGAGCTATTGGCTTTGGCAATGTGTTGTAGCCATGTTGTACATCAGTATAGCTGCTGTTTAGCATGGCTAAATGTTAGTGGTGTGGAGTGTCAGAGAGTGGAAAGGAGAGTTGAAGAGTAGTGTCGAGTAGACTGGAGTACAGGAGTGGCATAGAGTGTTGTTGAATGGTGTGTCATAGAGTGGAATGGCGTAAAGTTCCAAGGTGTGTGGAGTGATGTAGAGTGGCATAGCATGGAGTGGAGCAAAGTGAAGTGGCATAGAGTGACAGTGAGTGGAGTGCCATGGGGTGGAGTGGCATAGAGTGGAGTGCAGTGGTTTACAGTGGAATGGATTCAAGTAGAGTGGAGGGGATTGGAGTGGATTATAGTGAAGTGGATTAGATTGGAGCAGATTAGAACAGATGTGAGTGCATTGAAGTGAAGTGGATTAGAGTGGAGTGGAGTGAATGGGAGTGGAGGAGTGGAGTGGATTAGAATAGGTTTGAGTGGATTGGAGTAGATTAGAGTAGATCGAAGTGGTGAAGAGGGTTAGACTGGAGTGGAGTCGATTGGAGTGCATTGGATTGGAGTGGATTGGATTGGAGTGGAGTGGAATAGAGTAGAGTAGATTAAAGTGGATTGGAGTGGACTAGAGTTGAGTGTATTGAAGCTGATTAGCGTGGAATCAAGTGGACTAGAATGGATTGGGTTAGAGTGGAGTTGATGGGGGAATTAGAGTAGATTGGTGTGGATTAGAGTGGATTAGAGTAGATTGGAATGGGCTGGATTAGAGTGGAGTGGATTAGAGTGGAGTCGAGTGGATTGGAGTAGATTAAAGTGGAGTGGAGTGGAACAGATTTGAGAGGAGTGGGCTGGAGTGGATTAGTGTGGAAACCAGTGGATTGGAGTGGATTAGAGTGTATTAGAGTAGATAGGCGTGAAGTGGATTAGAGCTGAGTGGATTAGAATAGAGTGGATTACAGTGGAGTGGAATGGTATTGATTGAAAAGGATTCAAGTGGATTGAAGTTGAGTGGACTAGAGTGGAGTTCTGTGGCTTAAAGTGGATTTGAGTGGAGAGGATTGGAGTGGATTAGAGTTAATTAGCGTATTATGGAGTGGTATGGAGTGGATTAGAGTAGAGTGGATTGGAATTGACTACAGTGGAGAGGATTAGAATGAATTGGAGTAGAGTGTGTTAAAGTGGAGTGGACTGGAGTGGATTGGGGTGGATTAGAGTGGATTGGAGTGGATTAGGATGAGTGGATTGGAGTGGAATGGATTAGAGTGGAGTGGAAAGCATTCGAATAGAGTAGATTGGAGTGGATTACAAAGAATTAGAGTAGAATGGATTGGAATGGATTCAAGTGGATTGGAGTAGTTCAGAGTGAAGAGGATTGGAGTGGATTAGAGTGGAATAGTTTACAGTACAGTGGATTGGAGTGGATTAGAGTGGACTGCAGTGGTTTAGAGTTGAGTAGATTCAAATGGAATGGAATGGATTAGAGTGGCGTAGACTGGTGTGTGTTAGAGAGGACTGTTTTGGAGTAGAGTAGAGGGAATTGGAGAGGATTAGGGTAGATTACAGTGTAGTGGATTGAGTGGATTACAGTGGAGTGGATTGAAGTGAAGTGGAGTGGAGTGGATTGGAGTAGATTAAAGTGGAGTGGAGTGGAACAGATTTGAGAGGAGTGGGCTGGAGTGGATTAGAGTAGATAGGAGTGAAGTGTATTAGATTTGAGTGGATTAGAACAGAGTGGATTACAGTAAAGTGGACTGGTATTGATTTGAGAGGATTCAAGTGGATTGAAGTGGAGTGGACTAAAGTGGAGTCCTGTGTATTTGATTGGAGTGGATTAGAGTTAATTAGCATTTTTGGAGTGGTTTTGAGTGGATTATTGTGGAGTGGATTGGAATTTACTAAAGTGGAGAGGATTAGAGTGAAGTAGAATTGAGGATAGTGGATTAGAGTGAAGTGGACTGTGTTGGAGTGGATTGGAGTGGATTAGGATTAGGATGAGTGGATTGGAGTGGAATGGGTTAGCTTGGCCTGGAAAGTATTAGAATGGAGTAGATTGGAGTGGATTACAAAGAATTAGAGTGGAGTGGATTGGAGTGTATTCAAGTGAATTGGAGTAGTTTAGAGTGAAGCAGATTGGAGTGGATTAGAGTGGAATAGATTACAGTACAGTGGATTGGAGTGGATTAAAGTGGACTGCAGTGATTTAGAGTTGAGTGGAGTGGAATGGAATGAATTAGAGTGGAGTAGACTGGTGTGTGTTAGAGTGGAGTGTTTTGCAGTGGAGTAGAGGGAATTGGAAAGGATTAGAGTAGATTACAGTGCAGTGGATTAGAGTGCACTGCAGTGGATTAGAGTGGATTTGAGTGGGTTGGAGTGAAGTAGATTGAAGTGGAGTGGATCGGAGTGGTTTAGAATAGAGTGGATTATAGTGGAGAGGTGTGTAGAAAAGGGCAAAGCAAATGCACACAAAATTGCTGTCAAGTACAAAGCTCAAGGAACTTTGTCCCCAAAACCCCACGCTAAAAAAAAGAACGTGAATTGTGCAATGTACCTTGTGTTCATGTAATGCACTCCAATACTTTCGGGTTGGGTTTGAGTCAAGAAGGAGAAAGTGAACCTCAACCATAGCATGAGCAGCGCACAGACACTAATTAAGTCTAATCAATTTGCACTTCGTCCGTGTTGCTGAATTAGAAGGCAGTTAAGAAGAGTAATAATGAAGCAGAAGAATCATAAATTAAAAGCCCCATTCAAGGATTTTTTTAGAAACAATGGGTCACCAAGCAACATAAGCGCATGCTTGCTGCCTGCAGGCTCCACCTGGTTAGCAGTCTCTTCCAGCGCTAAATGTCTCCCTGCTTACAATTCAAAGTAGGTAGCCAGTCATCAGAATAAATGGAAAGATTGCATCATCTGATTTTACCAACGAAAGCAAAAAACTACAGGGAAATTGGGCATTAAAACTGAAACAGGAATGATTTCAAAGATGAGAGAGTATATGAACTAATAAATCACAGAATTGATTTACGTTTTAATCTATGTATAAATGCCCACCAGTGTATGTGTTTCTAGGTGAAGCCAGCCATTTTACGCACATAAGGGATGGAGGCACAAGCAAAGGAGAAGATTGTCCAAGAATCACACAAGTTTAGAAGTTGGGATCTGAACACAGGTCTCCTTGATCAGCATTTAATAATTGATGCTTGAGCCCACAGCTCCACCAAGGTTATGAGTACTTGTGATATTGTATGAGGTGATTTCAATGTTTTCTAAATATACTATCACTACTCCTATTACTACTACTACTAATAATAATAACAATAATACATAGATACATACATATAAAAGGCCAACCTAATAGTACCTTGTGGGCTTGGGTTCTCAATCTAATAATAGGGTAAACTGCATGCAAGGAAACCATTCCAAAATACATTATTTGCGAAGTTGAAATCGATTTTAGATGTCCTTTTGTGACAACCTGAATCAATTAGTAATGTTTTTTCTATAAAATGTAAACAAAAGAAAAAACACACATGTTTAAATACTGGTTGAAAGTAACAAATCATATTCAAGCACAACAAATGCTAGGGTTCAGTCAAAATTAAGTCATAACATACATCGACAATATGTTATCCGATACACGACAAATGATTGTTCAACATTATAATTTGTTAGTTTATCAGAAACCCACTCTGAAGTGAGAACAAGTGGGGGTCCATCTTTGCATTAAGACAACCCTTGTGTAGATTGAAATATTTTCGGCACAAAGATGGGTTGCTTGTCGACATTTCTGCCTCACACAATATCAGTCCCTTACACCATCTTCAGGACCATAATTAATGACGATGCCAGGGAGACCCAATGCTTCGTAAATTGAATCATATGTACTTATATGTAGTTCAAGAAGATGCAGCATGTAGGAGACCCAACATAAATGTATTCAAAAACGTGCTTGACTATAGCAAACTGAGCCAAATGAAGGGAACCAAGACATATCCGATCTGGAAACTTCAAGCAGCAAATTAGACCAATGACTTCAAGATGGTTGGCACTCATTCAGGATCCAGAATGCTCACAACCGAGCTTGCGTGTTCCTGATCACAGCTAAATATTCAAAGCAATTTTCTAATTCTCATACATTTTTACAGGCCCAATGCACAATAGAAAATCTATTACTAAATAAAGGGAATTTCTTTAAGTTCAAAGACATTAGTCTTGAACATTTAAAGAGAAAATGATGATGCACGGCTCTGCGCTAAATTTGGCAGCATTGCACTCTGTAATTATCAAAACAAAGGGATGTGCCGTATTTACTGGAACAGCTGTGTTGAGGGGGAGATTGTTTTTGTACAGGAAGGACCACCTTCCTGCACAAAACAATTTTGAATTGCAATTTGCTCTTTCTAGGTGTGCTGCAGGATGCAGCACACCTAGAAAGAGCAAAAAACGAGGAGAAATGAAAGCATTTTCCCTCGTTGAGCCATGCTAACGCCACCCCTGCCTGCCTGAGGTTTACAGAAACTCATAAATCAGGGGCAGTGTCAAACCCCAATGCGTTTTGCTGTGGAATGCCCACATTAACACCCACTGCACGCCCGTGCCATGCAAAGTGCTGCATGTGAAGGGGCCATATTTACAAGGTGGCATTAAGCCACAAAAAGTGGCTTAACGCTACCTTGTAACCACGGTGCAGTGCATAGCACCACCGGAGCATAACTAAAAGTGATGCTCTGGTGGCACTAGGGGATCTTACATATGCCCCTGAGTTACAATTCCTTCTCTTACTTTTTCATATTACTTTCAAAGCAACATCTAATCATGAGCACATCTGCCATATAGTGCTATCTAGTGCTTAATCTGAGTTGGTTATTGCAGGTGGGGCAGAACAGCGCTCATTTGTGAGCACCAGCACTTATCTTTCCTCAACAGACTATGATCCAGAGCAAGCGAGAGAAAAAAAAATGCAAAAGGCGGCAAAAAGGAGTTAGAGAATGAAAAAAAATTATGTCAAAGGGAGAAAGCAGCAATGAAAAAGAACCTGCAAGAGTGAGATAAAGAGACAGGGAGTGTCTGGTAGTGGTTTTAAGAGGCATGGGGGTGAATTAACACTACACAACCTTGGTATTCAGCATCCTGACCTTGAATTGCACCAGCTGGGGGCTTCTGGGCAAAACATCAGGTCAAAGGTACTGAAGTTGTTTTAAAAATTAAGCAGTGGTGCTATCACCCAAATCCTGAACACTTACAACATACGTTCAAATTACCAAATGTAATGGTGCTCCTTTAAGCGTCCCACAAGGGATGAGTGGATGCCCCCCATCACTCCTTCCAGCAAACACTTTAGACTACTGACTTGTCTTACCAGCTGTCTTGGATAACGACCCTAAGGCTTTCTTTATTCTGCTGCGCTTATTAAATATAGGCTATTTGCGATAATTGTGACACAGTCAATGCTAATGTTTTATGAGGCAATTGTAGATTGTGTGATTGGAGTGATGGTGTGAATGAGGCACTTTAATACCAGACGGCACGGCCAAACCACTCTCAACTAAACTGTAGTAGTTGAGTGTTACTGGTGTTGCTCCCTTTAAGCTGCGCATAGAATTTAACACAATTTACTTAGATATCGTATTTTAAAATGAATCATTCGCCTCATTTGTTTAAACTCTCAAATATATAAGGACAGCACATTACATGTGATGATATTGCAATAGAAAAATTTCATACGTAAAAGCCCTTCACTCAGTAGCATAACAAAGATGTTATGGGCCCTGACGCATCCGAGGAAAATTACCTGTTTGGGGTGGTAAAATATAGCAATTATCAGGGTTCAATGAGCCCCTCAGGGTTTTGGGACCAGATGCCGCTGCACCAATGGTCGCTACGCCCCTTTTCTGACCCATAGACAAAGGAAAAGCTCAAAACGCTATTTTGAAACCTTGGAAAGAGTATTCTCTTTCGGCTCCGGACACATTGCCATGCCTCCCTTCCTCCCTCTCATCCTTGGATTATTTTGTGAGATATGGATGAGAGCAATGATTCTTCCTGAACACCATCTTGGGTTTACAGTATACTCCCTCGATTATGAGTGCCCTCAATTTTTTTAAATCACTGTGCAAATGTGTTTGTGCGGCATACGCAATTAGTGCAGCAAAGGTTACCACCTCTTTTAATTACCACGGTGTGAGATAAAATTCACTGCCTCAGGTTAATTTCAGCAGGTCAAACCTGCTGAAATATAAAGGGGAGAAAAGACCCAGTTCTGAGGTTTTTGGTGTCAAAAGCATCAAAATCTACGTTATTTCCCATTTAAAAAGGAAAACGTAAAAAAGGAAAAAGTATTGACATAAATTATCTCACCTGGAATATTCAGACTCCCTTGACATTAGAATTTACCAGGAACCATTAATATTTCCAGGGCATTCGAAATAAATAGCGTAGTCAGTGTGTTGTGGAATCTAGTGCAAAGAAAGGAAAAGATTCTCTGGCAGCTATTTGATCTATAGAACATAGCATAACTTAGGGTTCGGAGTGTCACTCAGGCCTCTGGGCCTCGGTGCCACTGCACCTGCTGGCCCAATGGAAGCTATGCCCCTGCTCATAATTGTGACCTAAGATCACAGCCACTTGAATTGGCATTTCTGCAGCTGTGACGTTTTTCGCATAATTATGGATTTGACACATTTGACACATAATACATCATATGCTGCATAATAACCTGCAGGTTTTAACAAAACAATGTTGTTTCTAGCTCAAACACATCAAGAGTTACTGAAAGCCCTGCACCATGTGTGTGTGCAGTTGAAGGTCCCTCATAAAGCTTAACTGGTCTTTTTTCAGTTGCTTATTTTTGTAGTTGGTTGTTAAACTCGTACCTTTGAGGAGAAATCTTTGCCCAGACAGTATTACCATGTGTAAAAATCACAAAACAATGAAGTAATACTGTCAAGAAATGACCCACATTATGCTGTATAATTTGCATTTTCTTGCTGCATATTTTAGTCAACCCTGCTGCATAATTTGCTGCTCCCGAGCCTCATAATTCCAGCTGCCTAAAATGGCCTTCAGAGGAAATGTGCACAGTGGTGCAGGACCGCGTCATTAAGAGATGTCTCTGTGCAATCAACAACACGATGCAGCAGCTTTGCCTTGGAAACCATTCCCTCAGTAAATAAGGCGAAAATTTACTGAGAAATATTTCCCTCCTCGAGGCACTGTTTTTCTTTACAGTAAAAGAGAGAAAATGTACATGAAATTGTCTTCCCTCCTCAAGTGGACCATACCCGCGGCAAAAAAAAAAAAAAAAAAAAAAAAGGAGGCTACAGTTACTCTACGAAAAACATGTTAGAGTTTCAAAACGTTTTTGAAGTCTTTTAGCTGGAGGGTACCTTTAGTGAAAGGAGGAAATGGCAGTGTTTTCAAATATTTCTCCTATGTGCTTTTCACACTGAGTTTAAGCTATACATTTTTTACTGTAAGTGAAAGGAGAGTTTTTTAAAAGGCATAACATTTATCAGGGTAGAATGACATTTCAGTCATTTTGATTCACAGCATGGCTTAGTAATTATTCAATTTTGTTAGGCCAGTCTATGCTATCAGTTTGCAAAGTGACCTTTGCAGTATCACAGGATTTATGGAAATCTGCGTTTATCAGTGCTAAGATCCAATACGGTTTGTGTTGTTTTTTAATCACTATACACATTAAAGCAAAGGCAGAGTTGCCCCACTTTGTGTATAGCAATAGTGTATTCATTAAAATAATTTGCTGGATTGTTATACAACTATTCACATAAATATAATATGAAACACTGCAGGCATGCAGTAGAAGTTTATCTAGTTCAATGATACTCAAAGTGCAGGCCAAAGACCACATGCGTCCCTCCTGAGGTTTAAATGCAGCCCCCTTGTCAACAGCAGCACTGGGATACTGTTTACTTAACTAAGCACTGATAGAGCGTTCCGTACTAATAAATTACCTGTATTTGGACGCTCTTGGGTCGATGAATCTTTTGACCAAGTGGGGCTCTCTTCACCCGAGATTAGTCAATTTAATCAAATCAATAATCAATAACGAACATAAGCAATGCCCTGATCAACATAACACTTCACAATTAATCCAGAAAACATTTCGGCGAACCATGACCTTTCGGCCATGAATAACCACACCAGTTCATTCAAAGTTAATGAATTTATTTCCCTATATTAACAAAGCTAGCACGATATAAATGTGTCTCAACACCAAATGATATATGTAAATGAACATTAATAGCTGTCCATAACGGCGAAAAAGATGCAGTCTATGCAGCATTTGAATAACAATGCATTCGATAATAGCAACGCAAACCACTAAAACTATAATCTGTAATGGGCTAATTGCATACATTAGTCAGCATAACAAGGTCTCAAATTGCATCGTGCAACAAATGAATCCTCATCTAACCTCAAATTAGCATCTGCATGTGGGACTTCATGCAAAAACTATTTAGCAACATTGATTTGGAAAAACTCCTAACTAGGGCTCTTATAAAAAATCAGCAGTTGGTTACCTAAAAGAAACACAATGCAATTGTACATTTTCCTTTCATATTTACCAAATTCAATCAGCATTCAAGGAAGTCTTCGTCTCACAGGTACCGGTTTCGATCAGCATGGGACGGGGCAAGGGGCAGGGTGGACGGGGCAATTGCCTCACAGCGGCAAGATAAAAGGACAAAACTATTACTTTATGCAAAGGGGCAGATCAAAGTTAAAGTCTCTAGGGCGAGAATTACTTAAAGTCTCTTTCTCTCGATTAGAGAAAGCATCAAAGTCTCATTCAAAATGGCGTCGAACATCAATTGGCATCGTAGAAGATGGCAAAATGACGAGGTCGGCAAGATGGGCCATAATGGCTGCAATGTCCTGCAAATGGCGGGTAATGGCTAATGGCTAATGCCTAATGGCTGCTTTCTTCTTGTGCACCAGGTTTAAATAATCAACAGTTCAAATCCAGTAGGGTCTTCCATTGGAGGGTTCATAGGTTGGCTTCAAATTGTCCAATCAAAAACAACAATTTACAAGCTTCTACCTAGGCATACATTATCCTTGGAGTCGGGAACGTAAGTTGCAACATATTTTACCAATTAACTCACTTTCAGAGCTTCCATTGTCTGCACCTGCAGATTGACCTTGGAGCAAAGAAGAAGATGCCAGGCTGGCACGAAACCTTAAAGATAAGCATGTGAACCGATCTCACTGGAAAAGTACAGCTTCAAGCAGGAATACACGTTTTATTAGCACATTAGAAAAACACGAGCATCTAAACCGTGAGACAAGGCAACTAGGCCGAAGCCTCCACTAAAGTTATGCTAAGTTAAAACATTTCAAACAAGCAAATCATGGCACACGTTTACGGTTATGTCAGATTAGTACAATTCTAATACATCACGTTATATAAAGCACGCTTATAAATGTTGGCGAACTACTCTGAAGGCACATTTGTCCCCGTACAATCTTTATTAGTTCGGTTAAAGTCACACTTGATTATTGCGGCACTACGTTTATGCGCTAATAAATGTAAAACCTTCGTTTCTGCGTCATCAATCCCTCCTCTGATGACTATTTGTCATCACACGTAACTATTCCCACAAATTTTATTCCATTAAAATTCTGTCAGTTCTCTTTGCCTTTTAGTTCCCCTTGTTCTTGCCTTGTATTCTTCTGCCATTCTTTTCATCATTTTCTCTTCCTTCCTTCTCTTAATTCTTGCCATGATCATTAGTATTCCCCTCTTTATTCCCCAAATCCCAAAGATGCAAATTAGTACTATTAGTATTCCCTGTATTATTTTTAGTGATATTCCATTCCAAATGCCACCAAGCCAATTTCCCACTGAAGCAACTCCCTTTCCAACCTTCTCCCAAACTCCTGGTTCTTTCAATTCCTTCAAGTCTGCACTCTCACTCTCTTTTGTTAGATTTGCAAGCATTGTTTTAATCTTCACACTGTTGTCTGGTATATACGTGCAACAGTGACGCGCACCAAGCATTTTGCAAACGCCGTCATCCTTTGCTAAAAGAATGTCTAGGGCAAGCCTGTTTTGAAGAGTCATAGCTCTTTCTGCTGCAAGTTCAGCATCCATCAGGATTATAGCACCTGAAAACTTTGTCAACATGTTATCCACTATAGTAGACAACTTTCTTATTTTGATGGAATTCAATACAACTCCCAATGAAGGAATCATGGCTCCAAATATATCTCCTACCAAAGCAGCTGCACTCTCTCTTTTCTGGATATGATGAGATCCAGACGTCTTTGGAATCACCGATAGGTCATCCAGTTGATAAACCTTTGGGAACACTATACCCAAATAACATCTCCCCCACCATCCCTTTGGAGGACGATAATAGGCATTATGCCCACAAATGTAATATACACCAGGTATGACAGGGTCAAGTCCGTTCAGCATGAATGTCCATTTGGCCTTAAAGATAAACGTATGTTTACATTCACTCGCTCCCACGAAAATGTTATCATAATAAGATTCACCACGATATATACAAAATTTCCCTACATGCCAAGCGTCTAAAGCTATTTTCCCTTGTGTTTTTATTGCGGCAAAAGCATAATTATCTACTGAAGTCCTCTTACTTAGCTCTTTTTCTAATTTTGCATTCATTTGTGCCCTTCTATCATCTGTGCGATCTAAAAAGCTTATTTCTACTGCAGAGAGCGAGCAGGTAAGGTTTTCCCTATGAGCGTGAGCTGTTTCAAAAGGTTGCATTGGCTCGAAAAATTCCCTCATTATTTTAGCATCCCAATCTTTAGCAATCTGGCTTAGTTGCGTTATTATAGGAACATATGCAAAGGTAACATCATAATTTGAATAAAAATACTGTATGTTAGTTTGACCATAAAATCTAGAAGTTACTAAACTACATGTAATCCCATATGTAAGAGGCATGTGGTGATAAGTCACCCCTTCCGTTACCGATGTCGGTATCTGTGTACACACATAACAATCTTTCGCATCCATAGTCTCAACATATTCTGTTAGTAGGCGATAGAAAACATTATACGAAAGTTCCTTCTTATCATGCAAGTGTCTCTCATCTAATTCTAGTCTTTTTAATGCGGTTAGTTCAGTGACAGTAACAGGAGCAGAAGTAGAAGCATCAATTTTCTCATTCTCACCCTTACCACGCGTTGCAAGCACTATTGCCATTATTATTAGTACACATGCAGTTATCAAGCCTATACATGCATATTTACAATATTTCACTCTACTGTTTTGTGTAGCGTACTTAGTCATGATCTGTATAGAATCAGAGAGCTAGAAGCACTTATAAAGAAACGATTTAGCAATTAGTTACAAAGCTGAACGAGCGCAATGTTCACACAGTTTTCTTCAGGAGCCCAGTCACTTATCGGTTAGCAGCATTTGTCTCAATTCGGCAATAACTCAGTCTTTTATCAGTTAGCAACGTTGTCTCAAATCGGGTTTAAGAGTCAATCAGGTTATCAAAGTCTTATCAAGTTAGCAAATGTCTCATCCGGTTTAGCAATGTCTCAGCTGGTTGTATCACGTTAGATTATAGCAAGCAATGTCATTTATCACCCTTTCAATCAATAGTGTCCATAAAACTTTTCTTTTCTATTGGTATCTCTTCTTCTTCGTTCTCGAGGCTAAGAGATACAAGTTCGTCTGTCCAATCGTCATTGACTACATATGCCCATTCTGGACCGGAATATCTCCTGTTTGGTATCCTTTTCCTTTTCAATTTTGCATCTCTCTTCGATTCTGCCTCACTGGTACTTTCCTCTTTGGCCAAGTCTTTTTCTTCACTTGATGTTGGTACCACGACAGACACTTCCTTTCTTTTCTCTTTCACTCTTGGCCCTTCACTGTCGTTCAACGTTTCTCTAGTTCTTAGTTTTACTGGTGATATACTTGGTCTTCTCTTTGCACTGTGTCCACTTGATGGACCTGCGATCTCTTCCGAGGAAGTTTGAACAGTTTCGTTCTGTTCTGCCTTGTCCCCTCCTTCTGGGGAGTCAATCAGGTTTTTCTTTTCTTTTTCTGTACCGTCTGCTTCTGGGAAAGCCCTCCTCTGATCAGGCTCTCCTGCTTCTTCACCTCTTTCGAGCCCTTTGTCACCGTTACTTTCTTCAGGCTCTTTGTTACCTTCAGCTGCTTCGTCGCTGTCTGAGGTTTCTCCTTGGTCTTCCCCAAGTGAATCGGTTGTTTCGTCCTCAGAGAATATTTCTCTCTCTTCTATTTCTGCCTGTTCGCTTCTAGTTCTGTTTTGCTCTGTCTCAGCGCTCGGCACTTTGTTATCAGGTACTGGCAGTTTCAGCGCTTCAACTTCCTCTTCTGTGGGACACAACACCTTCTTTGTATGACTGGCGTGAATCCAGTTGGGAACTCCCGCACACTTCACAGCGGTAGTGGTCGTCAGGATCACTTGGAAAGGGCCTTTCCAACGGGGTTCCAGACACGACTTCCTCACGTGCTTCTTTATCACGACCCAGTCACCTGCTTTCAGTGTGTGTCCTGGACCTTGGATCGGTGACAAGGTGGTTGCTTCCACCTGGTGAGAGAAAGAGCGAACCACGTCAGCCAGACCTTTGCAGTAGTCTAACACCATATCATCTGTAATATTCAAAAGCGCGTTTGCGGGAACTGCAGGAAGTCTCATGGCCCTGCCCATGAGAATTTCGTGCGGGGACAATCCAGTCTTTCTGTCAGGGGTGTTTCTCATTGACATTAACACCAAAGGCAATGCGTCAGGCCATTTCAAATTAGTCGATGCACATATTTTCGCCATTCTTGATTTCAGTGTACCATTCATCTGTTCCACCAGTCCTGAGGCTTCAGGGCGATAGCTACAATGCAGTTTTTGCTCAATGTTCAGCGCTGCGCAAAGTAACTTTATCACCTCGTTATTGAAGTGACTTCCTCTATCTGATTCTAAAGAGATCGGGAATCCGAAACGTGGTATCAACTCCCTCAACAATAGTTTTGCAACTGTAAGGCTGTCATTTCTACGTGTGGGGTATGCTTCAATCCAGTGACTAAAAATGCACACAATCACCAACACATACTTCAGACCTCCATGCACAGGCATCTCAATAAAGTCCATCTGCATTCTGCTGAACGGGCCACCCGCCCTGCCAATGTGGCTCACGTTCACAACCGTTCCCTTTCCTGGGTTCATCTGCTGACAAATGACACAACAATGGCAAATTGCTTCTGCAACTTGACGGAATCTGGGGTTAAACCAATCAGTTTTGAACAATCTTATCATGGCATCTCTCCCTAGGTGAGCCTGCCCATGATAGAACCGCGCTAGCTGCGATAAGAGACTATTTGGTAAAACAAATTTTCCCTCATTTGAAACCCATAACTCATCTGGTCTCCTTGTACATTGCGACTTAATCCAGGAAACTCTTTCATCCTCCCTGACGCTATTCTGTAATGCTTTTAGTTCATCCATTGTATCCACGACCTTCAAGGCAAATGCTTCAGCTGGTTCGAGTTCTGGTTCACTTATCAAATTCCATTCATCCCTGAGCAATATACAGTTCAAGGCACAAAATCTTGCGACTTGATCCGCATATGCATTTCCCAGAGAAACATAGTCCTGTCCTTTTGTATGAGCACTACACTTTACCACTGCAATTTCGGCTGGCATCTGAATGGCGTGTAACAATTCCCTTATTCTCTCCCCGTTTTTCACTGGGGACCCTGAAGAGGTCAGGAAACCTCTCTGTGACCATAGTTGCCCAAAGTCGTGCACAATTCCAAACCCGTACTGACTGTCAGTGTAAATGGTAACCTTCATCAATGTAGACAGTTGGCATGCTCTTGTAAGGGCTACAAGCTCTGCTACTTGTGCGGAATAGACTCCTTGGAGCCAGGATGCTTCCAAGACACCTGTTACAGTACATACAGCATATCCTGCTTTCAAAATTCCCAACCCATCTCTTAGACATGAACCATCAACAAAAATAATATGGTCATTTTCATCAAGCTTAGTATCCCTAATATCAGGTCGGGGTTTTGTGCAAAATTCAGTCACCTGAAGGCAGTCGTGCTCAACGTCTTCAGCGTTCTCAATTTCAGCATTTTCACCGGGAAGCAAGGTTGCTGGATTCAACGTAGTGCACCTTTTCAGCTGCACATTCGGTGAGCCCAAAATTATTGTTTCATACCTTGTGAGTCTTGCTCCAGTCATGTGTTGCGTTCGGGAGCGGGTCAAAAGTATCTCAACTGAGTGAGGGACCATGACTGTTAATGGGTGTCCCATCACTATTCCTTCACTCTGAGTGAGGCTGATACCAACTGCTGCTACGGCGCGCAAACACCCTGGCAATGCTGCTGCGACCGGATCCAAAGTAGCTGAAAAATACGCTACTGGTCTGTTTATGCCACCATGGGCTTGGGTCAAGACAGACAAAGAACATGCATCACGTTCATGACAAAACAATGTGAAAGGCTTTGTGTAATCAGGCATACCTAAAGCTGGAGCCCTGCACATGCATTCTTTCAATTCAATAAAAGCATCCATCTCATCTCCTTTCAGCTCAATTTCATCCAAGGCATCCTTCTGGGTCAGTTTCAGTAAAGGCTTTGCTAGAGTTGAAAAGTTGGGAATCCACTGGCGACAGTAGCTCACCATCCCCAAAAACTTCCTCACCTCCCTCCTCGTCTTTGGTGGACTCATTTGAAGTACACTTGTTATTCTTTCCTTCATTATTCTCCGTGACCCTTTCTCTATTTGATGACCCAAGTATTTTACTTTCTTCTGACAGAACTGCAACTTTGAAGGAGACACCTTGTGTCCATTCCTTCCCAAATGGTTCAGTAGAGCAATGGTGTCGGCTGTGCAGCCACTTTCTGTCTTAGATGCAATCAGTAAGTCATCGATGTACTGTACTAGGGTTGACTCGAATGGCAATTCTAACGCTTCCAAGTCTTTCTTTAGAATCTGATTGAAAATTGACGGTGACTCCGAAAACCCTTGAGGAATTCGACACCAACTGTAAACTCTGTCTAAGAATTTGAAACAAA
This sequence comes from Pleurodeles waltl, assembly GCF_031143425.1. NCBI lineage: Eukaryota > Metazoa > Chordata > Amphibia > Caudata > Salamandridae > Pleurodeles > Pleurodeles waltl. Next base: position 563,057,532 of record NC_090448.1, on the reverse strand, counting down.
AGAGAAATTGGCTGTCCTCATGAAGAGGCACCGAAAAGAATGCTTGTGACAAGTCAATGACTGAGAGCCACTCGGCATCGCAAGGGACTTGAAACATTATCACAGCTGGATTCGGTACTACAGGGCAGCATTTAATTATGATGTCATTTATTTTCCTCAAGTCCTGCACGATTCGGACCTTTCCACTCGGCTTTATTAGTCCCATGATTGGTGAATTACATGGACTGCTTAACACTTCTTTCAGTACTCCCTGTTTTACAAACTCGTCAATGAGTTGGGCGACTTTCATGAGGGTGTCTTGTGCCATGTGGTATTGTGGGGTCTGGGGAAAGGTTACATTGGGTTTTACGGTCACTTTCACTGGTTCCACTCCTTTCACCAATCCCACCTCTTTTCCTGTCATATCCCACACTTCCTTTCCGACTGTTTCCCGTAATTCAGCTGGAATATCTTCTTCAGTTATCATCAGAAAAAGGTTAATCAGAGGATATTCTTCATCGACAGTTTCCATCTCATCCCCTTCTACACTGTCCTCTTCTTCCCCATCACTGCTCGTCTGAATTCTAATTCCATCGTTCGAACACATAATCGAACATCCCAATTTGCACAATAGGTCTCTCCCTAACAGTGCTATCGGGCTTGAGTCACATACCACAAAATTATGTGACCCTTGATAGTTACCAATTCTGACTTGTACTGGATCTGTGATTGGGTTCGTCAGGTGCCTGTTTGCTACTCCCACTACTTGAATTGTTCTCCCTGAGAGTGGCAAATTTGGTACTTCAATGCTCCTAACAGTTGAACGTGTGGCTCCTGTGTCAACCAAGAATGAAACACGATGACCCATAACTCTTCCCTCCACATATGGACCCTTTTGATCAACTTCCAAGGATGCTGCAAGCACACAATTTCCCTCCTCATCTGAACTTTCACTCTCCCATACATTGTTTATTCCATTCTCACTGTGTAATGGGAACTGTTGTACGGTGCCATTTGTATTCATCACCTGACCCGAGACCTGTGGAGGAACCATCACTTGCTGCTGACTCATTGGTGCCAAAGGTATTTGCATTTGCTGATTAGGTACCATGGGAAACTGCTGTTGCATTGGCTGCATTTGCGTCATCTGCATACGGGGCATCTGCATCTGCTGCGGCTGCATGGGCTGTAATCCCTGCAGCTGATTTATGGTCTGAAAATTTGGGTTTGGACCTCTCATTTTCGGTCCCCTCATTGTCTGGAATGCATTGACATCATTGTTTTGCTGACCAACACCTGCACCTTCCTGCATCACCATCGGGCACTCGCGTTTCCTATGCCCGACGATTCCGCACACGTGACACGGCATCACCCTTTTCATTGCCTGCACACCATTCGGAATTGCAACAGTGTTCAAATCCGGACCATTACTCCCAAAGCCTCCTCTGCCTCTGCCTCTCGCCTGTGGCTGAAACACCATATTTCCCTGCGGCTGCGGTATCTGCTGTTGGAACCCTTGCAACCCTTGCAAACCTGTCTGAGCTGCTTTAAGTTGCATCACCATCACTTTCTCTTTCAACCTTTTCTGTTTCACTTCAATTTCGTCGCTACAGTATTTCGAATAATTCAACACCTCATCAATAGGTTTCGACTGCCAACAAATCAAATGCGTATTTATCATCTGACTTATCTCTGGTCTCAGCCCTTCCACAAATCTAAACACAAAATGAAGCATGTCCTTCGCCTCTATTGTTTCCGTGCCACTGTAGTTCTTGAACGGCTTCAACAACCTCTCATAGTAACCATGAATCGACTCTTTAGCCTCTTGGGCAGTTCGATCAATCTTCTGCCAATCCACATTTTTCGCGGCAACCTTCGTCTTCAAATGCTCAATCACCTTATAGTACAAGCTCATTACCATAGGTGATGGTGCACCCGTATCCCTGTCTCTCTCTGGTTCACTTGTCGGCCAACCTACAGCCCTTTTGCAGTCTTCCCACAAATCTGCCGGAACCACAATCTCAAAGAGGGTGTTCAGGTCTTCCCAAAGACATTTTGCAAGCTTCACAAACCTATCAGTCTGTTGATACCATTCAATCGGTTTCTCTCTCAGTTTGGGAAAATCATCCGTAAAAGACTGAATGTCGCTTCTGTGCCACGGTACATGTATTAATTTTCCCCCTGCTGTCTCCCTCATTGGTAACATGGTTACTGCATCACTACTCTGCGGTCTTTTCTCGTTGTGCTCTGGGACACTGTCTTTCCTCTTTTCCTTTTTCTTTGCCCATCTGCTTTCCCATTTGTCTAAGCACCTCCACACTTGTGCACTCTGCAGCAATTCTCTAAGGTGCGTTTTCATGCCTGCTGACCTCATGTGTTCAAAGTCTGTGGTCCCGAAATCCAATCTATAGCTCCTGCTCAAGTGTTTTGTCTTGTCTATCTCAACCCCGTTTTTGTCAGCTATTTCTTGCAACCTTCTATGTACCTTGTTCACTTCTCTCGTAATCCTAGGACATAGATACCTCAGCTCTTCTTCCGAGTAGGACTCTAACCTATTCAAACCCATAGTCCCTTCCACCAATTCTTCTGCTTCCATGTTCAACCTGACCTTATTCAGATAGTCTTCTCCCTTCCCACTGGCTGAGCTTTGTGTGGAATTCAGACTGTTGAACCACTGTGTCAGCTGTTGCGCATTCAACCCCATCAGTGTAGCATTCACATCGACTGCCATTGATGGTTGCGGCAACTTTTCAGTGTTCGATGATAGCGGTATCATCAGTGGGGGACTCGACCTCACCACTGTTGACTGAGCACATATGGGACTAAACTCCATCAAGGACCCAGATCCAGTTGGCAGAGCCGCTATCGGAGTTGTCTCTGGAGTGTTTTCTATGCACCTCCTTTCCGTCCCACTCTGCACCATTGATCCTTGACCGCTCATACCTGAGTTAGGCTGAATGTACAAAGGTACCGGTGGACCTACAGTAATGGGTAGGGATATCGCATCTGGGTTCTGTCCATTCCCCAGGTTCTGAGGCATGTTCATTCCCACACTATGGGTCATCATTGCCGGCATGCCCGTCTGACTCCCTGTCATCTGAGCATGTGCGGTCCCCCCCTGCATCTGCTTTTGAGGCATAAAAAACTGGGTTGATTCAGCTTGTGCCAATGTTGGGTTGCGACCATTCTGTACTCCCATTACGGTTGGATCTAGAATCATTCCCGTACTGTTGTCACTGCTGTAGTACCTTGGGACCTGCGGCTGATAATTTTCTGCTGTTTTCAATATAGGCACATCTGGCTATATTCTCCTAACCTGCGGTATCTGCGGGGTGAACAGTAAACTCGGGTCCTTAGATCCCGATGGCGTTTCTGAACTCGGAGTTTCATTATTCTGTACCGGTGCCGGAGGGGCAGAACTGGTACTTGGACCTTGTTCACTCTCTGCATAAGGTGGTGGACGGTCGTTCAGCAATTGCATGATGAACTCCTCATCCTCTGACTCGTCTTCTCTCCTTAACTTTTCCTCGTCCTCTCTATCTTTGGAACACCTTCTGTTTGTCTTACAGGTAGCTTTCTTGCCTGTCGCCTCTTCTTCCTTAGCAATTGCGGGAAACAATTTTATCCCCTGCAATATATCTGACTTCCACACCTTCTGTGCATTATCCCACCTAGCGTCCGCTAGTGTCTTTTCTACCTTTCTTATCCTGGTCTCGAACTTCTTTTGCTGTTGCTGTCTAGCCATTAGTTCCCAAATCGCTAGAGCCTCAAACTGTGCTGGCCTTGGAGGTACCTTCATGTCGTACATCGCGAATCTCAAATTCTCTAGGATCCTTATATTGAATGTCCCATGAATCGGGAACGCTACGCTCCCATGTCTCTCTGTCAGCTTGTGCCATTGCTTTAGCCAAAGGCACGGAGCTACCCCCTTTTCCTCCATTACAATGTAAGCTGGTGTACCTTCGGGTGGCGTCTCCTCTCCTACGCTCGCTTTAATGTAAGACTCTCCCTTCATCGCACTCTTTAATGCTTTAAAAAATTTCATTTTCTCGTCTTTTATTTCACAAAGTTTGTAATCAATAAGTGACTTTAATTCCCGGAATACTCTTCGCTTGCCTTTCCCCTTCCAATCGAGCCCCACGGACTGCGTCCAATCCGTGCGCGGCCCTTCTTTGCAACCAACCTATCCCAGCACGGCTCCTAGTGACGTCACACTCACACACACTGCGGCTGACAAAGCCTCGCGGCTTGTCCTCCTTCACTCTGCTCCTCTCGTAACAACTTCTGGCATGTATCGCGAGCAACCAAATAATAATAAAACAGATCTGTCGGTTTACTACAGGAAGGGTAACACAATCGCTTCAGGACCTTAGGGATTTTTCACTAGCCTCAGCAGTTATTCCATCTTTCTCGGTCCCCACTTTCGCAAGCAAATCCTGACCCGCAGACTCTGCTCTCAACTTGTCAATGATCTATTCTAGTGCACTTAGAATTTGTCAAAGCCCGAAGTCGAAGTTTTCTTTCACTCCCTTAACACACGTACCGACTCGTTGACCACGCCCGGTCAACCTATTAAACCGACCAGACCACAACATAAAACAAGTGTCTCATACACTTTTCAACATACTCCGGAGTCTCTTGACCTCGCAGGGCCCGTCTCAACAACAACAACCATGTGGACCTTTTTCTGCACAAAGCGCCACATGCACATGAAGTTCGACGACTTCCCTACTCTCACACTCGGAGTCGCACCTCCGCTATTCTCTAAAATCCTCGCAACCTTTTCAAACAATCTGCGGCAATAAGCTGTGCAAGCGCAAAACCCTGACTTCACTCATACCGTCACTAGTACCGCCAACGCCGATTTTACACCTCCATTCTCTCCATTCGCAAGCTCCGAGATCCCGGGAAAGTCGCGGGGGACTTAGGGCATCATCATTCTCTCAATCGGTTTTACCCAAGAAAAAATCTAATTCAACACCATATACCTCTCGAGTGGGGTCTCAAAGAGCGCAACCGTCACCTCTCGAGTGCGGTCCCAAAGGGCGAAACCGTTACCTCTCGAGTGGGGTCCCAAAGGGCGAAAGCGTTACCTCGAGTGGGGTCCCAAAGGGCGAAACCTTTACCTCTCGAGTGGGGTCCCAAAGGGCGAAACCTTTACCTCTCGAGTGGGGTCCCAAAGGGCGAAACCGTCCTCTGCTACCATCTACTGATAGAGCGTTCCGTACTAATAAATTACCTGTATTTGGACGCTCTTGGGTCGATGAATCTTTTGACCAAGTGGGGCTCTCTTCACCCGAGATTAGTCAATTTAATCAAATCAATAATCAATAACGAACATAAGCAATGCCCTGATCAACATAACACTTCACAATTAATCCAGAAAACATTTCGGCGAACCATGACCTTTCGGCCATGAATAACCACACCAGTTCATTCAAAGTTAATGAATTTATTTCCCTATATTAACAAAGCTAGCACGATATAAATGTGTCTCAACACCAAATGATATATGTAAATGAACATTAATAGCTGTCCATAACGGCAAAAAAGATGCAGTCTATGCAGCATTTGAATAACAATGCATTCGATAATAGCAACGCAAACCACTAAAACTATAATCTGTAATGGGCTAATTGCATACATTAGTCAGCATAACAAGGTCTCAAATTGCATCGTGCAACAAATGAATCCTCATCTAACCTCAAATTAGCATCTGCATGTGGGACTTCAATTTAGCAACATTGATTTGGAAAAACTCCTAACTAGGGCTCTTATCAAAAATCAGCAGTTGGTTACCTAAAAGAAACACAATGCAATTGTACATTTTCCTTTCATATTTACCAAATTCAATCAGCATTCAAGGAAGTCTTCGTCTCACAGGTACCGGTTTCGATCAGCATGGGACGGGGCAAGGGGCAGGGTGGACGGGGCAATTGCCTCACAGCGGCAAGATAAAAGGACAAAACTATTACTTTATGCAAAGGGGCAGATCAAAGTTAAAGTCTCTAGGGCGAGAATTACTTAAAGTCTCTTTCTCTCGATTAGAGAAAGCATCAAAGTCTCATTCAAAATGGCGTCGAACATCAATTGGCATCGTAGAAGATGGCAAAATGACGAGGTCGGCAAGATGGGCCATAATGGCTGCAATGTCCTGCAAATGGCGGGTAATGGCTAATGGCTAATGCCTAATGGCTGCTTTCTTCTTGTGCACCAGGTTTAAATAATCAACAGTTCAAATCCAGTAGGGTCTTCCATTGGAGGGTTCATAGGTTGGCTTCAAATTGTCCAATCAAAAACAACAATTTACAAGCTTCTACCTAGGCATACATTATCCTTGGAGTCGGGAACGTAAGTTGCAACATATTTTACCAATTAACTCACTTTCAGAGCTTCCATTGTCTGCACCTGCAGATTGACCTTGGAGCAAAGAAGAAGATGCCAGGCTGGCACGAAACCTTAAAGATAAGCATGTGAACCGATCTCACTGGAAAAGTACAGCTTCAAGCAGGAATACACGTTTTATTAGCACATTAGAAAAACACGAGCATCTAAACCGTGAGACAAGGCAACTAGGCCGAAGCCTCCACTAAAGTTATGCTAAGTTAAAACATTTCAAACAAGCAAATCATGGCACACGTTTACGGTTATGTCAGATTAGTACAATTCTAATACATCACGTTATATAAAGCACGCTTATAAATGTTGGCGAACTACTCTGAGGGCTCATTTGTCCCCGTACAATCTTTATTAATTCGGTTAAAGTCACACTTGATTATTGCGGCACTACGTTTATGCGCTAATAAATGTAAAACCTTCGTTTCTGCGTCATCAGCACTAACATCAACTAGATGTTAAATAAACAGGCAAGCCTTTGTTTAAAGGTTAGTTAAAGCTAGAGAAAGGAAGTCTGTAAGTTGTTCTGCACCTAGGAGCACTTTAATTTTTTAAGGAAAACTTGCAGCAAAAATGCAAACATATGATAAAGTTTCTTCAAAATTCAAAGTCTATTTTATTAACATGCACAACCGTTTCACCTTAGTACATTGGATTATATCAGAGCATTGAGAAGTTGTTTTTTTTATTAAAGCAATAGCTTTCAAATATGAAAACAGAAACATTCATTCTCTCCTCCACTCTGAAAACATTCCAAATAGTGAACTAAGAGGCAAGTCAGTTGTTATCTGCACTGTTTGGGTGGCGTGGGATTCTATTTTACATGAACGATATCATTTATTAAATCAAACACAGTAGAATGTTTTGTATAGTGCATAACCTGAACTCATGCATTTTGAGGTCCTCCTATATGGGATAGTGAAGAAAAAGGAGGAAAGGTGACATAAAACAACTGCCTCGAATCACAGGTTCAGTAAAGAGGAAAAGACGGTATTAATCTCAGATTTTCTGGTTTAACATTGTGCAATTCTGCCACTACGTGTGTATGCTTCGTTTCCCCAACACTCACCTTACTGCTACCTTCCCAACCACCATGGGGGTTGGTAAAACACAATGCAATAGGGCACTTTTAATGCCTTCATTTTCAAAAGCACATTTTAATTTTGCATTTCTAGTCTGATAGGGACCATATTCATGGCTTTTGACTCAAGCTTCAATGTACTGAGAAATCACTGTACATGCAGTTTGTTTCTTGCAAGTGTTGATGCCATTTAGTCCTTACACTCCGTCCAAGGCTAAGCACACAGATTGCAATGCCCTAAGTATAATGCTGCTTGTATTATAAAAACTGCCCCTGAACCACATTCTACAGAGGAGCACTTCCACTAGGATTATTCTGGAACACAGCACCCCGTGCCTGAGATGAACTTGGTTGACTGTGATGCTGATTCAGACCTCTATCCTGCACACAATAGCCTGCCCTGTATCAGATTGACTCCCTGGCCTCCCAGTAGATCTTACCGAGGTATGAGGGTCGGGCTATCCCAATTGATCTGGCAGAGGGTACTCTCACTATGCTTTTGATAGTGTAGGTAGTAACAGATAGGAGTGTACAAACACAATAACATAATCATGCCTGACCGGTTTATTTTTTTCACCATTTTTGTAAATCTGGTTACCCTGCTTTGTTTCATTTGCCTAATAATTGCATCTCCTGCTTTTTATTCAATATTAAAATTGTTGCAATAGGTGTTCTAAAAGGCATTTCACATCTTTCTTGTGTCTCATCTTGGGTATGCAGATTGACAACAAAAGGGTAGATATGTTTTGATGACTTCCCTGGGAATCTGAGTAGTCATGTTTGGTTCAGATGGGGCACTGTAACCAAGCTAGGAATCTTGCCAACATTTCTTGATGATATAGGTAGACTGAGTCCCTAAATACTGACATTTATGTTGACTAGATGCACTGTCCTACTTAATTCGTATGAACCATACAATTCTCCTTCACCCAGGGACCTCCCCATCTCCTGACCACCACCCTGCTGGAATCAATGCAGCCCTTGGTCACATCACTGACCACATTTTTTGGTTCCCCAGAAAATGTTTAAGAGTACTTGTGGTCTATTTCCTCATTACTGTCTAGTTGTGAGCTCAATACTCTTTTAATCTGAGAATTTTGCATATCTGATGTAAAAATAATTGTTTTGCCGTTTAAAGGTTATCACAATCATTCTCTGAATTGCAGCCAATTAACACATATCAGGGCTGCTATACCTTAATTAATTAAATAAACAAGTATTGGCAATGCCAATAGGTCTGGTTTTTAAATGAAAGTGCCTTCTCAAGCAATCCTGGGTTTAGACATTTAATAAGACATCATACATGAACTCTGCACTCATTTTAGGACATGTCCATTCATCCTCCCACTGACTCATTCTTGTATTAATCCAATTAAGCAACCACACTTCACTCACACACAACTCAATAACGTACGCAACATAAATAAAAAGTAAGCGTAGAAAAAGAGAACATGCAGGTGTGTAAACATGGCAGGCATTTGTTCTCAACAACAAATACAATTAAATATAGCTGCAGGTGGCTGTCTTTCAGTGGTATTGTACATGGTGTTTTGCTGTTTTGTGAAGTTTCAGCATGGCTGGCACATTTTTAACCATCTTGGAATAATAAATTAGTGGAACTATGGACAATACTATTTCATGGCAGTGACCTGGTTTACAGGTTTTGGCAGGATTCAGAGCACTGCAGACTAAATGAACAGCAAGCAAGTCGCCTGTTAACATTGTCTCAGCAACTATGGAATTCTCAAAAAATAAGGAAAATAAAAAGATTAGAAGGAAAGAAAAGAGAGGAAAAGATAAAAAAACTCAAGGACTGGCCTAGCATTTCTTAGACTCAAGCACACTCATTTTCAGATGAATGTGCACAGGATCAGATAAATGATGTTACTCATTGGGCAACAGAACCAGTCAAAAGTAGTCAACCCGTTACCCCATGCTGAATGTTATCATGGATAAAAGTAGAGTGCTTCATGATCTGGCAACTTTGCTTCTCTAACTATATATATATATATATATATATATATATATATATTTTCTTTGGGAGTATATATATATATATATATATATATATATATATATATATAGGCTCTCTGTGCCGGGAGTAATCCCATGAGTCCGGGAACCCCTGAAAAACCAGCCAGTCAGCATTATTTTATTTTCCAAGTTTCATGGTGACAAACATGCCAGACTCATTTCGGAGAGCCTGTCTCCTCGGTCATGGGTCAGGAAAACTTACAGCGCTTGTGTTTTAAACTCAATGTAGTGCTGTGCCCAAATAAAACGTGAAAACAGACTGTGAGGAATATCAAGATAACAAATACACATGTAAAAATCCACCATCTTGTGACAGAGAATCTGCAACAGTACAACCTATACAAAATAGGATTAAGTTCATCAAGGTGTTGTTGGGGATTACAGGCAATAATGTTTCAACCATGTACAATGAAGACAGTTTGTAAAAAATAATTAGTGATAAACTCTCATGCTGTTCCCAGAGTAGTACAATACTCCTGTGTACATCACAAATAATTAATTACCAGCATTTCACAGTTCTACACTCCAACCAATACAATCAGATGGAACCCTAGGTTTTCTTAAAATATAATCACGCAATGAGGCACTATTAGGCATCTGTCAAGTATCATCATTGGTTACCTTTGCACAATAAACTGTTCAGATTACCGTGGCTCCAAGTCAAGCCCAAGTGGGTGAGCCGTGGCCTAGCCTTTACAAAAACACAAATAAAATGAACCAAAAACCCCAACCAGATCTTGATAAAGACCTAGAGGATATCGTAACTCCTTTGAATTGCTCTGCCTTCAACTCTGACCCCCGAGGACTGGCAGATATATCAGTTCCTTTTAGATTTCATATCTAGTGATTCATCCTGAGTTCGTGAATACCTGTGAGAATACACAACAAAACACCAATAACACACTGTTAAAAACATTTTAAAGACATAAGTTTAACTATCCTTATTATTACTAAGGAATCCATAGACAATGGTCTTCACATGGCATCACTTAGATTTACAGTTACTCTGCAGTTCATGGTTCTAAATCCAAAGTTGCCATCTTACACTGTAGAACACTTTCACATTTCAAATACATACAAAATCCAGTACTTGAACAGAATGACATACATCACCTCAAATGTACTGATAATTCCTCATCAAGGTTAAGACCCACCGGTTGTGAAGTGCCATAGCCAATAATAAATCTGGATTCTAATCTCCTGATTTCCAGGAACCTGTTGCATCCCCTCTCATTAAGTGGTATTCTACCAAGAGGAAAGTAAACTTTTCCTGACCCGTGACCATGGAGACACACTCCCCGAAAGGCGTCAGGCTTGTTGGTCCCCTTGAAACTTTGAAAATAAAGTACTGCTAGCAATGATAATTCAGATTGCAGCTGGGTTTTCAGGACTCTTCGACTTGGGGAATTACTACTGTAGATCCTGTCAGTGGATATTTGGGGGTTTGCAACCCTACTGTGGACTGCCACTACTATGAGGCTTGGAAACTTTTGCAAATCGGACAAGAAATAACATATATATATATATATATATATATCTTATATACATATATATTTATATTCCAATGAAGAGAAAGCCTGCCCTCGATCTTGAGAGTGATATTGTTTTTTCAGCAGCATGCAACTCAGTACTTGTTTTGGCTATTTGATCAGCCTTTTTTCAACTGAAAAGCACTATATATATAAGTCAGTATATTCACTCTGTATATGAGTTAATTACAACCAACATGGTGAAAATACTTCATAAGGCACTTTTTCCAGTCTCTCAAACGATAATTATTGATCGTTTAAGAGATTGGAAACCGGCTCTCACAGAGGTGGTGCATGCAACTGGGAGTCAAGGGACCCCGTAACACTACAAATACGTTCAATTTCCATCACACACAGAGAACGGCATGCCCTCTGGATGCTTCTGCCATCCAAAAGTATGGATATAAAACCTGTTGCATAGTGTAAGATATTATCTGACACATTTCGGCTGACATGTCTTTGGTCACAGATACACCATTGTTCCTAACTGCCCATAAAAGTGTATAATACTATGAATCTATGTCTATGTTGTTCACTTGTAAAGCACAAAAAAAAAGTGGCAGCACCTTAAGAAGAGATGTTTCAGCACTCAAGATAATACTAAGAAGGATATCTAGTCAAAAGCAGATGCTCCATTAGATTTTAAGATCAAGCAGGCAGGTTTAAATATCTTTTAGAAACTGCAACAAATTAGATTGAGTGCGAAGATGGGTAGACACGCTGTTCCATGATTTTTAGGAGAATAAACATAGTGAACATAGACATAGTACTCATCTCACAGTATGATGCCGTGCTTCCGGTAAAGTCAGGCACTCATCTCACAATGTGATATAGTGATTCTTGTTTTTAATTACTAAAGCATTATAATTGGCAAATAGTTTTAAAGTTTAATGTTATTTTTTCTTTGCTTTTTAATTTGCTTTTATCTTACTTGTCCAATGCTAATTAGTGTTTGTTCATGTTTTATTAGTATTTTTAACATTATGAATGTGTTATTTTTATATATTTTACCATTTATATATGTATTGTTTTGGTATTATATTAAAATTAATATTTATATAATAATTTATATACTGTTATTGCATTATATTTTCATTTCGTTTTTATTGTGTCAGGATACATTTGTGATATTTACATATACTTCTTATTATTTTGGTGCTTAGTTTCATTTTATATTGTTATAATAATATTTTTGTTGTCATATTTTTCGTTATCAATACTTTTGTTGTTTTCAGTATTTTTGGGGTCGAGCGCGCAAATCGCTCTGTCCCTGTTGTAATCACTCTATGGGCTTGAAACCGTGCCCATGTCACGCCCATGAGTTTGGCAGGTTTGTGGGCTTACGTTTTAAAATTCGCTTGAGCGAGCAAAGCTCTGCGCTTGTTGTAATCTCTCTATGGCCTTGCAACCATGCCCTTGTCACGCCATCAGTTTGGTTGGTTTGTGGGCTTGTCTTTTAAAATTCGCTTGATTTCATTAGTGAAAGGCATGCATAAATCATGCTTTTTCCGGTGTTTAGCCCTTCTCGAGCGCACCGGCCAACTGCTGAAAACATACGAGGCTCCATGTTTTCCGTATGGTTTCTGGACTACTTTTTCTCTTTATTTCGTAGGCAGCGCAATCTCACTGGGCAGTAGTCGAGCGCCTTGTATGACATCGACCCTGTCACATGGATAATAGCACTTTTGCCCGTAACATGGATAAAGGCACTTTTGCCGGTAACATGGATAATTGCACTTTTGCCAATACGTTTCACTGGGAGCAAACTTCTGTTTCCTTTTGTGTGTCTGCTTCGCGATCATGGCAGCCGTCAGATCGCTTATGTGAAACTGTTTTACTTTTAATTTTCAGTTTATGTGGCAAGAAACGTCCGGTTGAGAGTTTATAACACTAATAGCTCTGACTCGAGCAAATGAGAGACCCATTGCATTGCAAATGCTTGTTTATTGTGGTAGCAATATTTATGGTTTGTATATTTTTATTTCTGATTTTAGGAATTTTGGAAATCTTTGATGGCAATATGTTTGTAGTCATTATTATCGTTTTCTCTTTTTAAGTACTAGATCATGATATTAAGATAATCAATATTTTTGGGTGATCTTTTTGGAATTCACTATTGCTTTCCTCTATAATGTGTCACACAACCAGATAAAAGGAAGACAATTAGAATATAGGTTTTGATTTAGCACATGCTAGCCGACCATGTTTCACTCAGTAACTTGGCTTTGGTGACTGAGATGAAAGACAACTCACTGGTTTGGAATACTTCCCTCAATGTAGGCCTGGGGCAATTTGATGTTTGTGTGTGGCTGACATATGTAGCTCTTGGCTGAGGTAAGGAACTTCCATATACCAGAAGAGACACTTAGCATTTTATCTGAACTATATTTCTTAATTGGGATTTTAGGTTGGAAACTAGGCAGCTAACACTCATAGCCACACTTTAAAATGTAAAATTCCTCACTAAGAGTAAGTAGTATTGGTGGTGCCATCTTTAAACTAAATACTTATTTAATCTGCTGAGAAATTGTGTGAAAATGGATTAATTTTCTGTGTCGTTGTTCACTGTTAGCTTCACACAGTAACAGACATTGTAGGATAAATATTGGTAACAATAAGCCTTGAGGATTATCTTTATAGTTTATCAGAGCAGGAACAGTGCCTTAAATTGGTGATACTCAGCTCATCCCGCTGAATTTGAGTTCCTAGGCCACACTTGAAGAGGAAGGAACCTATGGGTTTCTGTCAGTGGAAACTCAATGGGCTATGACAGCAGAAGCCCTAGACTGTGTTGCAACCACAGGACTGCAGGATCACAGTAGAGTCACTGCAGCGTGTTAAGTCAAGGCTACCATAAGTGATTTTCTACCCCAGACCACCAGGTAGAGCATTGCTATACCAGGAAGCAAAATGTGAAAATGTCTCTGATACTCAGGGAGAAAGCTCAACGTGCATCAGGGTTATCTGGCATTCCCTTTTTATCAACCAACCCTCGCTTCGAGTAGTTTGTTGCTGAAAAAAAAAAAAAAGAATAATGAATAACCCATAAGGAATTTAAGTGTTATGAGCGTGTCTATGTTGCCCGAGTAGATATAGTTTTCATCACAGATATTGCCACCAGAGAGGTAAGGATCTCTAAACGTAATGCATTGCCCTCAACATAGAAGAGTGAGGAGGGAAAGTAGAAGGCATCGGCCAGAGCCTCCATGACCTAGCATGTTGGTGGGCCACTTGATGAGCACTAAATAAGCTCCTTCCCCAAACAATGGATTAATTCTAGAGAAATGATATAAGAAGGACTTGATCGTTATATTTTATTTTGGTCCCCATATGTGTAAGGTGTCATTTAAAAGGTGAAGGATGCGGGCATGTGCCAAAAAGTGCTGGCTGCCCTGTCAAATTCACAGCACTTAGAGGTGGGGCACCACAGTGTTTCTGAGGTGGAGCCTTGGCAAGCCGCTGGAATAACCATTCCAGCCGACGCCCCGTCTGTCACAGAACCTCTGGGGCTGATTGTAGCCTCGCCCTTTTCAAGCATTGTGAGTATGAGGTGTCCAAATAAGACATGGGCTGGAGATTTAGAGGTTGATTTAGCAAATAAAATGCGACAACCCACAGACTTCACTGCCCACTCCCTGTTGCAACCGTCTCTTCTCCCAACTGTCCTCCCTCAGAACCCTCTGCCATGCTTGCACTGTCTGCGAGGCACAGGGCTCACACTGACCACGAGACACAACACTACATATATCTCATCCCTTTACACAACAACCTTACCCCACATATATATTAATGCTATGCACACAGATATGGCTTAACTTAAAAATAAACATGCTGATACACAATATCAAAATTGCACCTAAAAAACACATCCTACAAAAATTATACTTAACACTAAACCTACCTAGATTGGGAAAATGATAGTGTAGGACAAAAAGAAAAGAACAATAATGATAATGATATTCACTACTCTAGAGGCAAGCGTATGTGTCCAGACAGTACCTCAGTGGTAGTTTTGTGCATCTGGAACTTCTGCGAACTACATGTTGCTGATCAACATTTACATTGGGCGTACCTTTACCTGTGTTCATGAATTTCGTATCCTGAGCTTTTGGAAAAAAACCTTTTGCAATCTACCTTGACTATTGTATCGATATTCCACTAGTTGCGCTCATTTACCTGGACAGCACTCCCACAAATGTTATCAATCTTTACAGGGTCAAAGTATCTTGTGCCTCCTTTTTTTACAAATTACATTATTTTTTCATTCGTACCTTTAGCGATCTATTTTAAAATGTTTCTTTATTGCACTTTTCTTTCAATCATAACAGTTTTTTTGGTTTTTCTTGTGCATGTTCAACATTCTCCCTCACTATGTGGTCCAAGTCCCTTAAAGATGAACTTTGTTGCAGCAATCTTGACACCTATGCTGGCTTAAACTCTGTATATGGCTTCCTTCCCCTCATTAATTCAAATGGTGATACATGTGTTGTTGAGTGAGATGTTGCCCTGTAAAACCATAGCATGTTTTTTTACTGTCGCTGGTATTGTACACATATGTTTGATAGACCATAGTACACATTCTCCTAACACTCTGCTGAAGCGTTCAACTAAGTTGTTGATATGAGAATGATAGAGAAAACTTTAGAAGTGTTTAATTCCACTTTACTTTAGAAACATTTCTACTTCTTTAGAGAAAAATTGGACCTCTTTATCAGAGATCAATTATGTGGGAAACAGCTCCCTCATGAAAACTTACTTCAAGAAATCCAGAACGGTCTTCAAATCTTGTTGCTTTATGAGCCGTACTTCAGGCCACTTAGAGTAATGATTGACGAAAACCAGTGCAAACTTTGACTGATATGGCAAAGAATGGAAAGGACCTACTTATTTTCATTCAGTGCCCACAAGGTAGGTTTACAGGCGTAAAAGGAGGGGTTGACGTTTTCAAAATTTTGTCGCTACGAGAAACATTCACACACTCTTGAATCATAGAGTCAATATCTCTATCCATTTGCGGCCACCAAAAGTATTCACGAATCCTGCGTTTGGTAAATGTAGAGCCTAGGTGTCCTTCATGTGCCCTTTTTATAAGTGTGAGTCTCTTCTTCAGGTGGAACTAGCTTGTCTGATCTCATTAGCAATCCGTTTTCTACTGATAGTTCATCAGCTATTTTAACATAAGGTTGAATAGAACTTTCTAAATTCTTCTCTTTAGGCCACCCTTCAACAATATATTTGACTACAGTCTGTAGCACATTATCCCGTTGTGTTACATTCTTCCAACTTTCTTCTGAAAAGGAACCAGTACTTTCTATTTGAATTGCTGCAATCATGCAATCATCAAAATCTTCTTCATCATGCTCCATACTTTCTCTGCTGTCTTTGTTTTTTTCACTTACAGGAAAATGCGAAAGATAGTCTGCTTGTATATTCTCTCCTATAGGAATGTGTTCAATGTTGAATTGAAATTGGAGGCACTGATAGTGCCTACCGCCATGGATTTCGTGGCAGTACGAAACCCCACGAAATCCATGGCGGTATGCGGGGTCCTGATACCGCCGGTGGTCTAGTGACGGCCGCCGGTCTGGAGACCGAAGTCTCCAGCCCAGCTGTTGTTACCACCGTGGCAGTCGAAGTGTAAAAGTGGCGGTTTTGCAAGGCAGTAACAGCCAGGGTCGTAATTCAATTTTTTTTCCGCCGGCCTGTTGGCGGTATTACCGCCGCTTATACACCAACCGCCAGGGTTGTAATGAGGGCCTATATGACCCGGATATTGCACTGACTCTACAAAATTCATATTTTTTGCATTTCAATACTACTGCTTGTCTCTGAAATATGTTTAACACTGCTACTGGTAATTTGGAGGATGACCTGGTGATAATTAATTTGTCCGATCGTACTCTGAGCACGACCGAATGCAATGTATTGAGTAAGGGCTTGGGCTTTTGTCCAACACAGACCAATGACCCAGTAGAGGTTTTTGTAGACTTATTCAAATTCACTCGCCTTCTGAAACTTAAAAAACATTTTTCCTCTGCTTATGGGGGGGGGGGGGGGGGGTTGAAAATAGTCAACAATTTAAACCATTGATGGAGGAGATTCCCACTGTAGATACCAATTTGCCAATATTTTCTGTCTCTGACTTACATGATTTACAACTCCTGATGTCCTTAGGGGATGACCCAAGGGACATTGAGGAAATCAGAACTGATTTGGGGATATCAGAGAGACTTGATAGGACCAGTGGGTTGTAACCACGGTCCAAATTTACACCTACCAACACTCATAGTAACATTGAGCTGTTTGCAAACAAGGTATCATCAGATTTGCATAAATGTCTTAACAAACATTTGAGGAATTGGCAACAATTGGACAATTTGTCTGCATTAGAAAGGGAGGCTCTCTCAAGCTTCAAAAATGACAGGACGATCGTGATTTGTGAGGAAGACAAGGGAGGCAATGTGGTTATTATAAACCACAGTGACTACATGGAGGAAATAAATAGGCAATTGACTGACACCACTTGTTACCAGCATCTTATGTATAATCCTATTGGTGGATTGATGGAATATATCAATCATAAGCTTTGGGGGTGGCACGAATTAGGTTTACTTTCTACTGATGAACTTAAATATCTTACTGTAACAAACCCAAAGTACCCTTGTATATATATCCTTCCAAAAGTACACAAAGGTGGCAATTTCCCCCCCGGAAGATCAATAATATCAGGCATTGACTCACCCACAGAGAAAATGTCGGAATATGTGGATTGTTTCTTACAGAAGTTTGTTTGCAACTTACCTTCTTACATACAGGATAGCAAGAATATCCTTAATAAGTTTGAAGATTTCACTTGGTCTGATGATCTCACATTTGTCACCATGGATGTGAACAGTCTATACACATGTATCCGAAAACCTTTTGATTTACGAGCAGTTGCATCATATCTAAATGTTCGAACTGCTGATCATCTTGCACACAATCAGATGTTGCTGGAAATGATTGACATTATTTTGTCTAAAAACTTTTTTCTACATAACAATGAGTGGTTCCAACAGATACAGGGGACGGCGATGGATTCCAAATTTGCCCCATCTTATGCCTCTCTGTTTATGGGCTGGTATGAAAAAATACACGCTTGGGGAATACATGCCTTGCCTTGGGCTGAGTTTATTGTCTTTTGGGGGAGGTATATAGATGATATTATCATTATATGGAATGGAACTATTGAGCAACTGACTATGTATCACGCCTTCTTCAATAATAACCCTTACAATATACAACTCAGTCTACATTACAGTAAAGACACCACTGATTTCTTAGACATTAGATTCTTCATTGAAAACAATAGAATACAGAGTGTTTTATACAGAAAATCCACGGCATGTAACAGTCTCCTCCATGCTACCAGTGCTCATCCTGTTTCGGTAATTCACAATATTCCTTTAGGTGAAATGGTGCGCGTTAGACGAAATTGCAGCACCGATGACAAATTTTGTGCACAGATTAAACTAACTAAACAAAGATTTATCAAGAGAGTTTATAGCAATAAGATTTTGTCATATGCAGAAAAACGTATTATGGATACACCTAGAAAAGAGACTTTGATTGTAAAATCCTTTGGAGACAAGAAGAATCAAAAGGACCTGTTGTCTTTTGTGACTCACTACACTGCTCATAGTAAGGACATTTATAAAATACTAAAACATCATAGGCATTTACTCACTGAAATTCCGGGTCTCAAAGGACTTATATCAAACAAACCTAAGATTACTTACCGTAGAGGGTTGACTCTAAGGGATCACTTATGCCCAAGTTACATCTCTGTTCCCAGTCCCACCACATGGCTCTCCCCCAAACAAAGGGGATTTCATACCTGTCATGAATGCAATATTTGTACGTTTGGTCTTGACAAAACCAAGGAATTTTGTTCCAACAATTCAAGGACATTTATTATCAAACATTTTATCAATTGCAAAACAAAATTTGTTGTTTATGTCCTGGGTTGCGCATGTAATACTATCTATGTGGGAAATACGAAACTTTCATTGAAACTCAAAATACAGGAACACTTACGTGCTATTAAAAATAATGACACCAACTACCCATTGACAGCTCATATAGCATCATTTCATCCTAATGATTCGTTGTTTTGGTTCCAGGGCATTGATCATGTCCCTATCCACCCCAGAGGGGGTAATCGGGAATTAACACTACGCCAAAGGGAGGCAGCCTCGATCTGCCGTCTGAGAGCAGAGGACCTGGGCCACAATACTGACCATGAACTTCACTATTTTCTATAGTGTAATATGTCTGGTTTGATTAGTTTGACAATGCTAGATTAGAATCACATATGTCAGATTACGGCAGGTCCATTGTATGTTATTGATATGCGTTATCATTTTCCTTCTATTAGTTTATTTAATGTTGCACCAAAATTTAATCCCTATGGACTAGGTTACTTCAACTGTTACATTTTGTGTATATTGATTCATTTATCTTATTGAAATGTGTTAGTATTTCCCTTCTATCATTTCATTTTATGTTGCATCTAAATCTAATCTTTATGGAGCAGGAAATATTTATTTTTATATTTTGTGCATGTCGATATATTCATTTTATGTGTAACTCTGATTTTTGTATGGTCACCATATTCTGTTTGGGTTTGGTTGCCTCTTCTGTGTTGATACATAAGTGCATAATACCAGGACCATGCATCAACATTTTGAATGGTTATAGTTTAGGTTTTGTTTATTCCTTCACTTGTCCTCTCCATTTAACTATTTTGGAATTCACTGCACATTTCTCTTATTGGTCCTGTCTTTTGACTTTTTCCCATCTTTCTCCACAATTATCTTCTCGGTGGTGGATTTATACTTAATTTGCTCATGGCACACAGTGGCGTCCAGTCAGTCTCGTTCATACTTTTATTTTTATTATTTTTATTTTTATCATATTATTTTGGATGGCCGTTTTTATTAGTACGTTTGTCTATTCTATCATTTCTTTACCCTCTTCGTTTTACTTTGTAACATCGTTTTTCGATGTTTTTACTTATCGGCCCATTGACTTCTATCATTTCCTACTACTTTAAGATGGCCGCCGTTGTTGTCCCCTTTCTATTTTTACTATCTTTTTGCGTTCTTCCATATCTTCCGGACTTCCAGGTTCGGCTAGTCTACTTAGGGTGTTCTGAACGGGGGTTCTGTTCGGCTCTCACCCATCGGGACTGGCGCCACACTTTCGCTGGCTCCAAATCTACGTATACGGTCGCTCTGACCAGGTTATTTAACTTTAACTCTGCTTGGATGAAACTTCTGTTTGCCTGATGGTGAGTTGTTTTTTATGTATATACGTCGCGGGTACGCCACTTTGATCTTGGAACCTCTCTACTTGTGAGGCGCTCCTTTGCCCGCTCCGCGTCCCAGTGAAACGTGGTTTCAATGACCGTTGTCCTGCACGTTTACCTTTTATTACACTTAATTGACCGTTGACCAGCACACTTTCTCTTTTTGTTAATTCGATTGATTCTTGTTTCCTTTCATCAGCCGTTCCATTTATCATTTGGACTCGATTTATGTGACTGACTGGTTACCGCTGCGGTACGCTTATTTTCACTCGCATTTCTCTCTATACTATCCTCTTCTCAAATAGTAATTTGCACTTAGGTGTTATTGCGCCTTAACGGTGTCTCATCTTGAATTTTCAACTCAATACGTCTCTCTCACTTTTGCTTTCTCAGCACTAGAATAGGGTCACGCACTGGGTTACACTTATATATTCACGCTTTTCGCAGCACTGATACATTTCTCGCCACCTTTCCTGATCCCTCTTGATATTGGCTTTTTGTACCTGTTTTAGGCTCTCATGTTACATGCTATCTAGATACTACATTATTTTGGCACGCATATGCATTTTCAAATATTTGCACTTCGCTGTATAGGGTGTTTCACTCTGTGTTTGCCTCCATGTAAATAGGTTCTCACTATGTATTACAATCTGTACACTTTTTTGTCCTATGTTGTATTACAGCCCTGAAGAAGGCCCTTTGGTGGGAGAAATGCGTTGGCTGTCCTTTTTACTGCACCCATTGATGTATGTACGGAATTGTGCGAATATCAAGTATTGGACTTAAACAAAATTAAAAGGAGGATCTTTTCATCTTTACTACCGGAGTACTGGACTCTTTGTTTATCATATTCTACGTGCTTGCTTGTTTGGCGGTGCATCGCCTTTTGGGTTTATTTTATTGGGGCTAGTTTGGCCCCGAGGCCCTCTCTGCAGCAGGGGCCCTGGTGGAGTTGCACGCCTGTTGACACCAGATAAAAGTTTTTTCTGTCTCTCTTTAGTACTGTCAATAATTAGGTACTTTTAGGGATTAGTGCGTTTTCTATGAGCGTGCTGCAAGTTTCTTTCCTTTTGCTTACGTTTAACACTGTCTTTAATGTGTCATCATAGGTTTGTCTGTCATTAGCATATATTAAAACATCATTGTGGAATACTGTTACATTTTTAACTTTTTTGAGAATATTGCCCATAAGAAGCTGGAATACTGACTCTACTGATGCAAGCCCAAATGATATTCAATTGTTCTGAACCGTCTCTGTTGGTGCTACAAATGCTGTGAGGTCACCACATAAAAAGTGCCGACGAGCGGGCGTTAAACCCACATAGAATCCATGCATATATGCTGCTTTAAGAAGAACATACCTTAAAGGCAGTTTCAGGCATCACGGAGACGGAGCAGTCAAATTACAAACACAGGGACCAGCCAGTAAAAACCGACTTCTGTTTATGTGCAAATCAAAAACAGGAAGTTCTGGTAGTGCGCATTAGGATAAAAAACAACTAGCCCACATACAGAACTACAGATGCAAAGAATCTACAACTTGGAGTAGGTTGGAAAGTACTGATCAATATATTTAACAAATCTAAGGAACAGAACGTGTAAGTAGAATCAGTTTTTATGATATTAACAACTCAAGACTGTTCAGCAATGCCTTGTTGGCACAATTGTGGTACATGCAAATTCATGGACGCATTCACTAATAAAACAAATACGGTCACGTGCACAAAAACACTTATGTAGAATTCAAGTTGAATAGTGTGTACAGGGCCAGCTTTAGGGCGGTGCAGCCGCACCCATGCTGAACTCATGGGGGTGCTGTGTTTAGCAATGACTTACTGAACTTGTTATTTAAAAGCATCTACTGAAAAGCTCCTTGTGCGTCCAGCCTTCAGAAACAATTAAAATGTCAAGATACCTCTTGATTAGTGTTACTGCTAGGGAGAGAGAGATGAGAGTTTTGCAGCTTTGACTCACACTAAAGTGCCGTAGAGGGTTAATATGCCTGCTGCAAAGAACAGACCTATATTTTATGTGGATAGCGAGTGGATTAGGAAAGCCAGCCTTTACAAACACTTTAAAACAAATGAATGTATGTGAAAGGAGTCTATGGAGAGATAAGGGGCACGTTTGCAGGGTGGTAGTGAGGGAATCGGAAGAGGAGGTCATGGGATTGGGGGGCAAAAAAGGCTCTCGCACAGCGCTCTACCAGCGCTAAAGCCGGCCCTGAGTTTGTACGATAAGAAAACATGGGGCCATATTTATACTTTTTGACGCAAAACTGCGTAGACGCAGTTGCGTCAAAAATGTTAACGCCGGCTAACGCCATTTCCTTGCGCCACCCGAGCATCAAATTTATACTTTGATGCTTGGCGGCGCAAACCACTGGTTAGAGTCTTCTTTTTTTTAATCAAACCAATGCGCCACATCGTAAAGAAAAACAACGTTAACGTGGCAAAAATGACTTTAATTCGGTTTACGACATCGCAAACCGGATAGGTGCCATTTTTCACCGCAATAGCGCCAAAAAGCAGCGCAAACACAGCAAAATGTGCAAAGGAGCCCCAAAATGGATCCCAGAAGCCATGACAGACCCCAGGAAGATGACAACCGACCAGGAACCAGCCAGGAGGACCCACACAAGACCCAGGAGAGGGAGAAGAAGAAAAGGAAGTGTCGGTTCAGTGCAGAGGAGCATGAAATTCTGGTGAAAGAGGTGACGGAACACCAACACCAACTATTTGTCACCTCTAAATTGCCATTTGGTAGGAGAGAGGCAATTTGGCAACAAATTGTTGATAGGGTCAACAGTGTGGCAGAAATACGGAGAACTGTCACCGAGTGGAATAAACGCTGGCGTGACTGCAAGCGCAGGACCAAGGAAAAAATGGCAAGGAACAGGAAGGCAGCACTGCAGACTGGAGGTGGGAGTCCAGCACCGCAGGAAGCCCTGGACCACATGGAGGAGATGGTGGCAGCTGTCATCCCAGAGGAGATCGTCACAGGGATTCAAGGACAGGACAGCGCAGACTACCAGGATACAACACAGATGCAGGATAAGTGACATGGGGAACAAAAATGCCTATTTGTTAATTTGCAAGCGGGGGGGCATACTTCCTACACAATGCATGTTAGCCATGATAATCAGGTAGTGGAAAGGGCAAAGGGGCACGGCATGGGGGCATGGGCTGTGCAGGGGAAATCTGGGGCACAGCACATCACTACACCTACAACCTTTGCATGGGGGTACTCTGCCATGCTAAGGATGTTGGAAAAGCTAAGCCAGTCCAGGAGGGTAGGGTACAACGTAAAACAGGCCTGCTGTCACACGCCAGCTGGTATTGTCGCTACATGAACTAGGGCTCAAATTCCAGTCTCAGGCCATATCCGCAAGTGGTATTTACTAATGACAACAGTTGCCACTACCACCTCTGCTGGTAAACAGCAAATCCTGTCAAATGCTCATGTCTATAGGCGCTACAAACATCAGGTATTGTAAGTAACATTATGAGTTACACAGCAGTAATGTCACACCCATGCTGCACATGTCAGGGTCTACCATGTGCCTGTGTCACAATAGCTCAAGTGTCATAGTGCTAAGACAACAGCATTGAGGGGGAGGACATATGTTTCCAGCTAGTGAAACACACCTGCACAGTCATAAGATGAAATAGAACACTGCTAGGACCATCAGTGCAATCCAATGTAGCACACATTGCCCAACATCAGCATTACACACTACCAATGCTGACACCTGTATTGTGCCATGCCAGTGCTATACATAGTATATGCTAGGTCTCAGCAACATATAGGTGGATGTGAAATATCAGAGACTGGGTCAGTTCCAGATTGTTAAGTGTGGTGCAAGTGCCGTCAGAACACCCACAGCCATTGCAAGGCCACACCATGATAATGGAAGCAGACGGAGGGTTGAGTAGGACAAGAAGGTACCAACATACAATTTGGGCAGAACCCACACCTAGAGGATGTGTGGCAGACATTTCCCCAAACTGCCCACACTACATGTGACATGCTGGTGGGGCATAGGCCTGGGAGACTGCTAATCTTAATGACAGGAACAATGAAGAGGAACCAGGATCACAATGTGCAACTAATAGGAAGTCAGGAACGTCACATTACAAATACCACAACACAGACACACTAATTGTATAATATCTCATTGCAGAGGCCGATGGCTCCCCTGGGGATGCCAGTCTTGCAACAGTTGTTCACATGCACTGTTCTCCAGCCCACTGTTTACCTTGATACTGTGCTATGTGATTGTCTCTCACTACCTCATTGGCAATTCATGTTCCTCTGCACTGTATGATACTTCACCCCAGCATGTCCAATGACATGTCCCATTGCACCTGTGTAGTATCACAATCAAATGCTTCACACTAATGGACTCACAATCCTGGACTATGTTAATATTGCACTACAGCACTTTAAAATAAATAGCACTTACACAACCACTTTTTCTCTGTGTAATGTGACACATCAACTGTGTAGGAGATTAGTGATGTATGAAACATGTC
Source organism: Pleurodeles waltl (assembly GCF_031143425.1). NCBI lineage: Eukaryota > Metazoa > Chordata > Amphibia > Caudata > Salamandridae > Pleurodeles > Pleurodeles waltl. The sequence continues at coordinate 563,032,629 of NC_090448.1, read as the reverse complement.
AAGGACCTTAGAATGTCAATGTGTTGAAAGGATGTGGGCTGATAACTATACACTGGGGTCAGGAATGTATCATCATCTGCGCTTCCTGAGGGTTATTTCTGTAGTAAATAGAAAACTAACAGTATAATGCTGGGTTGGGCTGAAAAAGTCCGCTTCAAGGGATGTTTAAGCAGAAAATCAATATGTTCAAAATTCCCTTCTAGACAATCTTTATGTATGTGACATAAACTTTCATCACACACACACACCATACAGCAGGAATGGATGTGTACGATTGTATGGACAAATATGTGACCTGTGAATACAATGTAAGAAATGATAGGTGTGACTTATGAATATAATACTACATAAGATTATACCATCACTCACCTTACCAGGGTTCACATGAACATCAGGCTGCAGGCAGATGTACCACAGTGCCCAAGATCCCAAATCAGGTCTCAAACGATGACAGATTGAAAACACACATCCAAACTTAAGAAGACATTGGGAACCATAGTAACCTTGAGTGGTGGGTGCAATGAATGGCAGATGCATAGAGAAGTCACTTTGGTGTAGCTGCCAATGTGACAGCTCAATTGGAATTGGGAATAACCATGTCAATAATGGGATTTGGATGCAGGATGGAACACAAATGCAAATACTAAATTGACACTGTTCACCCATGCCAATGCCCTGATCCCCAAGCATATGACACATACTGTTAAGAAGTACCTAAATATTAATTTAACAGTAAAAAAGGATACTAAAACTAGGGGAAACACCTTAACTAACCTAACCAATCCTAACTACACATTACCCACAGCTGGCCCTAACTATCCTAAGCTAAACTTACTTATCACATTTAACTAAACACTCTAAACATCAACCCCCAACCTCCCTTATATGATGGGACACATGTAGGACAACTTATACTAACCTAAACACATACTATCTTATCCTAAACAAATATATTTTTTTTTGTATTTTTTTTATATACACAAAAACCCCAACATCATCCCCACCTACCCACCCACAAAAAAAACACATGTAAAAATATAATCCCCTCCACCCCCCAACCCACTTATACTAAATAAACTAACAGCCTATTCTAACCTAACACTAAGCCCCCTAAACCCACTAGATATAAGAACCAGTAAAGGGGAGGGAGGGGAGGGAATCGTGGCTGAGGGTCCAACAGTCACACGTTTGCCCTCCGCAGGATCTGCGTTATCCCACTCAGTCTCCTGCTATTGTGGGACACCTCCTGCTGCAGCCTGTCCATCCAGCGCAACATCCTTTGCATGTCACGTCAGCCTGTCCAACCTGCGCAACATCCGTTGCATGTCACGTCGCATGTTCATAAGTTCTGCATCGTCTATGACTGCAGCAGGGGTGGTCCTTGTGCCACTAGTGGATGGTTGTGCTGGTGCCCGGGCCATGCTTGGAGGGGGGAGGTGCAGGAGCTGCTGTTAGTGGGCCAGGAGTGGATGATGTAGAAGAATCTGCAATGGTGGCTGTCATCCTTGCTGCCACTTGGGTCGGAGTGGTGGTGCTGGTGGTGGCGGCTGTTGTGGGCACGGATGGCCCCCCTTGGGAAAATGCCCTCCAGACCCCTGTGGCTCTCACATGGCGATAACGCCGTGCCATGTTGCAGAACCCAGACTCCACATCCAGAATGTGGCGGTAACACATCGCCCTCCTCTGGAATTCTCGGATCTGATTGGCATCCAGGTTGGCAGCTGAAAAAAAGAGAAAGCCAAACATTAGTTACATCATTGTGTGATACATCTACTGATGATATTCAAACACTTCCTCAAAATTAGCTTAAACAGCCCAAAACACAGTACAGTTCATAGATTGTCCCTGAGGAATTACATGCCAACGCAGCCTACACATCTCCTATCTAACAGCACAGCAATGCTCAAAAAGGTGTGTACCTACTTCAATGATCTATGCATCATTGTTCTGCCATTAGTCACATAACAAATGCTGCAAGTAATCCACATGTGACAGGCCAACTAATGACTATCTTCTGGATGACAATCAAGGGCCACAAGTTCTGTGATTTGTAAATGGAATTGCCAGGACGGTATGCAGTTGCTAATCATGAGGGAGTATCCTAGGTTGGAACAAATGAATGTTGGAATTACATGTCTGTCTTCTACAATGGGCTCCTCACACCTAGCTACACATATTTCATAAACCTAACCCTGTGCCTCAGGGGGTGATGGACATGTAACACATACTTTCAAACATCAAGGACAGCCAGGAAGCTGTGGACAGCTGTCCATGGGTTTAGTCAGTCCACCACAGGTAAGGAGGGTTTCCAACTAGGATAGATACAAACATTGGACAATCACATCCACATTTATGATCCAAATTGCAAACAATTGTCCACATCATTTGATATCACTAATACCTTTCCAAAAACAAGCACATAGATGCAAGCACCCATCTGGGCTTGAGCTGCATGCACACCTATGACATTCTACTCAAGTACCACATAAACGTAGCACAACATGTGGAGCTAGATGCTGCTAGGAAGTCAAACATACAGTCCTACATGTTCATTGGTTAACAGGGAGGCTCAAGTCTCTGGGTAATACTTCGGCATCACTGCTCTTTGTGAATCAGGGTATGACTTGCTGACTAAATCATGAAAATGGCTACCTCCAAATTTTTCATTAGCATAAATGTAGCAACAAATATCACCCTGTTCACCTGCTGATGCCTACAGTGCAACACTAGATTCCCAAAATATGACTCTACACCACTGATTGTCCAACTCAAATATGGAAAAACAAGTCAAACTCCAGTCAAGTCACATATCAGATCATGTGCCAGCACATCATACCTTGCTATGTGTCCGACACACAGGAGTTAATCACACAACAGCTGCAAACACAACACAGAACTAACATATCAACACTTACTGGATATGTCTGGGTCCGCAAATTGAGCCACTTCTCCAATTGTGTAGGTGGCTGGTCCACCTGTAAAACATGGAAGGGTGAAATGTACTCAATGTCTGAGCACTGTACAACACTTGGAACATAACTCACTGTGTGTGACATTATATATGATAGAGCAGCACCCCAGGCATGTAGACACCCCAACAGACATACCACTGCAAACATGTATTGACCCCATCACTCCAGTGAGTGATATACACACACATATGCACACATGCAGTGGCCCTAACAATCATGTGGTGACAAACATGATTACTCAATTGGGTGCAGATTCATTTATAGAGGGTACTCAATTTCTTCATTTTTTGTTATGAGAGACATGCAAAGCCACATTCCTGGTGCACTGCCATGCCAGTCACTTAGGTATTGTGGCTTGTGCATCAAGGGACAATCAGTTACTGTGTGATGCTCATGTGGGTTGAGTTTAGCTCATGAATTATTATGCTTTCTATGGTCTATTATATGTGTGCCTGTGTTGTCTGTAGGTTACATGTGCCACATTGCCAGTGTACCCAGAGCCGTATATGCCCCCATGACACCATGATGGCAGGGATCCTGTGTGTTACTTGATGACAATCTTACGCTAAACATGGATTGGCCATTTATCTAAATCGAAACAACAAAGAAATATATGCTGACAGTGTCTATTTTGATCATCAGTGACAGAATGCATGGCCACAGGTATAGTCATTGCACCTGAAATGTGTTACTCATTGCCCTGTGTACCTATATCAGGTATTGTAAATCACAGTTAGCCACATTCACCATCTTACATTTGCCAAGTTGGGTGATCTGCGGGTATACAACAAACTGACACTGTCCCCTAAATGAAACATGGTTTAGCAAATGCCTTACTGTGGAAATCAGGAAGGTCTCAATTTGTATGCACCTTGGGAATGGCAGCAGTCACAGGAATGTGGTCTGCTGATCTTAGCATACACCCATGTCTGTGATAGCCTTCATACTGAGAAGTTAACTATTGTACATATGCTGCACTAGATCAGCAGGGGAGTACCAAACGTAAACTAGCAAACTATTTAGTCACTTTATATGTATGATGGAAGCGGTCAGGGGACCCTTGCACAACATTATGCAAGTAATAATTTGTGACCATGCATTCACCAAGTTCAGGTATCCCATGATGACCCATTAACTTATGAGACTTGCACGACTATAAAGCGACACAGATGGCAAATGCAACAGCTCTGTTCTAGCAATTGTGCCCAAGGCAAATTAAAACACACAGGAACAATGAACACAGGGACAGATATTTTTTTTCTTCAATGTGTAGCATTTGCTTCATGTTTTTGCGCTACAGCTATGGAAAGTAGCACCAAACATTTAGATATTATCCCATGTGCATTACTTTGGCATCCATTTCTAATTTAAATGCTGCACAAACCAAGTCAAAGTATCAGCCTAAGATATTACTAGAGGTTAGGAAGAACTTTGTACGTATTGCCACGAATACAGGTCAGACATGTATTCCAAATAATTGGGGACTATATTCGTTCCTTGCTTTAGCATGTGAAATACATCTAATTCCTGGTACACTCACAGACCATGATTCAAACATAAGTTTGAGCCACATTACCATCATCTATTGACATCAAAGCAGCACTAATTGACAAGATCAAGTTGTGTTTTGTAAGTTTGTGCAGCTTTTGCGTCAACAAATGATGGTAATGTGTAGCAAATATTGTATAAATCAGGGCCACTGTATATTCAACTTGCATTCCACATGTCCCCAAACATTGCATGCAGCATGTCAACAAATCTGCTACTGTCACTACAGAGCATTTAAATGTGCACATTAGTCTGAATTGTACTCAACAACAGGGCCACAAATCACCACACCCAGGTGGTCTAGCAGGTCTTGCTCTCTGGCAACAAGGTCAGCCCAGCGATGCTTGAGTTGGTGGTCGTTGCGCTGTGTGTTGAATATTCTCTTCAGATGGTACAGCACCTTGGACCACCTGAGCCTCCTCACCTCCGTGTGATACCCCCATATCACCCTGCCACCAGCCTCTAACATCAGGGGGAGGAAGTGGCACACCAGCCAAATAAAAGCCCCCAGCTCCTCCTCACCCATTCTCCCCAGGCGTGGCCTTCCCAACATGACAAAAATAATAGGGAAAGGAAAGGGTAAAGAGGAAAATACAGGGAAAGGGGGGAGGAAAATGAAACTTAAATAACCCACAAACAGCCCAACAATACCCCAACTAACAATACCCACTACACACTCCCAACAGTACAAAGACAAAATCAGAAACAAAAAATGACAAATACACACTTACACTGATTTACTGAGACAATTACAAAAACAACAGATGACACTTGAAGTGGCACACAGGAGACAAAGGCACAATTTGGACAGACAAAACTCTCAGCACAGCCACACAGTCTAGAAGAATCTCAGACTGCAAAGTGAAAGTGAAAGTACACCCACTGTACCATTTCTGTAAACAGGATATCATATTACATCATTTCCTGTCTCAAATGTGGTGTGTTTATATTCTGATGCGTGAAAATTTTATGATGCTTACAGGCTTTGCGTACAATTTTTTTTACGCAAATGCAAAAAAATTCCCCCGCATTCAAAGATCAATATATTTTTCATGGATAACCAATTTCATGGGGTGCAGTGTTGGAATTACTGCTAGTGACCAATGGATGTATAATGGCTGTGAGAGTAATTTTTCTGCGCATTTGCGGCAAACTTTGACGCATATGCATCTTTTTTGACGCATTTGGGTCAAAATATCTGTGTTTATCTGTGTTTGTGTCATTTTTCTCATTTTTAGCGTACATGAAAGCTGTAATTATACAGAGATAGGTTGTTAGGGCCTGCTGTGTGTGTTCCAATGTTTGGGCATATTTGGCAGACCACACTACTGCGGACCATTATACTCATGTTGTTGTGCCGGATTAGCACTCTTAACTGAAGCAACAGCAACTCAAACATTTGGAATAAAAATTGGTATTCCCTAGATTGAGCAGGTGGTGCATCAATAGAGGATAGCAAGGCTACGCAACTAAATACATTCACTCATGGCCTGTGTGTATATGTCTGTGAATTGGCTATTTCGATTGTTGTTGTGCCTCTTTCTGAACGTTGCAAGATGTGTTTTGAATAATGTGCTTGTATGCATGTGTTGTAAATGAGGATAACCATCAGATGCCATTCATTGTGGTACATCAGTCAGGATATGTGTTTGTCATACCAGTAGCGTCTAATGCTGTGTGAACTTCCCTGACTTTGGGGACAAAACATCTCCCATGACAAACTATGCACAGGATAGATAGAGGACGGTTGATAATGGCAATGTTACAAGGGTAGGCCATCACATGTACTGGAATGTTGGATACCACTTCCTGGTCACTTGTTTTTATACTATCCATGAGTCAGGCTTTTGAACATGCTAGGTAGGTACAGTCACAGACACAGAGTCCCAAAACCAATCCAAAAATGTTATGTTACACCACAGTTTGCAACACAAAAAATTTCATTTATTGTATTTCTTGTCCATGTAATAGAACATATATTGGTCAGACTTCACAAACAGTTAAAAGCCGTATTCCCCAACATCGATCAAGAATTAAATGTTCCATAAAAGGTGCACCGCTAGTTGAAAATTTTTTGGAACTCAAACATGAAGCAGACGATATTCAATGGACAGTGTTGGCTGTTATACAACCGAAGATGGACGGTCCTTCAACCGTGACGAGGCTATTGAAGCTGGAAGCAAGAATGATCGAGAAATTTCAAACAGCCAAAACGGGACTTAATGATTGTGATGAAGCATGGTCCCTAATTAGGTGACGCAATGTGCTAGTACATCGAACTGTGGGGTTGTGCCAATTGGTTAATGTTACGGCTGCCAGACTCTGATGCATAATTTGACAATTTGACTGTAAGTATTATATACAGATTGCAATGAAAGCATGCTGTAGACAGTATTTGTGTATCTACTGGATAATTAGATGCATCTGTGACCAATGTAAGATGTTTCGGGTGTAAGTACCGATGGGTTATTCCAGTCGTACTATGGTAGATCGATTTTAAACTCATATCCAGAAATAATGACAAAAAGATATAAGAATTAGGCTTTTATGTTCCGATGGGGTGTCGTACAGTTCCAAGATGGCCGCCGCAAGTAAACTGTCTCTGTAGCAAGGGCTTAGTACTCATTTATAAATTGTGCCCTGCTGGGAAGCACGTTCTTGAGCTACAGCAGTGTGTACGACCCAGGATATGATTGCCATGATATTCAACGAGCATATAATCAGACTTCTGGTGAGTGTGATAATGGGAGCAAATTATTGCGGGATTTGCAAGATGGCGCCTAGACCATGCCATTTAAATAGATAGATGCGGGCTAGTGGCAGCCCATTTCGTCATTTTAAAGCCTCCCTTGGCTGAGCTGTACCCCCCGTGACTCACAAAACAATAGGAGCAGCGTTCCTTCTTCGTCTGTTGACACTAGGATTGCTTACTTGTGCGGACCGACATAAGACAAAGAAGTAAGTGTACGTGGAACATGCTTAACGATCTGTGGAGGGTATTGAGTGCACGTACTTTTCCACCTTAATACTTCTAGAGATTTTTATGCGCACTCTGTTGTGTTGTTTTTAGAACATTACGAAATTAACACACAGATTCCGGTATCTAAAACGAGTGGCGCCAATAGATAGGTAAGACGCGACTTGTGAGATTACAACATCACTTCCGATGTTAATGCAGTTGTGAATTTGAGGACTAATCAGTTTTGGTTTGCGTGGTTTTTCCTTTTGGCTTGTTTTTAGCACTCGGGAACTGAGTGATCTAGCCCGGATACTTACCTTAATCAGATGGAAAGGTATGAATTATAATTTGGGTGTTCACTGGGGTTGCATGTTTCAGCTTGCATATCTGATAACTTGATCCACCTGGGTGTATACTTTTTAATGGCGTGCTTTTTGGAATTATCATATATTTTAGAGTTACAACTAAGGTATGAGAGTTGGTGGTTAAGAGTAATAGAGAATTGTGAACAGGGGGTTAGTAAAGGTATTTTGGGACTGATACTTAGCACATTTGATGGTAGATGGTGGTAAAGATAATTTTATGAGGTTGTTTATAATGTGTTTTTTCAATTTTTATAGTGGTGCCAGTGTTCTCCGACAGTCCTGATAAGGCCCGGAGTTGTCAGGCCGAAACGCGGCGACATATTTTTATTGGGTTCAAGGAGTCTGGGCAAATAATCAATTGATTTCCAAAACTTATATAGCACTACTTACTACCGTATACAAAGAAATTTAAGGCAATATACAGCTGGGTGCAAGCTCCTTGGACACCATATAATTGTTGATCACTATGCTCATTGTGTTCTGTGGTGACTACGCTATAAAGCGTTGGAGTAGGGCACATGTTTTTTAGACATTGTATGTATTATTTGTCTCGCATGTCTGGAATTAATGTAAATATGTATGGATAAGTGTATATATGTTCACCTAAATGTTATTAGTTTATAGATAGGCAGTCTTCCTCTGAATCTGTTGTTGTTGTGTATGATTAAATGAAATAAATTAGGGAAAATATTCTTACCCCTCCGAACCAAGAGTCAATATTGGTTGCGTGCAATAATTAGTGAATTTGTCCCTTTCCTGCTAAAGATTTTTGTGAGCACACCACAGTTTGAGTCATATAAATGACCTATGTTTCTCCTATGGCAGTGGTGGACCAGCAGACCATGCTGCATGTGTTCACATATTTCCAGTGGTTCATTGCACAAAGGTGTCCAGTTCAAGTGTGTGGCCATGTGTACCTTGTGTCAGTACTGGCCTCCATGTTGTCACAGTTACGTGCAGGTCTAGTCATGAGTCTGTGGAGCCATTCCCCGCATCAACAGAGTATCCTTCAAAGCAGAATTGACCTAAAGCCAAAGATAAATTGACGACACACATGGGGATAGTCCAGCTATGGCACTGCAGAACTTTTATAAGGCTGACAACAGGACAACCTTGGTGACCTCAAAAACTTTATAGATCAGTAATATGAAACAGGCAGGTTTCATCACAACATTTGTACACAGGGTGGCCTCTACAATTCCCACTTCAACAGGGAACATCGGTGCCTCTGTGCTGATTAATCTCACAGCAAGCACCATCAATAGGTTGCAGCCAATGTGAATCTGTGTGTGGACCGTCAGGGCACAAACATGTTTTGTCCTTTCATATACATTAGCAAACGTTGTTTGTGTGTTGGAGGCACCGTACCAAATCCCTGCATACAGCCATAGTACACTGTCACTGTTTGTCACTCATGAATACATGAAACCCAGGCAAGGGATGGGGGCTGGATTAGGCAATTTGAATACATGTCCCAGACCATAATATGATAAATAAACTGATTACACTATACTATCTATTTGAGGATTCATCGTAGACCTACCAGACACAATACCCCATGAGGAAAGAGAGGGCATGGAAAGCAACTCTGAGACAAATGTAGCCACAGAGAACCTCTATGGTTAACGCAAAGACAGGAACCAGTCAGGCTAACAGAATGCAGGCTCTGTCAGGAACAAAAATTAACAAGGAAAATACACAGTGAGCAGACTATGACTGGGAAAAGCTGGAACCACACTGTGGGAACAAAAAACTGTATTTGTGCTGTGGGCTGCAACGTTACACAATCACCCAAGGGCTGGGTTACATAAGTGATTTATAAGGCAATTCACAACAAGGATATTCAGAAAATGGCAGCTTCTAAGCAGTTCCAGGCAGCAGCAATGGCAGTGCAGGTTCAAATGGCTGGTCTGGATGGAAGTGCTCAGAGGTGTGTGCAGCTTCAGTTTCTCACAAGTGCTTTAGTTGTGAATCAAGTTCAAAGGGCCAACTGGACCTTTCACATGGGAAGCAATGGACAGCTGATTACAGGTCCTACCAACTACCAGGCAGTGCATTATCGGACCTAGAGTCCATGCAGACTGATGAACTATGACTATGGCATGCCATACTGAAGAGGGAAGCACACAGGAGTCAGAATGGGAGTCTGGGTGTGTGTAGATGAAGGGTATCAGGGTACAGAGAGTCCATTTACAGGGCCCCCTAGAGAAGTGTGGGCAGGGACTGAAAACAAGGCAGTGGCAGGACTTATTACCTGGGATGGACTGCTGAGGGCATGTCTTGTGAGCAATGCTTGACATAACTGGGGCACTCGTCCTATCCATTTTCAGCATAGTTGGACTCCGTGTCACACATGCTCCTTGCAAAGACAGTTGATGTCACACTTACTGCTGTCAAGGGTCTGGTCATACATTCCTGTTACCAATGAAATAGCACATCCACTGCCTCATGTATGAAACACTTTTTTACCTTATGATTGATGGTGTCTTAGTTGTGTGTCATGTGCTGCAATGAACCATGTTGGCAACATGGATGTGTGTCATAGCTGTGGTCCTCTGATTTTTCCCTTCACATGTGAAATAGACAGGACATATGTCATTTCCACTGTGTGTGATGTTGGGTGTACATTCATACCCATCAAATGTGATGTTGATTTTTCAGTGTCCTAATCTGTATTTCTGCTATGCTCCATGAGGCTAAACTCTGATTATGATTCCTAGGGCTCAGGTGATACATAAAAAAATACCCAGAGCATGATTGAGTGATGAAGTGAAATGTTTAATGACATAAGGTAAGAAAGTCATGATGGTGACTATAGTTTGAAGAAGTTTTGTACAATGTTTTGTCTCCAAAGCAATCCAGCAGGAGTGTCTGGATGGTTTCCCCTCATGTTGACGAACAGCATCCTCCTCTTCCTCCTCTTCAGGCATTTGTGGGTCTGGTTCATAGAGGGGAATGTTTCTCCTTACACAAATGTTGTGCAGGATGGCACAGGTCAAAATGATCTTGCACACCACTTCAGGTGAATATAAGAGCCTGCCTCTGGTGATGTCGAGGCACCTGAATCTTGACTTCAGGATGCCAAAAGTCCTCTCTACTATGCTGAGTGTCCTCCGATGTGCCTCATTATAGGTACTCTCTGCTGCTGTGCTTGGGTTGGCAAATGGGGTCACGATCCATGGCTGGATCCCATAACCCTGATCAGCTGAAAGAGAAAATGAGTGTAAATATTTGGATCTTGCTTGCACCTTGATTATCACTTTGCATGGCAGTTGTTATCTTGTGTTGTCTGTGACTCATCTATGTTTGTGTTATTGTGTGGGATCTTAGGCTTCTAGGATGTTCTTTCAGCATTGGGTTGTTTATTTATCTAAACTGGTGTTATGCTGATTGACCTGATATCAGCAGTATATTTGTAAACTTGCAGTTCATTGAGTATCTCCCATGCATTATGTCATGTGAAATAAGTGTCAATGTGCCTTCACTGGAGGTGACATGATACTTCCACACACAGAATTGATTCCACTGTGGTGGTAACACAGTAGCACTATATGGCCTGAACATCGCATCCAATTCAACACATGTAATAGCATGTGAAAAACACAGTGAGGCCCTTTGATTTGGCTAGGTGACAATGTACAACACATCTCCATAGGTTTGAAGCACTGAAGTGTTCACAATTGACAATGCACAAATACCCCATGTCTGACAAGTTCTATGCAAACCTTTTTTTGTGCCCTCACCAAGTTGGCTCTTGTGCAAACATGTACCTACACTACTGAACCTGGTCCAGGTAAGCTGGCTAACATGGTTGTGGGGGTGAAGGTTTAAGTGTAAGAAGGTCCATGTGCCTGTACATCTGTTGTGTATTTGTGTAATTGTCTCAATCCTTGTATGTAGCAATGTGCACTTTGCAATATTGTCACATCAATATGTGTTCTTTGCACAGTCCAATTCATTACTGGTAGCGGGCAATGTCACCCCAGGAGTAGTGTGAGATGTGGTACTGCCTCAATGTTTCCATGTCACCTTCATTAGAGTCAGCATCATCATGCTATGTGTCTCATGGTGTTTGACCTGCAGCAAAACACATTACACACCCCTTACACAGTACGTATTGCTTGGAAGGGTGTGTGATTGAGTGTTATTGATGTGATATTGGAAGATTAATCTTCCAAGTTGTACTGCCAGTTAAGACCATGTCATTGTCACTGTGTGATTTTAAATTGGTCCCTTGTGGCTCTAGCATGGCATCTGTTGTTATTTGCATTTGTCATTTGTCCATAGGTGTGTATCCCATTGGGTCAGGATGTCAAACATGTCTAGCAGTGTTACAACCTCAGTGTCTTCCTGGCCACGTGTCTACGTAGTGGTGTATATATTGTGTGTCCTACAGGGTTGCTGTGCTGTGTGTATATAACTAGGTTTCTGTACTTACCAACAAGTAGGCCATTGCCATATCGTCCATCCTGGAAGTGTTGATTGATGGTGCAGTGGTGGAAGATGAATGAATCATGTACACTCCCAGGATACTTTGCCACAATGTTGGTGATCAATCCCCAGTGATCCACAATGGCCTGAACATTGATGGAGTGTGTGTGCTTCCTGTTGCGGTATAGATGCTCGGTTGCAGCAGGTGGCATGATCCGTACATGTGTGCAATCAATGGCCCCAAGCACGTGTGTGAAGCTGTTGATTTGGTAGAACCCCTGTTTGGTCTCCTGCTGCTTCTGCTTTGTGTTGGGGAAGCTGATGTGGTGGGGTGTGAGGGAGATTATGGCATCCAATACCTTGGGTAGGAAGGCAGAGAATGAGGGCTATGAGATCCTGGCAACCAGGGCACCAGTTGTTTGAAAAGAGCCACTTGCCAACACGTGGAGGACAGCTAGCAGCTTGGTCTGTGGTGGAATGATGTGGGGTGTCTGCAAGCTGGGTAGCCAACTGTGGTCAATGTGGCGCAGCAGCTGCTGTATGGCTTGCTAGTTTAGTCTGTACCTCTGGATGATGTCATGTGCCCTGAGGCCCTGAAGGGTTGACCCGGTCCTGAATATCCTCTCCTGCCTTTGGCGTTGCCTTTGGGGTCCCTGCTAGGGTGGTGGAAGCTGCTGCTGTTGGTCCTGTGCTCTGCATCTTCGCGCATGCTGGATGCACCTCCATGTCTTCCTTTTGGAGCTTTGATGTTGCTTCTGTGTGTTTTCCTTAAGTACTGGTGTGTTTGCCCCATTTTAACGCCTGCCCTGACCCAAGCGTTAATTTTTTACCCAAATCGGACTGTGTATCATTTTTCCACTCCGCCTCTCAGCCGTGCGGGATTTTTGCGCGGTTGGACAAATATGGAGCGCGGGGGTTCAAGTCATTTTTTTGATGGGAACGCCTACCTTGCCTGTCATTAACGCAAGGTGGTTTCACACATCCAGAAAGTGACGTACACTGAGATATTTTGACGTTAGCGGGGTCTAGTGTCAAAATATAAATATTGTGTTAGTTTTGCACCAAATTTGTGTAAAAACAAATGACGCAAATCCGGCAAAAACAGAGTATAAATTTGTCCCATGATGTGCACAGCCAAGTAAGTGCTCAATGCCACTGATATAGATACCTGATGCGCACAGCCAAATGCAATAAATCTAATCATTGTCGCCACTTTTTATGTGGTGTTCAAATAAGACATGGACTCGTGTAGATTTAGAGGTTGATTAATTCAGCAGATAAAATGTGATAACGCACAGACTACACTGCCCGTTGCCTTTTCCAACCATTGCTTCTCCCAACCGTCCACTCTCAGAACTCTCAGCCATGCTTGCGCTAGGCGCGAGCCCTCTGTCCGCGAGGATAGGGCTCGCGCTGACCCCACCCGAGACAATATAATCAGTAAATTTCCCTGACCAGGACTGCTATAAGAGGCAAGGCATTTCGTGTCAGGGAAAATAATCTATGGTTCTGATTCACAGAGTAAATTCCGTGAGTTTTGTACACTGATTTTTTTGCATTTTACACACTCCTACTTTGGGAATTTGATTGTCAGATATATAAAAAAAATGAAGTCTTAACGAGCGAAAAAAACATGGCTCCTGTTCAGCATTCAGCTGTGCCCCAATCGCATCTGCTGCACTGGAAGATAACATAAAGCAGGGGGATGCCTGCCATGCAAGAGGGGATCTCTTGAAACGAATCAACGTACTCCGGCCATTTGGGAGGTTGCTAAGGGCGCCTCCAATGTGGTTAGCTGGTTGGCTCCTCGCTAAGGGTAAACGGCCCTACAGTTTTAAATTCTATAACTTATAAGTATACACTTAAACCTGTGTCAGCAAAGCATGTGCGATAATGAGGGGCCTGTAAAGCATTTTATATCGTGGTATCCCTTTTTCTTTCATTGAAAGGAGGTGTCACGAAAAATGGTACAAAATAGTCTAACGTGTAAACCTTAAAGGGTGAGATTTTCAATACAATTATCACCTAGAGCTAATGTAATCGAAGACCTCCACCCTCTCCAGTAAGATTAAACGACCAGTCAACTTTCCTAGGAAATTAAGAGACACAATACTGATACATGTAACAACATAGCGTACACTGCAGTCATTATATTTAAAATACGCTCCTCATGTATTTGAAATGTTCTTTAGGCAACATAGCATTAAGTACTATTCAATCCTTTATTTTACAAGTCCACTTTGCTCTGTTGCAATGCAGCAGCACTCTGGTTAGCGGTGTAACTTCTGTGAATACTATGCCTTTGAAGTGAAGTCCCTGAGGTCGGTATAATTGAAAGGTGTTGACAGCGCAGAGTGTCCAAGCAATCTGGCAGAGTCAAGTCACAAATGTGGCAGATCAGTACTCGGATCTTAAAACTACAATAAACAAAAAAAGAACACGTGCGTTACATCCATCCTGTTAAAATTACTTAAATTGCGCACTCTCAACCTCATCACGTCTTAAGCACTCACTAGAATAATGTTGTACTGAAAGGCGTTGCATCAGAAAAGTTCATGATAGATTTCACAGCCAGTCAAGGCTCTAAGAGTAAGAGACACACATTGCCTCAATTGAGTGAGTGAAAATATTTATGTTGCACCAAACATGCCACTGAAGTGGCCCCAGGGCTTAAAGATAATTGGCCAGATGTGATACAGATGGAACACCACAACAGAAGGCCTAAATAGCTTGTAATTATATCCAGAACAGCCAGCATTTAATGGCCTTCCTGAATTTAAGATGAGCCTCCAGAAAGCGGACGGGAGGTGGAAGAGAGGTCCATTAATCACTGATCCCCATAAATGCACAATCATGTGCGCAGCCTCATTTACAATCAGATCATGGCGTGCAAGTCTTCCTGCAATTCAATATACAGCGCAAGGATAAAAAGCAAAATGGAGGGGAACCACAAAAAATAGAGAATGGTCTGGAAATAATATTATCCACTGAAAAGCACAGACAGGATACAATTCAATTAGACATGTCGAATATCAAAGCACAGAACGGACATGATTGTATTTCCTATATAATAAGGAAGGCTGTTAAGATAAAATGTATATACTTCCTGGGAAATTAATGTAAGGAATGAGAGCCATACTAGGTCTATGTCAGTCCATGTATGTCCTTGCTATGACTACATACAGGTGCACTTGGCAGTAATCTTAAATAAGACAGGAAAGGTTGCTTGTTTCAGAAGAAATCATTATTCACTGGTCTGTACTCTACCTTTTTGCCTCAGCACAGTATGGGATTTAGGTGGGTTTCAGTTGATATATTTTGTGTTCACTATTGCCTTTCTGGGCCCTCTTGTTGTGAATTCTTGGAGGGGTTCATATAATTGTACCTGCTCCTTAGCACTTGCACTTAGCTAGTGTTAGCGCGTCAGTCCTTAATAAGTAAACTAACAAGGTAATGCTTATAGGTCGATGAACCTTTTGATACGCATGGAGTATCCTAGCTATGGTGTGACCAATGTTCTCAATAATCAATGCACAAAATTCCAGTAACCAGTTAGTCAATTTCATTAAACAATAGTCAATAAAAGCAATTAACATCACACCATGGCCTTACAGCCATGAATAACCACACCTCAGTATACGTTTTAGTAGTTTCTATTTTCCTTTTGGTTACAATACTAAGTCATGAGATTAATTCAAACACGATTCAATTCAAATAAAACCCAGCATTAATTAGTTTGAAGACACCAAAAACATAGTCTAATCAAAGCTTGTATCAGAGTACATTCTAAAGCAGTGGTTTCCAACCTTTTGATTTATGTGGACCCCCATTTTAACATTAATGGAACCCAGGGACCCCCATTGAATCGTGATTGGTATCCGGGGACCCCCGCCTGAATCGTTACTGGAAGCTGGGGACCTAATTTGTCAATATTTGTTAATATCTTGTCATTTTTGAAGCAGTCGCGGACTCCCTGAGAAGGCTTCCTGGACCCCCAGGGGTCCCCGGACCACAGGTTGGAAACCACTGTTCTAAAGCATTAACACAAGTCAGTAATAGAATCAAAGGCAGTAAATCATTTCTGGTCATTGAGTTCAGCAAAACAGTCCGTCAACCTTTGTCTCTGTAATCTGTCAATCGTCATGTAAGTAACCCTCATCTAATCCAGATTAGCATCAGCATGTGGGACTTCATGCAAAACAATTTTTAGAAAACAAGAATTTAGAAAACCATCTAACTAAGAATACTATTTAGTCAGCGCAGTTGGTACCTAGAAAGGAAGGGCATAAAATACAATTCAGTCACATAGTCATATCTACCTATCCTCAGTATGGAACAGCAACAGAGTCAGTCTTCCTCCTCAGGTCATCAGTCAATCAGGATCACATCAGGCTCTCAGTCAGAGAGTATGAGCCCGAAGGCAGAATCTCGAATCACCTTTACGATCTTGCAGTCTCACTCCCCTAACATCTAACCTCTCTTCCCTCTGTCACATTGTTATATCAAAGTCACCCAGACTATCCCCCAATTTCTAATTGGTCAATTAATTGTATGTTATTACCCTAACCAATAATGTCCGTAAATCAAATCTAAGAATTCTAATATTTCACAGTTCACATGTCGTTGATTGATTCGCCTTATGATGTTCTCATCATCCAGCTCACCAGGTATCAAATATGTTGCATCTTCTTCTCCAGTCAGTATCTTCATTGTTCGAGTCCTGGGAAAGTACATCTAGATCACATTACACACTATTTGATACAATTCTAGAGTTGTTTCTCACAAGAAGCTCCAGTTAAGCAACTGTATTAAACAATGAGCAGTTCACTGTTAGTTCATTTTGTCAGCATTTTCCACTGAATGCTAAAAAATACAGCTTCTGCATGAGGCCTGGCAAGACTAGGCCAAGACACTCGCTAAGTAAAGGAATAACATTAATAAGCAATCACAATTCATAACCTTTAATATGACATATGACTACATTAATCTAATATATTTTCAATATTTTATGTATGTTAATCATTCATTTAGTACATTTAGTAAATACTGCTAGCCTTTCTCTGAGGTCACAATTTTAAACGTGCACGTTAATTTTCTACATTAATCAATTTCTGCTAATTTTATTATTCAAAATATATAAACATTCATTAATAATTTCTAATTAAGACATTTGCGTTAACAATCCCTCCTTTGATGGCTAAATATGTCATCACACTATTTTTTACCACCTACAATTTTATAACTTGATCTCTTCAACATTTTGCCTTCTTCCTGAATTTTCCCTAAAGATTCTTTCCCTGTTTCGTTCTTCCCTCCTCTGATTATTTTTAGACCTATTCAATTTTATCTTTTGACGCCATTTACATAATCCTCATATCCCTGATAGGCAAGCAATTACAATTAATATCCCCTGTACAATTTTTAGTAGCACCCCATTCCAGATATTACTAAGCCAATTTCCCACTGAAGCAAACACTTTTCCAACCTTTTCCCAAACTCCTGATTCTTTCAAATTCCTTCAAATCACTACTTGAATTAGTCAGGTCAGTAAGTAAGTCCCTTATCTCAATCAATCAATTTATAAAGCGTGCTACTCACCCGTCAGGGTCTCAAGGCGCTGGGGGGAGGAGCTATTGGTCGAATAGCCAACTCTTGAGGCATTTTCTGAAGGCCAGGAGGTCATGGGTCTGGCGTAGTTGGAGCGGTAGGGAGTTCGAGGTCTTGGTGGTGAGGTAAGAGAAGGATCTTCCTCCGGTGGTGGTGCGGTGAATGCGGGGGACAGAGGTGAGGGCGAGGCTGGCGGAGCGGAGCTGGAGGGCTTTGTGTGCGTGGGTGAGTAGCTTGAAGGTAATCCTCTTCGATACGGGTAGCCAGTGTAGCTCTCTGAGCTGGGCAGAGATGTGGTTGCGGCATGGGACATCCAGGATAAGTCGTACTGAGGCGTTTTGGATACGTTGCATTTTCTTTTGTAGTTTGGCCGTGGTTCCAGCATAAAGCGCATTGCCGAAGTCCAGTCGGCTGCTGACTAGGGCGTGGGTGACTGTTTTTCTGGTTTAGACGGGAATCCACTTGAAGGTTTTGCGGAGCATGCGAAGGGAGTGGTAGCAGGAAGAAGAGACTGCGCTGACCTGCTGAGTCATGCTGAGTGCTGACTCAAGGATGATACCCAGGTTCGGTACTTGGGAGGTGGGGGCGGCTCCGAGGGAGGTAGGCCACCTTGAGTCATTCCAGGCGGAGAGGTTGCTGCCGAGGATGAGGACCTCTGTTTTGTCAGTGTTTAGCTTGAGGCGGCTTGAATCCATCCAGTCGGCGATAGTGTGAAGTCCCTTGTGGAGGTTGTTTCTTGCTGTTGTGGGGTCTTTTGTGAGGGAGATGATCAGCTGGATGTCGTCTGCGTAGGATACTATGTTAATGTGGTGGGATCGTGCGATGTTGGCGAGGGGAGCCATGTAAACGTTGAAAAGTGTTGGGCTGAGGGAGGATCCTTGAGGGACTTCGCAGACGGTTTTAGAGGATTCGGACAGGTAGGGCAGAAGGCGGACTCTCTGGGTTCTGCCGGAGAGGAAGGAGGAGATCCAATCGAGGGCCTTGTCGTGGATTCCGGTGTTGTGGAGGCGTGTTCGAAGGGTGTGGTGACAGACGGTGTCTAAAGCTGCGGAAAGGTCCAAGAGGATGAGCGCTACGGTTTCGCCTTCGTCGAGCATGGTCCTGATGTCATCTGTGGCAGCAATGAGTGCGGTCTCCGTGCTGTGGTTCTTGCGAAATCCGGATTGGGAGGTATCAAGCAGTTTGCTGTCTTCCAGGTAGCGGGAAAGTTGGCTGTTCACTATTTTTTCAATGGCCTTTGCTGGGAAGGGGAGGAGGGAGATAGGTCGTTAGTTGATGGGGTCATCTGGATCTGCTTTGGGTTTCTTCAACAGGGCGTTGACGTGTTTCCATTTCTCCGGGAAGGTGGCTGTCTCAAAGGAGCTGTTGATGATTGCGCGCAGGTGGGGTGCGATGATGTTGCTGGCTTTGTTGAAGATCTGGTGCGGGCAGGGGTCTGAGGGGGAGGCGGAGTGGATGGAGGCCATGGTGTTGATGGTGTCTTCATTGTTTACGTGGGTCCAGGAGCATAGAGGGTTGGTGTTGTTTGATGCGTTGGGTTCGTGGTTG
Organism: Pleurodeles waltl; assembly: GCF_031143425.1. NCBI lineage: Eukaryota > Metazoa > Chordata > Amphibia > Caudata > Salamandridae > Pleurodeles > Pleurodeles waltl. Next base: position 563,013,199 of record NC_090448.1, on the reverse strand, counting down.
TCTGTGGTTGGCTGATGGGTCAGGGGTTTGAAGCTGTTGTGGATGTCTTCGATCTTTCGACGGAAGTGAGTGGCGAGAGAGTTGCAGAGTTCCTGTGATGAATTGGGAGCAGGTCTTGGGGTTGGAGAGTTCTCTGATGATGCCGAAGAGCTCTTTGTTGTTGTGGGCATTGGTGTCCATTCGGCTTTTGTAGTTGGTTCTTTTGGTAGTGCGGACCAGCTGGTGATGTTTGCGGATGGCAGTCTTGAGGGTGGTGTGGTTGGATTCGGTGGGTGCAAGGTGCCAGGTCTTCTCCATTCTGAGACATTCCCGTTTGGAGGCCTGCAAGTCGGGGGTGAACCAGCTGGCCTTGGGTCTGTGGTGGGAGTCTGAGCGCTGTTTGAGTGGTGCAAGGGTGTTGGCTCAGCCTTCTAGCCATTTGTGCAGGTAGGTGGCGGCTGTGCTGGGGTCCCAGGTCCAGGGAGGGGGTGCCTTGGTGATGGTGGAGATCAACTGTTCTGTTGAGATAATGTTCCAGTAGCGGCAGGGGGGTTTAGTGGTGAGTGACCGGCTTCTGAAAGGAGAAATGGATGCAGCGATGGTCGGTCCATAGGAGTTCGTGGTGTGGCTGAAGGGGACGTGGTTGCTGGCTGAGAAGATGGGGTCGAGTGTGTGTCCTGCAGTGTGGGTGGGTGACGTGATGAGTTGCTTGAGGCCGAGGTTGGCGAGGTTGGCTATTAGGTTGGTGGTGTTGATATCGTTGTTGTTTTCTAGGTGGAAGTTCAGGTCGCTGAGGAGAATGTAGTCCGTTGAGGTGAGGGCTTGGGAGCTGATGGCGTCCACGATGTTGTCGCAGAACTGCAGTCTTGGGCCTGGGGGTCTATAGACCAGAGTTCCTCTGAGGGTGGTGTTGGCGTTGATGTGGATTTTGAAATGGAGATGCTCGGCGGATTTGATGGTGTCGTGGGAGCTGGTGGAGACTCTTATGGTGTTTTTGTGCACTATGGCGATTCCTCCTCCTGTTTTGTTGCTGCGGTCTCTTCTGGTGATCTTGTAGTTTTCTGGTATGGCTATGTCTGGTTCCGAGGCCGAATTCTTCCAAGTTTCGGTGAGGAATGTGACATCGGGCGAGGATGTGGTCAATAGGTCCCAGAGTTTGATTGTGTGCTTCTGGACGGAGTGAGTGTTAAGCAGGATGCATCTTAGGCGGCTGTCTGAGGCTTTGAGTTGCAGCTTGGAGGTTAGGTTGCAGGTGAAATTGCAGGCTTTGCAGGAGAAGGATCCTTTGGTGCGCATCGGTGTGGACTGAAAGCAGATAGAGGAGTATCCTGGATTGAGGGCGTGGAGGTCGTCGGCAGTGTAGTGGTGATTGGTGGAATGGGGACATGATGGCCAAGGGGTCTGGCGCTGGGCGCAGTCTTGGCGTGGATGGGCACAGATGGGCTTGCCTTTGGCGCATCTTCGGCGCCCCCGCTGCATGCGTCCGCACTGCGGCTGGCATAAGAGGGGAGGTGGGAGGGAGTGGCAGCTGGGAGGAGGGAAGGAACGTCCAATGCGAGTGCCGGGGGGGGTGGGGCTGCAAGGCTCTAAGGCGGCAAAAAGGTAAACGGAGAGTCGAGGTGGAGGGAGGGGGCGGGGCCACAGGGACGCAGCGGCGAGTCCGAAAACGGGGAAAAAGACTCAAAATTGCTTGGCACCTGAGTGGAGCAGTGGTGAGAAGGAAGCGACATGCCTGCAAGAAGCTTATCTCTTTAATTTTGTTAGGGATGTATGAACAACAATGCCTAGAATTAATCATTTTACAGACTCCGCCGTCCTTCGCTAGAAGGATGTCTAAAGCAAGACCATTTTGAAGAGTCAAAGCTCTATCTGCAGCCAATTCAGTATCTATCAGGGGTATTGCCCTTGTAAAATTTGTCAGCATGTTATCCAAAATAGTAGGCAACCTTTGTATCGTGATCAAATTCAGGATGACTCCCAATGAAGGAATCACTGGAACAAATATATCTCCCACTACCGCAAAAGAATATTCCCTCCTCTGTCTCTTAGGATGTAATTCAGTCAATTTCGGAAACTTTTTCATGTCCTCTATTTAGTAAATCTTTGGGAATACTATCCCCAAATAACATGTTCCACACCATCATCTTGGAAGACGGTAATAAGCATTAAGTCCACAAAAATAATAAGTCCCTGGAATCACAGGGTCCTGACCATTCAACATAAAAGTCCATTTACTTTGAAACAGAAACACATGCCTACATTCACTCATCACTCAAACCCACAAATAAAGTGTCAGTGTGTGACTTTGGCCTATTTATACAAAGCTTCCCTACGTTTAATGCATCTAAAGCTAATTTCCCTTGTGTTTTAATTGCAGTGTAAGTATAATAATTCTTGTAACTCCTTCTCTCTAAGCCTTTCTCTAATTTCTCTTTTAGTGCTTTTCTCCTATCATCAGAATGACCTAAGAAGCTCTTCTCTAAAGGTGTAAGCAAGCATGTTAAATTATTCTTGTGAGCGTGTGCATTCCCAAACGTTAATTACTGATCAAAGAATCCTCTAACTAATACTATGTCATAATCCTTAGCTACTCTACTCAAATACCTAATAATTGGAACAAACGAAAACACTACATCATGATTTGAATAAAAATACTGAATATACTCCTGGTCATAAAACTTTGTTAGTAGTAGACTACAACTTATCCCGTAAGTTAATGGGAGACTCTAGTAAGTAACTCCTTCCTCGACTGATGAAGGAATTTATGTGCACACAAGACAATCCCTTGCATCCATCGTCTCAATGCACTCACTCAACAAACAATAGAAGACGTTAGAAGAACGTTCTCCCTGAGCATTAGAATAATCATGCAAATATTTCTCATCTAACTTAAACTTCTCCAAAGCCATTAGTGTAGTAGCCTCAGAAGCAGAAGTATGGTTGACTCCTTTTGCATCAAGAACATACATACTTACAATAAACACTATGAGCAAAATCCCACACATAATTGCCAAACCAACACTTATTTACAGCGTCTAGCATCTCTAACCTGCTTATTAAACTCAGCCATGATCTGTAAAGAATCAGAAAGCAGAAGTAACTGAGAAAAGTGCAGCAAAAATAGAAATTCTTCTTTCAGCAGTTCAGTTTCACATCCAGGAACCCTTCTCCTTGTCAAAATCGATTAGCAGCTTGTCACATCCGGTTTTCAACATCAAATCAGGATATCAATGTATTTTCCAGTTTACTTTCAACAGTCTCTTTTTTCAAAATTATTTCTCAGATTATTTTCAACAGTTCAGCTCCTTGATCACCTTCAAGTCACATCAAAATATTGACTTGGAACTTCTCTATCAAAACAAAAAGACATAAATTGTCGTTTGTGGTTGCATACGCTCACTCAGTACCTGCGTATAGTCGACTTGCTATTCTCTTTCTCTTCAACTTTCGATCACCACTCAACTCTCCTTTACTCAATTCTTCTTTTCTCGTAGTATCTACTTCTTCCTCTATTGTTTGATCGACAACCACTTCCTTCCTTTTCTAAACTTGCGATTTAGGCCAATTATCTCCTTTTCTCGAACCTTCTGTCAATATTTCCTCCAGGATTGAACTCCTTTCCCTTCTCTGTGGTGTTTTCTCTTGATGGACCTGCAACAGGCTCAGGAGTAGTCAGATCACTTTGACTTTGATCCAGCTCAACTCCCTCCCCTTCTGGGTCTACCTCTTGCTCTGTCTGTTTCTCAGAATCGTCTACTTCTGGGAGAACCCCTGCTGTGCTAGGCTCTCCTGCTGCATTCCTCAAGTTAGATTCTCCAGCACCCTCCTGTAACTCTCCACTCTCGTCTCTTACAGGGGTGATAGGACCATCTTCCACAAGCTCTGGTTCAACCTCAGGTTCTCTTTGTTCCTTTTTTGATTCAGGTGCTGCAACTTGCTTCGCAGTTGTTGGTGCTCTCAATGCTTCTTCATGATCCAGTGGACATGCCACTTTCATCGTTTGACTTGCGTGAATCCAGTTCGGGATCCCAGCACACTTCACAGTTGTCATAGTTGTCAAAATCACCTGGTATGGCCCTTTCCAACGTTCTCCAAACACGTCTTGCGAACATGTTTTCGGACAACAACCCAGTCGCTGGCTCTTAGGTTGTGCCCTGGATTCGTGAATTGGTGGCAGTGTGGTGGCCTCCACCTGCTGAGAGAAAGAGCGAACCACATCAGCCAGACCCTTGTAGTAGTCCAACACCATATCATCTGTAATATTGACAAGTGCATTGGCTGGAACTGCTGGCAACCTCATTGCTCTGCCTTTAAGCATCTTGTGGGGTGACAGTCCTGTCTTCCTGTCAGGTGTATTTCTCATTGACATCAACATCAAGGGCAATGCATCTGGCCATTTCAGATTCATGGCTGCACACATTTTGGCAATTCTTGATTTCAAAGTACCATTCATCTGCTCCACTAGTCCTGATGCTTCAGGGCGGTAGCTACAATGCAACGCCTGCTCAATGTTCAGTGCTGCACATAAAAGTTTAATCACCTCATTATTAAAGTGTTTCCCCCTATCTGATTCTAAAGAGATCGGAAATCAGAAACATGGTATCAATTCTCTAAGCAACAGCTTCGCTACTGTGAGGCTATCATTCCTTCTTGTAGGTTACGCTTCATTCCAGTGACTAAAAATGCACACAATCACCAATACATATTTCAAACCTCCACACGTAGGTATTTCAATGAAATCCAATTGCATTCTGCTGAATGGACCTCCTGGTCCTCCAATGTGGCTTAAGTTTACCACAGTCCCTTGCCCCGCATTTAATTGCTGGTAAATAACACAGCGATTGCATACTGCTTCTGCTGCTTGTCTAAACTTGGGGTTAAACCAGTCAATTCTGAACAGACAAGCCATGGCATCCCTCCCAATGTGTGCCTGACCATGATAGTACCTTGCCATTTGTGACAGCAAACTATTTGGCAAAACCATTTGACCCTCTTCATATACCCATAGCTCATCCTGCCCCTGAACACATTTCATTTTAACCCATGAAAGATTTTACTTCTTGTCAACATTACTTTGCAAAGTTTTCAATTCTTCTAAAGTGTCAATCACCTTTAATGCAAAACTCATACATGTATTGTTTTCTTCAGACATCAATTCCCACTTGCCCTTGAACGATATACAGTTCAATGCGCAAAACCTTGCGACTTGATCCGCATATCCATTTCCACAGTGACATATAACCCTGCGATTTTAGATGACACTGCATTTCACCACAGCAATTTCTTCAGGCAATTGTATTGCCTTTAGCAACTCTTTCATTCTTTCACCATTTCTCAATGGTAAACCAGTAGAAGTCAGGAAACCTCTCTGTGACCACAATTGACCAAAATCATGGACTATTCCAAATCCGTATTGGCTATCTGTATAGATAGTGACTCTCAGTCTAGCAGATGCATGGCATGCCCTAGTAAGAGCAACCAATTCTGCTACTTGTGCAGAATATACTCCTCGAAGCCAGGAAGCTTCTAAAGTACCTGTAATTGTGCACAAAGCATGTCCTGCTCTCAATGTTCCTGTACCATCTCTGAGACAAGAACTATCAACAAAGACAATTTGGTCATTCTCTTGCAAGCGAGTATCTCTAATGACAGGTCTCGGTTTTGTGCACAACTCAGTTACTTCAAGACAATCATGCTCAATGTCTTCCACTTTTTCAATGTCAACAGTATCACTTGGAAGTAAAGTTGCCGGGTTCAGCACTGTACATCTTTTCAGTGTCACATTAGGAGCACTTAAAATGCTCGTCTCATACCTTGTCAGTCTGGTACCAGTCAAGTATTGAGTTTTCATCCTTGTCAGTAAAATCTCAACTGAGTGAGGGACTATTACAGTCCGGGGATATCCCATCACTACTCCTTCACACTGTGAAAGACTTTGACCAACTGCGGCAAAAGCAGAGAAACAACCTGGAAGGGCTGCAGCAACTGGGTCTAAGGTTGCTGAAAATATGCTACCGGGCAATAAGCACCTCCATGGACCTGAATCAAAACAGAAAATTAACATGCATCACGCTCATGAAAAAATAATGTGAAAGGTTTCGTGTAATCAGGCATACTCAACGCTAGAGCTCTACACAAACTCTCTCTCAACTCGCCGGGGGCACAGCCTGATCGGCAGCAATGGCAGACGTGTAAAAGAGCCCCTCCTCCGAGGCCTGCTAATTATCCTTAATTTTAAACCCCGGAAGGAGGCTGCGACGACGCTGCGACTGCGGGGCATGGAGGGGAAGCCCGGAAGGTGGGCCACGGACAGGCCGCCAGCCGAGATCGGAGAGTGGCCTGGTGAGATGCTGCAGCCGGTGGCTGGCCCACGGAACGTGGCACTGAGACGGCAGCGTAGCGCTACCCGCGAGAGACGGTGACACGGCGCGGACTGGGAACCAGCCAGTGCTGATGGGCTCCTTGTGGCGAGCCCGGGGCTGCGGTGGTGTCTGAAGCAGAGTGAGCGCCGGAGGAGGAGTGGCAGAAGTGCGGCTGCTCTGGGCGGCGAACAGCTGCTTGAAGGAGTGGTGAAGACATTGTCTGGCGAAGGAGCGAGCCGGGTAGCTGGGGAGGCCTGGGGCTTGCCGTCGTCCCCCTGCAGTGGAGTGCTGAGCGCATTGGGTCCCAGGTGAGCATTGGGGCCCCTGAGGCAGCATTGAGGGGGCCCTGCCGGGAGGTGGAGGAGATCATCCCCGGAGCGATCCGTCTAGAAGGCGAACACAAGTGGCAAGGATTGAGGCACACTACTCACGTGCATCCCGGCTGGGCTCGGCTTGGGCACATAATTAGGCAAGCCTGACGGAAAGCATTGCAGGGCCGGGCAACAGAACAAGACCCATTTGGTCAGAAAATGAATTGTTTGCGGCTGCTGCACAGTGGAAGCGGTGCACTGCCAGGCATGGCCCTATTGAATTGCTGAATGTACTTAACGAGACTCTGGGAACTGAGAGCCCCATCAGAGAAGGCAAAGAGGTGACCAATAGTGATCTGCTGCTGGACGTGAACTGTTCCCAGGGGGGGCCCATATACCACACCGGCCCCGGGCAGACGGAGAAGAGAACCGGCGCGCGACCGGTGCGACCGGTGCGACCGCTGCTGGCTCCCATGTGGGGGTACTTTGCCTCCGAGGCTGCATGTCTGCCAAAAACCACAAGAAGGGAATGGTGCAGTGGAAAGAACGCGTTGGCGGCCAGAGCGCTTCGGATATGGCCGAACTGGTGCCACACTCTCTGCAAGTAACTCTGGACGAGATTCTAGGGGCTATAGAAGAGTCCAAAACTACTCTCCAGTGAGAAATTGGCCAGGTATCAGTGGAACTGGGCCCGTTGCGAGTGGACCACCAGAAACATGCGAACAGGGTCTGAAGTGCTGAGACGACGCTTACAGAAGTGGCACCAGGTCATCAAGAGATACAGGCCACACTAACGCAACTAGCAGACCGTGTCCAGAGACTGGAGCGTTGAGCTGAAAATGCTGAAGGCCGAAGTCGGAGAAATACTGTGCCCATTATTGGGCTGCCAGAGGGAGCTGAAGGGACAGATGCAGTGGCCTTCCTTGAAAAGTAGATGCAGCAGGAAGTTGCCCCAGGCCTGCTCACCCCATTCTTTGCCTTGGAGAGAGCCCACCAAGTGCTGGCGAGGCCTGCCGCGCCTGGACGACCTCCGCGGACTGTGATAGCTAAATTGCTGCACTATAGGAACAGGGACATCCTGTTACAGCGAACAAGGGAACCAGGACCCTTCAGGATAGACAACGGATCTGTGACCCTCTTTCCGGACATTACTGCTGAGGTGCAGACCAACAGAGCATCTTACATGGTGGTGAAGAGGGCCATGAGAGATGCGGGTATCTAATACTCGCTCCTATTCTCAGCCAGGATGAGGGTGATTCGGGAGGGTCACAGTACGTTTTTTCAGACACCGGAGGAGGCCTGGGAATGGCTGGAGGCACATAAGGCGGGGGGAACTCCGGGGCCCCGTCAGAAGCATCGCACTGACGGAGGCACAGGCGAGAAAGGAGACCCCGGAACAGATCACACCCAGGAACCAGGCCAACACCAACACAGAGGGATCTGGCCAGACAATCAGCCCTGGATGCTGTGGCGTCACTGCAACAGGGGAATACGGCTGCAGAGGCCAGCGGTGGGGACTTGGACCACCAAACTCACTCCACGGACTCAGACTCGCACCAGTCCGAAGAGGTTCCGAAAGTAACTCCCTAAATGGTAGATGACTTGTAGGGAGTACAGGGAGAGCTGTGCTTTCCTCTGGGGCCACGACTTGGTTAGGGGCCTGTAGGTGATCATCGCCCCCTCGCCTGGATTCTCAACCAAAAATCACCAAATGGCGAGAACTCTACATGACTTAACGCTTCTGTTCTGTTCATTGAGCGTAAACTGGACAACCGATTGTTGCGGGATTGCCCTGGGAAGAGGGAGTTGGGTTTGATGTTTTTGCTATATTGCATGCGCAGGAGATCAGTTACCTTGGAATTATCATCAATGGTACGGTTGAGACACGGGAGAGAGACGAGGAAGGTGGTGACGATCCTTACTGATTTAGCCCCCAAATATCGATGGATTACAAGCTGATAACCTGGAATATTCAGAGGATGGGGTCACTGGTTAAGCACCAAAGGATATTGTGCTACCTAAAGAGAAGGGGGGTACATATAGCATTGCTCCAGGAAACGCACCTCACCACAAGGGAGGTAGATAAATATAGGCGCAGATGGAGGGGGCAGCTCTTCACCACTGCACACTTGGTGTTTGTGAGGGGAGGCACTGATCTGAGTCAGGGCTAAGGTCCTGTTTGAGCCCCTCTCTACAGATTTGGATCTAGACGGTAGATATGCAATTGTGGAGGGTAGACTACAAGGTAGGCTCATGGTGTTGAGTTGTGTATATGCACTTCCTTTTAGGGAACACTCTCTGGGCGATTGGCCAGGTACTCGGGAGGCCGCTTCATGATTGGGGGAGATTTTAATTGTGTACTGGGCCGCTCCTTTTCTTCCCTGCCTGGGGCGACAGCGTATAAAATGGTGGAGAACCTCAGGGATTGGTCGAGAAACTGGGGGGTGGAAGACGTATGGCGGTTACAGCACCCACAAATTAAAGGTTACTCCTTTTACTCAGAACTTCATCACCTACACACCAGAATAGACTGTGTGATGTGCTCTGGCTCCATTACCCACGAGATAGTCCAATCCGAGTATTTGGGCCGTACTATATCAGACCATAGCCGTTGCTAGTCGCCTGGTGGGGGTTTGAGATGAGGGCACCCATTTCAACATGGAGGCTCCAGCCGAGGGCCCTAGAGGACCCGGTGTACGGAGCTCCGGACACACCTCAGGGAACACATTAGGATTGATAGGGGGCTCCACAGGGTCACGCTGTACGGAATGGGAGACTCTCAAGGTAGTGTCTAGGGGTCATTGTATGGGGCAGTCGGTGGGGATCAGACGAACCCTTGTTAGTGAACTGAACCAACTAGAAAAGGAACTCCATGACAGGGAGGTCGAGCAGGGAGCGGACCCAGAGGCACAGCGCAGGCTGCTCAAGGTTAGAGAGGCAGTTCACCAGACCTGGAGAGGTTACGGTGCCATGATTACCGGAAGCACATGACGCCTGTGCAGGCTGAGGAGGGCAGTGCGGGCAGACTGCTTGGTTGGTTGGTGCGACCTGAGGGAGGAAGCGCCCTGATTACGAGTGTGCGGGGGTGACTGGGGATCATGTTTAAACACCATCTGAGATGAACAATGCTTTTAAATCCTATTACACGTCTCTTTACAGGCAACCTGAAAACGATTGACCGCAGCCATTGGGGAACCACTTGGGATCCCTCCCGTTGGTCAAGCTTGGGTCAGATGACAGGGGTCCTCTGGGAGAGCTGATCTCCCTAGAGGAAGTGAAATCTGCCATTGCACAATTGGCCATGGGCAAAACTCCAGGTACAGACGGGCTACCCATGGAGTATTATAAGACATACGTGGACATCCTGGCCCCAGTACTGGTTGATCTTTATGCGGAAGCCTTTGAGACAGGCGCTCTTCCGGGGACCCTGCGGGAGGCGTTGGTGGTTCCGCTACCCAAGACAAAATCAACCGAGGTGTCGGTGACCGATTTCCATCCTCTGTCTATGCTGAATTGTGCATTCAAAATCCTTAGTAAGGCGCTGGCTAATAGGCTGTTGCAACATATTCCTCACCTTATTCACAAGAATCAGAATGGTTTTGTGCCCACACGTAGCACCTCCCTGAACCTAAGATGGCTATTTACGCTCCTACACCGGCCACTCGAGGAGTGGCGTCCTGAAGCTATGCTCCTATCTGAAGACCTAAAAAAGGCATTTGACTCAGTGAGATGGGACTATCTCTGCGCAGTGATGATCAGAATGGGGCTGGGAGGGAACTGGATATGATGGGTCGAGTTGCTGTACCATCGCCCAGTGGCTAGGCTGCGAGTGGGGGGAGCGGTGTCAGACTCCTACCCCATATGCCGCAGTACCAGACAGGGCCCCCCTTTCACCCTTATTGTTTGCAATTGCTATTGAACCCTTGGCAGCGCAGTTCTGAGTAGAGGGGCGGGTAAGGGAGTACTGTTGGGCCGGTAGGAACACGTTATCTTGCTTTATGCAGATGACCTGCTGATCTACTTATGGGATGGTGTGTCTGGGATTCCCTGGGCGCTGGCACTACTTGAGGGATTCGGTGCCCGGTCGGGTCTTAGGGTTAACAGGGGGAAGACGTACGCTTTCCCGCTGTCTGAGGACGCCGGACGCCCTTCCTCGTGCCCTGCTGATCTCCCTTGGTCACCATGTTCCTTTAGGTATTTGGGCATTCAGATCTTTCACGAACTGAGTGATTTAAGTGACGGGAACCTAGGAGCAGCTCTCGGTTCTTTATGATCCTCTGTGCTGTTCTGGCGCTCCCTGAGACTTCCAATGATGGCCTGTGTGGCCTTGTCTAAAATGATCATGTTACTGCGCCTCCTATATTACTTCACCAATCTACCTGTGACTATACTGAGGAGTTGGTTTAGGGAACTGAATGTGCTTCTTAGGGGGCTTCTATGGGATGGGGGCTGCCAGCGGACATCTCTCTCCACTCTTTGCCGACCAGCCCTAGGGGGGGGCTGGTGGTCCCAGATTTTGAATTGTACTACCTGTCATGCCAACTTCAGTGGGTTGCTAGGTGGGTATCGGGGAGGCACCAGATGGGATTGTGTGTAACTGGTGGCAAAATAACGCCGGATCTCCTGCTAGTGGGCCTAATGGGCACAGGGAGCTTTCTGCCTGGGCAATCTATCCTACTGATGGCGACCCTCTCCTATTGGAAATTTTTTTTAGCACAGTGGTGGTGGGGGGGGGGGGGCGGTGGCCTAGTCCCCTGAGCTACCGCTGAGTAGTATACCGCTGGGAGTACCAGGCCACACCTTGGTTGGAGGCCAGGTTAGGGCTTGGACCCAGGCGAGTGTGCTGACGTTGGGAGACCTTTTCTGTGAGGGGATACTATGACTCTTCGTGGGGCTAGTGGAGGAGGAAGGGATCCCAAGGGGACAGTTTCTGACGTATCAGACACTGGTGATAGCTGTGCGACGATTATAGACCACAGTGAACACGGAGCCAGAGACGCATGCCATACTGCATTTACTATTGACGGAGGGAGAGGACAGCCACCTGGTCACCAAACTTTACAAGGCTTTCACCAATACTACATTGAAGTCCTTTATAGACTCAGGCCCTCATTCTGACCTTGGCGGGCGGCGGAGGCCGCCCGCCAAAGTCCCGCCGTCAGGTTACCGTTCCGCGGTCGAAAGACCGCGGCGGTAATTCTGACTTTCCCGCTGGGCTGGCGGGCGGTCGCCTTCAGACCGCCAGCCAGCCCAGCGGGAAAGAGGCTTCCACGATGAAGCCGGCTCGGAATCGAGCCGGCGGAGTGGAAGCTGTGCGACGGGTGCAGTTGCACCCGTCGCGTATTTCACTGTCTGCGCAGCAGACAGTGAAATACATGTAGGGGCCCTCTTACGGGGGCCCCTGCAATGCCCATGCCAGTGGCATGGGCACTGCAGGGGCCCCCAGGGGCCCCGCGACCCCCCCTACCGCCATCCTGATCTCGGCGGTCCGACCGCCGGGATCTGGATGGCGGTAGGGGGGGTCGGAATCCCCGCGGCGGTGCAGCAAGCTGCGCCGCCGCGGAGGATTCAATGGGGCCGCGGTACACTGGCGGGACCCCGCCAGTGGTGCCGGTCCGACCGCGGCTTTACCGCCGCGGTCGGAATCCCCATTGGAGCACCGCCGGCCTGTCGGCGGTGCTCCCGTGGTCCTCCGCCCTGGCGGTCAAAGACCGCCAGGGTCAGAATGACCACCTCTGTGTATGAAATGGGAGGAGACTGGGGGAGAAAATTAACAGATATAGAGTGGCAGAGAGTGCTAGTATATCTTTGAAGAGTATCCAGAAACACACGGTTCAGATATATTCAGTACAACTATGTCCACAGAACATACCTCACTCCACACAGACTTAGAGTGATATATGGGGGAGAATCCAGGCATTGCCCCAGGTGTCAGGCGGTAGATCGGGAATTTCACCATATGGTCTGGGACTGACCCAACATACATAGAGGCTGGCTGGGAGTGTTAGAGGACTTGGAAGACAGCCTGCGTACTGGTGGGTCTGCATACGAGACCAGCATCCAAGAGAGTGGGCAGTAGGTTTTTAGACCTTGCACTGGTCTTGTACAGGTGCCGAATAGCGATGTCCTGGAAGTCCCAGATGGGTCTGAAATTGGAGGACTGGAGGAAGGACGTGTCGGTATGGGCTCAGGCCGAACTGCATGCGCTGCAGAGAGAGGAGGCACGAGAGATTCGGACCAAACCTATAGCCCCACTGTGGACAGAAATAATGGAGGCTTGGGAGGACCGGAGGTGGGGGGAGGGTACGGGAGCATGGGGGGGGCAGAGTGCCAGTGGAGGAGGACCGAGGCGATGGATGACGGGGTGGAGGGTGTGTGGGAGGGCAAGGGCGAACATGGGGTAGGCACAAGAGGAGCTATATTACTCTATAGTGAGGGGTGGACCCTGGGGAAGGATGAATGATGCTGATATTCCTGGATAAGAAGTATGACTATATTTAATGTCTGGAGGGACCGTGTTGGAATGAGGAAGACCATACAAACGGAAAAGGGACAGGAGGACGTTTAGGATGACCCTACCGGTAGAGCGATCTAGATATACTAGCAAAACTTGATCTCAAACTGCCACAACTTATACCACCTGCGCACAGTTTGTTTTAAGTAGTTTCCTTATTGTCACCTTGTTGCTTAACTGGTTTACGGTTTATATGGGGATATCGAGTGCGTGGATTGAATCTGGACACGAGAATAAGTAAGAAGTGTTAATGGCATGTACAAGTGGATGGTCTGCACAATGACTATCAGAATACCGCAATGAACCAGTCATTAATTGCAGCCTGAATGTATTAAATAAGTTCTGAACACATGGCATGTAATGAAGAGCATACAAATGTATTAATGATTACTAAATTACTTGAAAAACCAATAAAATAAGTTTAAAAAAAAAAGAGTTCAGTGAACGCTTTTATCTGTTCCTGGTCTAATATTACGAGATCGGTGACATCCTTATGTATCAGCTTCTGCAATGTTCAAAATTCAGAATCCACTGACGACAATAACCTACCATCCCCAGAAACATCCTGGCAAGCCGGGGACTTCTCTGCAATATCATTGTGATCCTTTCTCTGGAAATTCTTCTTGACCCTTTCTCAATTTGATGACCCAAATATTTCACTACCTCCTGACAGTACTGCAACTTCAATGGTGACACTTTATGACCAAATTTTCCCAAATGATTTAACAGGGCAATCGAGTTGTGCTTACACTCATCCCTTGTTTTGGATGCAATCGACAAATCATCAATGTACCACGCCAGAGTCGATTGAAACGACAATTCCAATGACTCCAAGTTCTTTTTCTAGATCTGATTAAACAAAGATGGTGACTCTGTGTACCCTTGAGGAAGTCTGCACCAGCTGTAGACTCTATCTAGGAATTTGAAACTAAAGAGAAACTGACTATCCTCATGAAGAGGCACAGAAAAGAATGTTTGTGACAAATCAACCACTGTGAACCATTCTGCATCACATGGAATCTGGAACATTATTACTGCTGGATTGGGCACCACAGGACAACACTTGATCACCATATCATTTACCTTTGTCAAATCCTGAACAATATGCACCTTCCCACATGGCTTCTTCAGACCCATTATCGGTGAATTACATGGACTGCTCAGCACTTCTTTCACGACTACCTGCTTCACAAAATCTCCAATAATCTGTTTCACTTTCATCAAGACATCTTGTGGCATACTGTACAGTGGAAGCTGCGGAAACACTGCATTTGGCTTCAAAGTAACCTTAATCACTTCCACTCCCTTGATCAAACCCACTTCTTTACCTGTTAGATCCCACACGTTTTCCTGTACTGTTCCCTTCAAATCAGAATGAAGCGCTTTCACTGTAAGCATAGGAAAAAACTCAATCAATGGGTACTCCTCATTGGTAGTTTCACTCTCAGTTTCTGGAGCTGGGTCCTCTTCATCATCACTATTTGTCTGAATCTCGATTCCATCAACTGAACAAGTAACTGAACTCCTTTTTTACACAATAAGTCCCTTCCCAGTAGGGATACTGGACTCGAATCACAGACTACAAACTTATGCAGTCACTGGAAGTTGCCAATCTTGACTAGATCTGTGATCGGATTCATCAAATGCTTATTCGCTACCCCCACAACCTGAACCGTTCTTCCTGAAAGAGGTAAATTCGTAACTTCTGCACTCCTCACTGTAGAGCGCGTAGCTCCTGTGTCCTCCAAAAATGAGACCTTGTGACCCATCACTTTTCCTCTTACGTAGGGCCCTTTCTAATCTACTTCTAAGGAGGCTGCAAGCACACATGGCTCCTCATCTGAGCTATCACTCATCCAATCATCATTTATTTCATTCTCACTGTGTAACGGGAATTGGTGCACTGATTACTACTTCTGTCTTGTCTTTGACCCGTGACCTGTTGAGTAAGCATCAACTGTTGCTGCTCAATCGAGACTTGAGGTATCTGCATTTGCTGTCTAGGTACCATAGGAACCTGCTGCTGCACTGGTTGCAACTGTGTTAATTGTGCATGAGGCATTTGCACTTGCTGCATGAGTTGAAAAATTTGCATCTGATCCATGTTTTTCTGAAAATTTGCATTCTTGGTACTCTTACATTTTGAAATGTATTGACGTCACTACTTTGCTGAACAACACCTTCCTGCACCATCGTCAGACACTCCCTTTTTCAATGTCCCACGGCTCTGCAAATGTGACATGGTAACATCTTCTTCATCCCTTGCATATCATTCTAAACCACTACAGTACTCAAATCCGGTCCACAATTCATATTAACTCCACGAACCCTACCTCTCATCTGAGGCTGGAACATGACAGCTCCCTGCTGCTGCAGTATCTGTTGCACAAAAGTTCCCTGCACCCCTTTCTGAGGTGCCTTTATCTACATCACCATTGCATTCTCTTTCACCTTTTTCTGCTTCAACTCAATCTTGTCACTACCGTATTTTGCATACTGCAACACCTCAACAATCAGCTTAGTTTTCCAACAAATCAAATGACTCTTGATCATCTGACCTATTTCAGGTCTCAGTCCTTCTACGAACCTGAACACGAAATGCAACATGTCTTTCGGCTAGCTCGCTTCCTTTCCACTGTACTCCTTGAACGCCTTCAACAATCTCTCATAGTACGCATGTATCGACTCCTTTACCTCCTGCACTGTCCTGTCAATCTTCTGCCAATCAATATTTTTAGGCGAAATTCTCGTCTTCAGGAACTCAATCACCTTATAATAATGTTTCATTACTTCAGGAGGTGGTGCATCTGTGCTTCTATCCCTTTCTGGTTCACTTGTTGGCCAATCTACTGCTCTCTTACACTCAACCCACAAATCAGCTGGAACCACTATTTCCAGTAAGGTATTCAGGTCTTTCCTAGGCATGTTGAAAGCTTCACAAACCTGCGTGTCTGCTGATACCACTCAACCAGTTTCTCCCTCAGTTTTGGATAATCATTTGTGAATGACAAAATAACACTCCTGTGCCAAGGAACATGAACAAACTGCCCTCCAGGAATTTCTCTCATTGGTAAACTTTTTACCGGATCCTTATCTCTTTGTACACTTTCGGACACTTCTTGTGAATCTCGCTTCCGTTTATCTTTCTTCTTTGCCCACCTGCCTTCCCTCTTTTCGAATGCTCCCCAAATTTGACCTCTTTGCAATAATTCTTTAAGGTGCGCCTTCATTACGGCTGACATCATGTGTTCAAAATTCTTTGCCTCAAAATCTAACCTGTAGCTCCTTTTCAAATGATTTGTTTTTCCTATTTCTATATCATGTTTTTCTACCAAATCTGCCAATCTCTGTTGTATTTGCCCATCCTCTCTTGTGATTCTCAGATATAAGTACCTCAACTCTTCTTCCGTATAAGATTCTAACCTATTTACTCCCATTGTCCCTTCGACTAGTTCAGTTATTTCCATACTCAACCTAACACGATCATTCTGCTCTCCACTTTTGGACGTACTCTGTGGGGTGTTCAAACTGTCCAACCACTCATTCAGCTGCTGTGCTGTCAATCCCTGTAACGTAATGTTACTCGCATTTGGTGATGGCACCTGTTGTACCACTGCACTCGGGGGTGCGGTGTCATGAGCTTTAAGCTCTGACTTACATTCAGGACATTTACAGCATCGGGAAGTGCAACAAGAGAACTGAGATCCAATAATGACCTTGATCCATCAAAGGTCTGACCCACGGAAGAGACTACTTGAACATGCTCTCTCATCCCCCTCCTTACAAGGCTCTGCAACATCTCATCCTGTTCTCCTGTGATTAATTTCTTCTGCACAAATAATGGTATCGCTGGACCAACAGTAATCATCAGCGATATTGCATCTGGGGCTGATCTAGCACCTGCATTCTGTGGAAGAGTTACTCCCATACTCTGATTCATTTCCATAGTCAAACCCGACTGTGTCCCTGTCATTGGTGTAAACCTCGGGATACCTTGTGGCTGTGCCTGAGGCATCAATATCGGAGTTGGCTCATCCTGGACCAGTAATGGTCTCGGAACCACTTGCTCCGTAGGCACCATTAAGTTTGAAGTTGTCTCAAGAATCAGCATTTCAGGATAAATTATCTGTATCGGTGGTGGATGCAATTGTGCCTGCACTACCGAAGCAGTCGGTACGTTAGGATTACCCTGTACCACACTTTGTACCTGTTCATTATCAACCTGTACTGGACTAACTGTCCGCATTGCCTGTGTCGGGGCAGTTGGATCAGAGCTAGTAATCGGACCCCCCTCACGAACCGCATATGGTGGAGGTCGGTCCCTCGGTATCTGGGTATTAAGATCCTCGTCATCTGATTCTTCTTCTACTATGGAAGCCTTTTTTCCCTATTTGCTCCCAGATGGACTCCTATCACTTTTTCTAGTCGCTTTCTTTCCTTCTGTTTCATCTTCCTGTGTAATAGCAGGAAACAACTTAACATCCTGCAATGTCACTGCTCTCCACTTCTTCTGTTCCCAATGCCATCTCGCTTCCGCTAGAGACTTCTCTACCTTTCTTACTCTCCTTTTAAATTTTATTTCCTGCTGTTGTCTTGCTATCAACTCCCAGACTGCTAATGCCTCAAACTGGTCTGGTCTCGGAAGGGGCCTTGTTTCATACAGTGCCACCCGCAACTGATCCAAAATTCTCAAATTAAACGTTCCATGCTCAGGAAACACTAAAACTCCCTGTTTCTCTGTCAATTTGCACCACTGCTTTAACCAAAGACATGGCGTGATACCTCGCTCCTCCATCACAATATATGCCAGAGAATTTTCCGGCAGTCTAGGCTCCCCTACTGTCGCTTTAATGTACGTATCTCCCCTTGGGGCACTCTTAAATGCTTTGAAAAACTTCATCTTTTCTACTTTTGTGTATTTGAATCAAATCAGGGAATTACTTTTACTCCCAAGATTCCTTTCACCCACGTACTCAATCAATTGGCTCTCACAGACGGCTGCCAATCCGTGTGCAACCCTTCTTACTAACCAACCTATCCCGGTGCGGCTCCATTGACGTCACACTCACTCGTACTGCAGCTAACAAAGTCTTGCAGCTCATCCTCCTAAACTCTGAACCTCACAAAACTAATGCAAATCTGCTGGTTAAATGCAGGAAGGTAACACAATCGCATCAGAAACCCTACAGATTTTCACTGATGGCCCTTTTGCTCATGCAGCTAGTCCTCTTTCTTGGTCTCACAGATTTGCAAGCAAAATTTGACCCACAAATTTTACTCTCAACTGATCAATGGGTCTGTCCTGGTGCACATAGGACTCGCCAAATCCCAGTCAAAATGTTATCTCTCTCACTTTAACTCACATACCGACTTGTTGACCAGGCCCAATCCACCTACTAAACCAGACAGATTACAACATATAACCAAGTGCCTCCTACACTTGTCAGTATACTCCTGATTCTTAAACCACGCAGGGTCCATACATCAACAACCACGTGGACAAAGCGCCACACTCATGTGAAGTTCGACGCCTTCCCTTCTCTCATACTGCGGAGTACGCGCACTCCTAGTAAAACTTCATTTGGAGTACGCAGACTCCCTAACTTCCCTCTCATACGTCACAATTCACCTGCGATTTGCATAAACTGTGCAAGCGCAACCCATCTCTTTCACACTATCACTAGAACGTTGAGAACATACACAACTCTACTAGCAGGTCCCAGGATCTGGGAAAGTCATTTCTAGGCTTAAGGGGACATCATTCTTACTACATTTGCCATTTCGAAAAACAAAATCCAAATCTCAATAATGATGAACAACTGACCAATCTTAAACTACCAACATAACCATCGGTCACCACATAACTAGTTCTCCAAGGCAACTAACCACCAAGCTGCTACCAAAAACTGTTAGCACGTCGGTCCTTAATAAGTAAACTTACAAGGTGACGCGCATGGGTCGATGAACCTTTTGATTCAGGTGGAGTATCCTAGCTATGGTGTGACCAATGTTCTCAATAATCAATGCACAAAATTCCAGTAACCAGTTAGTCAATTTCATTAATTGATAGCCAATAAAAACAATTAACATCACACCATGGCCTTACAGTCATGAATAACCACACCTCAGTATACGTTTTAGTAGTTTTTATTTCCCTTTTGGTTACAATACTAAATCATGAGATTAAATCAAACACGATTCAATTCAAATAAAATCCAGCATTAATTAGTTTGAACATGCCAAAAACATAGTCTAATCAAAGCTTGTATCAGAGTACATTCTAAAGCATTAACACAAGTCAATAATAGAATCAAAAGCAGTATATCATTTCTGGTCATTGAGTCAAGCAAAACAGTCCGTCAACCATTGTCTCTGTAATCTGTCAATCGTCATGTAAGTAACCCTCATCTAATCCAGATTAGCATCAGCATGTGGGACTCCATGCAAAACAATTTAGAAAACAAGAATTTAGAAAACTATCTAACTAAGAATACTATTTAGTCAGTGCAGTTGGTACCTAGAGAAGAAAGGCAGAAAATACAATTCAGTCACATTGTCATATCTACCTATCCTCTGTATGGATCAGCAACAGAGTCAGTCTTCGTCCTCAGGTCATCAGTCGATCAGCATCACATCAGGCTCTCAGTCAGAGAGTATGAGCCCAAAGACAGAATCTCAAATCACCTTTACAATCTTGCAGTCTCTCTCCCGTGACATCTAACCTCTCTTCCCTCTGTCACGTTGTTATATCAAAGTCACCCAGACTATCCCCCAATTTCTAATTGGTCAATTAATCGTACTTTTTTACCATAACCAATAATGTCCGTAAATCAAATCTATGAATTCTAATATTTCACAGTTCACATGTAATTGATTGGTTCGCCTTACGATTTTCTCATCATCCGGCTTGTCAGGTATCAAAAATGTTGCATCTTCTTCTCCAGTCAGTATCTTCATTGTTCGGGTCCTGGGAAAGTACATCTGGCACACATTACACACTATTTGATACAATTCTAGAGTCGTCATCTCCTGTCCATCGGCTCTCATAAGAAGCTCCAGATAAGCCATTTTTTTAAACAATGAGCAGTTCACGGTCAATTAATTTTGTCCGCATTTTCTACTGAATGTTAAGAAATACAGCTTCTGCATGAGGCCTGGCAAGACTAGGCCAAGACACTCGCTAAATTAAGGAATAACATTAATAAGCAATCACAATTCATAACCTTTAATGTGACATATTACTACATTTATCTAATACATTTTCAATATTTTATGTATATTAACCATTCATTTAGTACATTTTGTAAATACTCGTGGCCATTGTCCGAGGTCACAATTTTAAACGTGCAAGTTCATTTTCTACATTAATCAATTTCTACTAATTTTATTATTCAAAAACATAAACATTCATTAATAATTTCTAATTAAGATATTTGCGTTAACACATGTAAACTGCAGTCATGCCTGTTGCTTCCTTTCCTATGCATTCTTTGTCTTCAGGGAGCAGTACAGTTGCCTCTTTCAAGGATCGAGATATCGCTCCGCTCTAGGGTTGGACCAGCACACATGCTCCTAAGGAAAAACATGTGTTGGGTGGCACTTTGCAACAGTTATCAGGAATTCAATATAGTGAGTGCATGATAAGTCATTCTGAAGGTCAGCTTTGTGTCCTGTGGGCAGTGGGTGGGGTTAAGTGACCTAGTGTAGGTAGCTGGGCTTTGGCTGCAGTAGTCCCCCCACTATTTGCCTGCTATTTGATACAACTTTGATTGAAGTGCACTGGATTCCTGCTAACTAGGTCCCCAGTGCTAGTGTTCTTTCCCCAAAAATGAGACAACTGGTCACTTGACCCCCAAGTGACCAGGCCTTTAGCATCTCTGTAAGTCCATAGTAAGTGGTACCACTGGTACCTGGGGCACAGCTACTAAAGAGGGTCCCCTAAGAGCTGCAGCATAACTTGTGCCATTCTAAGGGACACATCACCAAACTCATACAGACTGTCATTCCAGGCTGCGTGACAAAGGTGCTCTAAAAAAGTGAAACACGACATGACACACACTTGTGTGACATGTCCCGTAACACTGTAATATTTGTAAGCCACCATAACAGAAGGTTTTACAGCCCTGAGACAGGGTGCATTATATTACAGGTGAGGACATATCTGCATGAGATGACACTTGTAACCTGTAACTAAGCCTTTATTCTTCAATTAAACTTCATCATAAAACCTATGTTACCTGTCTAGCAAGGATCAATCTTTGATTCCAACAATGGTGACAAGTTGGAAACCTAACCTACGTGTGATCTTGAATGTATGCTGATTTATCATGACTTTGTTGCCAACAAGGTTGGAATTGTCTTATACAATATTATTCAACATCG
Source organism: Pleurodeles waltl (assembly GCF_031143425.1). NCBI lineage: Eukaryota > Metazoa > Chordata > Amphibia > Caudata > Salamandridae > Pleurodeles > Pleurodeles waltl. The sequence continues at coordinate 562,991,651 of NC_090448.1, read as the reverse complement.
TGGTGAGTGAACTAGCAACTTGACTCGTGCAGTGTTATACTAGCACTAAGACTGCGGGTATATTTAATTATTGAAGAGCTCTAGCGTGAGAGATTTTTGGTATTGTTCAGGAAAAGCTGTTATCTGGAGTGCATATGTTTTTTCAGGGGATGCCAGGATGAGAGCATTGTTAATGGGGCACTAACTGCAGAGATGTTTTTGGAAAGGTAAAAGTTCTCAGTGTCACCGCATTCTCCTTTTTGAGTGCAAAATTAAGGCTTACCCTATACCGTGAGTATTGAAACGCGTGCTTCCTAAGGCTGGGTGTTGCCATTTAAAATTGTACTCAATCAGTCGTTCTAGCGGCATCTCAGGCATGTTCCTAGCAGGATGTTTGTTGTGTCTCACTCTGCCATGGACAGAAACTTTGACGCTTAGCGACGGGAAGACTAGAACGTGGACTGCACAATGTAGAGTATCAAGGGAACGGCACAAATGTCTATTGTGTGTCAAACAAGTTGACTCTATTGATGCAGTGCATAGGGTGCATCTATCATGCAAAGATGAGAAATACTATTGGCTTCTAACAGCAGCCTAGTGATTGGACGCAGTTGTGATTGGCTGCATGCCCATTGAATGCTAAAGTGCTGCTCGGGCTGGTGTGAGGGCACATCAGTAGATTGGATTTCAGCTCCTGATGACAACCTCCAGTGTATCGTCCAATGCCAGACCTTCAAACCATGGAAGAACATCACATCATCAAACAGTTTGGTCTGAATGGGCAAACTATTGTGGATTTATGTCATCAGTTGGAACTATATCTGATGCCTGAAAACATAAATTCAACATACATACCACCCGCTGTGAAACTTGTGGTTTTGTTACACCACCTGGCCACAGCGTTCTTTCAATATATAGTGGACATGTCTGGTGGTATGTCCCAACCCATGTTCAGTGGTATGTTAAAAGACATGCTGGTATCTTGTTCCCCAGACATGAGGATTTAGCCAGTGTGAAGGCTGACTTCTATGGTTTTGTTCGACTCCCACATGTGGTGGGAACCGTTGATGGCACACATAGTTTTCCTTGGTGCCAACGTAGGCCAGTGCACAAGTCTATCGCAATAAAAACCACTTATATTCTATTAACGAGAAAGTTGTCTGCTTGTGAGATCTCCACATCTAAAACACCTGTGCCTGGATCCCAGGTCCAGCCCATGATTCTATTGTAATGTGGAACACCATACCCCAGCTGATGCCACAGCTGCAACCAGAGAGGGCCTGGCTGGATGGTAAGTTAAATTTCTTCTGATTTTGTCTGTGCAATGTCAGGTGCTACAATCATGAAGTGTATGACTCATCGTGGCACTCCAAATATTCTAAAACCTCAGACTCAGTATATCTAAACTGTCCTTGGTTGTTGACACCGGGGAAGTCTGCTTCAATGAGGCCCATGGAAGAACACTGCAGGCGGTGGAGCGGGCTTTTGGGTTCATGAAGGCCAGATTTCGCTGTCTTGACAAAACTGCGGGAGACTCTACTCACCCAGGAAGGTGTGTCAGATCACTGTGGCATGCTGCATGCTCCATAACATTGCCCTGCAGAGGAATGTCCCTTACATCCCAGAGGAGAGGGAGCCTGAAGTGCCAACGGGCGAGAATCCTGAAATGCCAAATAAAGATGACAGTGGTGAAGAAGGAGCTGACTTGCGACAAGATCTCATTGACAGCTTCTTCTCATGAGGGCAAGTACTTCCTGATAAGTCATGACTATGACTGGACAATGAACTGTAGTTGTGATAATGCGTGGAGTATATTTTTGGAAATAGTTAGGGAGCTGATGCTCAGGCAAAATCTTCCAAAGCGTGTTTGATGTGGAAGCTTTTGACACATTCACATTTTGACGATGTTGCTTTGTTTGTGTCAGATTTTTCTAATGGAGTTTGTTCTCCAGATGCTTGCTATGTGACCTTTGTCATATGAATGGTTTCATAACTATACTCCTTGTTTTGTTCTTTTTTTCTGGTACCTTCAC